>NW_025334227.1:0-319957 GCF_014858855.1 Bufo gargarizans | reverse complement strand
GTTTGCAAACCCAGTTTTGAATACCTTGAGGGGTGAACTTTCTTAGATGGAGTCACATTTTTAAAATTTCTATTCTAGGGGTGCAACGGGGGGCTTCAAATGGGACATGGTATAAACAAAACCAGTCCTGCAAAATCTGCATTCCATGTCCTACACCGTAGGACATGTTGACTAAACCCTGTACATTGTATGCAACGCAAAATGGTTCCTAAAAACCACAACTCCCACAAACTTCAAGGTCTTATGAAAATTGATGAAAAAATAAAGTTAAGACTGCTGAAACACAGAAGAGGAAAAAGTGTATTTGTCCGTAAGGTTAAAATTTGTCACGAAGGGGGTCACACAACTGAGTTATGTCCCAACTATATTTACTTAAGACCAGAGGTGGGACCACACTTATATCAGAATACTGCTGCTGAAGTGAAGGAGAACATGCCGCAGATGTGCTGCAAGCTCTCCATTCACTGCTATGGGAGTTCAGGTGCACTCTGCGGTCTCACTAAACCCTCAAACTGATTTTAAAATGGAGAGATTAGTCAACACGTCCTACGGTGTAGGACATGTCTGAGCCCGGGCACCACGCCAAGGTTTCTCAAGTAGCCCGGGACCTAACACTCTCCTACCTGAGCCGTATGGGCAATACCAGGAGCCAGTGGGCAAATTACAGGAGCATGAGGCAGACTCACAAACAACTCAGTGTATTTGTCCGTAAGGTTAAAATTGTCACAAAGGGGTTCACACAACTGAGTTATGTCCCAACTATATTTACTTAAGACCAGAGGTGGGACCACACCTACAGTATATCAGAATACTGCTGCTGAAGTGAAGGATTACATGCTGCAGATGTGCTGCAAGCTCTCCATTCACTGCTATGGGAGTTCAGAAAATAACCGAGTGAGGCCACTTAGGCCTCTTTCACACTTGCATTGTCCGGATCCGACGTGTACTCCACTTGCCGGAATTACACGCCCGATCCGGAAAACGCAAGTGAACTGAAAGCATTTGAAGACGGATCCGTCTTCAAATGCTTTAAGTGTTACTATGGCAGCCAGGACGCTATTAAAGTCCTGGTTGCCATAGTAGTAGTGAGGAGCGGGGGAGCAGTATACTTACAGTCCGTGCGGCTCCCGGGGCGCTCCAGAATGACGTCAGAGCGCCCCATGCGCATGGATGATGTGCCATGCGATCACATCACTCTGGAGCGCCCCGGGAGCCGCACGGACGGTACGTATACTGCTTCCCCGCTCCCCACTAAACTTTACCATGGCTGCCAGGACTTTAGCGTCCCGGCAGCCATGGTAACCATTCAGAAAAAGCTAAACGTCGGATCCGGCAATGCGCTGAAATGACGTTTAGCTTAAGGCCGGATCCGGATCAATGCCTTTCAATGGGCATTAATTCCGGATCCAGCCTTGCGGCAAGTGTTCAGGATTTTTGGCCGGAGCAAAAAGCTCAGCATGCTGCGGTATTTTCTCCGGCCAAAAAACGTTCCGGTCCGGAACTGAAGACATCCTGATGCATCCTGAACGGATTTCTCTCCATTCAGAATGCATTAGGATAAAACTGATCAGGATTCTTCCGGCATAGAGCCCCGACGACGGAACTCTATGCCGGAAGACTATAACGCAGATGTGAAAGAGCCCTTAGCTATTTTCGGAACTTCTATAGCAGTGAAAGTTAGCGCATCATACATGCACTGCCACCTCTCCATTCACCGCTATGGGACTACTGGAAATAGCCAGGCGTTGGCTCAGCTATTTCTACTAGCTCCATAGTGTTCAATTGAGGGGTGACCATATCCTAGTCATATGCTATCAATGTCTGAGATTGGAATACCCTTTTAAAATGTATTATTGTTTTTTAACAAAATGGAAACAGGAAATGATATCATCCAAAAAGGACCACCCCACCACCACAGGGAGTCCTCCTTGATATTCACATCAAGTAAAACTCACCATCATCCTCGACACCTTCTCTCCATTTTTCTTTATTATTTATTTTTTATTCTTCTCTAGAGCTCTTCTCTCCTCCAGTACTGAGAGTATCTCCAGAGTTGGTCAACGAGGGGGAGAACATGATTCTATCTTGTGACACAAAACTTAGTGAACATAGGCAGACTACAGAACTGCAGTATGCCTTCTACAGAGACGGGGAAGACATTCAAGGGTTCAACTCTTCTAATATATATGAGGCTAAATTCATAAAGGAGGAAAATTCTGGGACATATACATGTGAGATACAAGCATCAAACGGCAGTGTAAAGAAGAGGAGTAAGGAAGTTCAGATAGAAGGTGAGCAGTGTCATCCTGTTCTGGTCACTCGTGTCAACTGAGTATTATCTAATGATGGATTGTGTCTCTCCATAGTGTCATATCACTCTATGATCATACTATCTGTAAGTTTGGGGCTGCTCCTACTCATCGTCATCATCTCTATCTTTGTGTTTGTATACAATAAACGCCGATCATCCAACAATAACTTTCAGCCACCAACAGGTAATTATTAGAAGCTATTCGTTATACTAAAGTTGCAGTAAGTTCATAAACTTTGGAGTTTAGTTGATCTCTTTGGGTCCATTTACACGTCCGCATCCGTTCTGCAATTTTGCGGAATGGGTGCAGACCCATTCATTTTCAATGGGGCCGGAATGCACTGTCCACATTTGCATTTGCGGATCCGCGCTTCCGCATCCGTGCTTCCAGTTCCACCAAAAAATAGAACATGTCCTATTCTTGTCCGTAATTGCGGACAAGATTAGGCATTTTCTATCATAGTGCCGGCGATGTGCGGTCCGCAAATTGAGGAATGCACATTGCCGGTGTCCGTGTTTTGCGGGTTCGCAAAACACTTACGAAAGAGTGAATTGAATCTTAGATGTACTGTAAGAAAAAACAGAATGGAGAATCAGATGGCGTGCACCTGGCTGGTCACCTACACGCCATTCAGTTTTGTCATTGTGGGTTATCCACATAATCTTAAGCAGTTTCAATAGCCTTTTTTAAAACAGAAGAGGATCACAATACACGGTACATGTTTCTCCTAAACCTGAATGCACAACCTCAAGTGAAATAACAAATATTAATGAGCTGTAGTGCATCCAGAAAATACTGAACAACTTTAATGATCAGTGGCTGTGGAAGCACGATGCCAACCAACTGGTTTGACCTTGGGCTATACCTAAGGCCTCATGCACACAAGTGTGTGCTGCCTATGCCATGCATTGGGGACCCCACCATTCATGTGGCCGGCGCTGATGGATGCAGACCCATTAAACTTTAGTGGGTCCATGGTCCATTCACATGGCAAAAAAATAGAGCATGTTCTATTTTTTTGAGGTGGGGAGGCACGGAGCGAAATGCCACGGAAGCACTCCGTAGTACTTCTGTGGCCTTCCGCTCTTTGCCTCCACACCATATTTTCTGGATTGCAGACCCGTTCAAGTGAATGGGACTTCATCTGTGAAACACATGTGCGCACATGGCTGGTGCTCGTATATTGCGGACCCGCTGTGTGTTTGGCTGCAATATGGGCATGGTCATTACATGTTCAAGAGCATGAGCCCTAAGGGTGTTCTCCTGACAATCCCCTAGTACTCACCCTTTAACTCCTATACAGGGATCTGGAATTTGGTGTAGGAGAGCCACTAGGCCGCTATGTTCTGGAGTAGCCCTGGCATAACTTACAGCTGACTGACTGGGCACCAAGGGGATCAGGCAAAACTCATAGTCAGAAACAGGCCGAGGTCAAGATAGGCAGAGTTCTTGCAAATCCGTGAAACAAGTCCAAGGTCAGGGCAGGCAGCAAAGGGTCAATACGATAATTAACCACAGGTCAGGTTAGTCAGCAGAGGGTCAGAATCAGGAATTAGATAGAGGTCAGCACATAAGCAGACAAAAGAAACTGCATACCTTACACAGGGACTAGCACACTATAGAGGAAGGCACCTAAAATACTCAGGGGTGACCAGCTACAGGTGGGGGGGAAGGATTACAGTGCATGTGCTGGCCATTTAAGAGCCAAAGGAATTGTGTGTGGGCCTCCTAGAGACAGGGTGGAGAGGCCTACGCTGGCAGAAGGCAGGCCAAAGTTGGAGCATGGGACTCCGACGGCCAGGCCCACTGTGGGAGGATAGTGGATGATCAGCGGGTAAGCTAAGGGGTAAGTGACATGGTGCTCGGGACAGCAGGTTTCCATTGTACCAACAACATATGCATCCAAAAAGTGTTCATGTTAATTTTAATGGCGTTGATAATGGATTAGGAGTCCAAGAGAGGTCAGTGATGCATCGAATCGTATGTGGCAAGGTGTTCAAGCAAAGATTTCATCTAAAGATCATCCAGAATAGTTCCCAATGGGACACATTTTGTCTATGGCCTACGGCTAGCTTAGGCTTAGAGATGGAATGTATTAACTTTTAATTATTATTTTCTAAGTTGAAACTTATTGAGCCATTTCTTTTTCAGCTGATGACAGTAAATACACCGCTGTATATCGAGTTACTACTACGAAACTTGACAAGACTAATAGTCCACAAAGTAAGCGTAGTATTTTCACCAATTCTTTATATATGCCTCCACCATCCAATTTGTTGAAATATTGCTTGTGGTTAAAATTTAGGATATATTAATTCCCTAAATGTGTAATCATCCAGAAACAACTGCACCCCAGACAATAGCTCTTCTCACGGACCCGCTTGCTGAACTGAAGGCTGTATTAGACCCCGCAGATTATGCAGGCGATTGTCGGGAGGGAAGCATTCCTTCCCGGCAATCGCCTGCTCGCCAGTGGAGGAGCCTATCATTCTTCCCTGACTAGTTGTTTGCCGGCAGATCATGATTAGACAGCACAGTCTGCCCCAGGCAAACAATTTTTAAATTAAAAAATCTGGTTTGCCCGATGATCGAGCGTTTTCTTGTTCATTGGGAAATTGTTAGCAGTATTACACTGCCAGATTATGACAAATGAGTGTTGCTACGAATGCTCATTGGCAATGATCTGGCAGACTATCTGCCAGTCTAGTACAGGCTTTACTGTTTAGTTCCTTGCCTGTTCACCCCTGTCCCTGGACTATCTATAAAAGCCTTGGCTTGATCTTCCTTTCCAGGGTATTGTGCCTCCCATCTTAAGAGCATTTAACATGGGTTGATGATCGGTAATAGACATTCGAAGGAATGTTCGGCCAATCACTAAACAGACAACCTCGTTTGTCAGCTAATCATAAAAAAATGCGTTGGCTGGCATCACATCTCCCATATAAACAGGAAATGTGCTGGTATGGGGGAGGGGGTGAATGGTTGTAGTAACAGTATCCATCAGCCTCTGTAAAGGCTTTTTAAATGAGCACCAATCAACTTGTATATTGTCAATCAAGACTCATTAAGGCTTCGTATCGCACCTTCTAGAAGCACCCTCAGTCTAGCTCTTTGCTCCTGTTCTGCCTCACACTACAAACCGTTACCGCTTATTGTATCCTGAACCAGGGCTTGCCTCAATACACATCATCTATCCAGTGTTTCAGCCATTCGACTCCGACTTAGTCACTTGGCTATTTCTTTTGTAGATTGACCGCAGAGAATGTGACTGTATACTGATAACCAGCCACGAAAACGGGGGAATACCTATAGGGGAAGCGGCTGCTTTTGGGGCCCACCTAGGATGATTAGAAGATTTTACTGTCAGAGCCCTCTCAACGGTATTATACAATGACATTATATACAGTGACAGAATATACAGAGTAGGACGCAGACTGAGTGGTTACTGGATCTCTTCTGAGAGAGCAATCTTGACTAGTCACAGGAGGAGGGGGTTGAAAAGAAGTTGCTGAGGGGGCCCATTGATTTCTAGTTACATCACTGCACTAAGACATTTCTCCGACATCTCCCATTCTCCTTTTATACCTTCTATCTACAATATCATCACAAGCTAGTTTATCTCACGTGAACCAAGAACAGAACATAAGAAAAGTTGCGTGGTACCGTGTCATCCAGAAGAATATATGTGAAGTTAAATAATGTGTGTTAAAAAGGACAAAAGTATCATAGAAGTAATTTTACGAATAAAATACAGTGACAAATAAACAAATACACCCAATCCTAACTAAACAATCAAAAAAGACTGAATAATTATTTTTTTTTAAAACCTGACATGAAATCTGTAACAAAATTGCAGTCCTTAATCAATGTTCACTAATTGCTCTGCGGTCTTTGTTGTGAGGTGGGCACCTTTCACAATTCACTGAAAACCATGCAAAAATTGAAAACCGCGCTGCTCGGAACAGGTATAAGTTCACATTTAGGAGTAAAATGGAGTGTCTTTGTGATGTTATTCCTCAGTATCCTGTGTGGATTATCACAAAAGCCGGTGCTCCAATCTCCTAGAGAACAGAAGAAATGGGCCGACCTAGTGAAGTACTGTCAACTGAGTTTAAATACAAGGATTTATTCTACTCACAAGATCCATAAAACAACAATCATATAAAATGTGCACATCCTCCCATCAAACGCCCGACCCGGGTTTCGCCTCCGCTTCGTCAGGTGCACCTGTGGACTCATCTAGATTGCTTCTTTTTCAAGGTAATGTAGGCGTTACCACAACCTCGTTATATGTGTAAGGCCTCATGCACACGACAGTTTTTTTTCACGGTCCGCAAAAACGGGGTCCGTGGGTCCGTGATCCGTGACCGTTTTTTCGTCCGTGGGTCTTCCTTGATTTTTGGAGGATCCACGGACATGAAAAAAAAATCGTTTTGGCGTCCGCCTGGCCGTGCGGAGCCAAACGGATCCGTCCTGAATTACAATGCAAGTCAATGGGGACGGATCCGTTTGACGTTGACACAATATGGTGCAATTGCAAACGGATCCGTCCCCATTGACTTTCAATGTAAAGTCAGGAGTCCCTTTACTTTCACACTTGTGTTCATAATGCAGACGGTGGCTCCGTTCAGAGCGGATCCGTCTGCATTATATTGTTAAACATTTCTAAAGTGTGAAAATAGCCTCAGACGGATCCGTCCAGACTTTACATTGAAAGTCAATGGGGGACGGATCCGTTAGAAAATTGAGCCACAATGTGTCATCTTCAAACGGATCCGTCCCCATTGACTTACATTATAAGTCTGGACGGATCCGCTTGCCTCCGCACGGCCAGGTGGACACCCGAACATAACTTGAAGCGTCCCCATCACCATGGGAACTCCTCTATGTTAGAATATACTGTCGGATATGAGCTACATCGTGAAACTCATTTCCGACAGTATATTCTAACACAGAGGCGTTCCCATGGTGATGGGGACGCTTCAGGTTAGAATACTCTGCAAACTTGGTACAAGACTGCCCCCTGCTGCCTGGCACCACCCGATCTCTATAGTAGTAACAACCATTGGTGGCAGTGTGCGGCCTCCCATTCCCCCCCCCCCCCCATCATTGGTGGCAGCGGAGTTCCGATCGGAGTCCCAGTTTAATCGCTGGGGCTCCGATCGGTAACCATGGCAACCAGGAAGCTACTGCATCCCTGGTTGCCATGGTTACTTAGCAATAGTACAATTGTAGAAGATTCATACTTACCTGCTTGCTGCTGCGATGTCTGTGTCCGGCCGGGAGCTCCACCTACTGGTAAGTGAAAGGTCTGTGCGGCGCATTGCTAAAGAACTGTCACTTACCAGTAGGAGGAGCTCCCGGCCGGTCACAGACATCGCAGCAGCAAGCAGGTAAGTATGAATCTTCTACAATTGTACTATTGCTAAGTAACCATGGCAACCAGGGATGCAGTAGCTTCCTGGTTGCCATGGTTACCGATCGGAGCCCCAGCGATTAAACTGAGACTCCGATCGGAACTCCGCTGCCACCAATGATCGGGGGGGGGGGGCAGATGGGAGGCTGCACACTGCCACCAATGGTTGTTACTACTATAGAGAGAGGGGGGGGCCGATGGTGGGCGCACACTGTGCCACCAACGATTTTTAACTATAGAGGGAGGAAGGGGGGGGCGATGGTGGGCACACACTGTGCCACCAACGATTTTTAACTATAGAGGGAGGAAGGGGGGGGGCGATGGTGGGCGCACACTGTGCCACCAACGATATTCAAACTGGGGAGGGGGGGTCTGCCCCCTGCTGCCTGGCAGCCCTGATCTCTTACAGGAGAATATGATAGTACAATTAACCCCTTTAGGTGCCGCACCTGAAGAGGTTAATTGTGCTATCATATCCCCCTGTAAGAGATCGGGTGGTGCCAGGCAGCAGGGGGCAGTCTTGTACCAAGTTTGCAGTGTATTCTAACTAGAAGCGTCCCCATCACCATGGGAACGCTTCTGTGTTAGAATATACTGTCGGAAATGAGTTTTCACGAAGTGAAAACTTAGATCAGAAAAAGCTTTTATGCAGACGGATCTTCGGATCCGTCTGTATGAAAGCAACCTACGGCCACGGATCACGGACACGGATGCCAATCTTGTGTGCATCCGTGTTCTTTCACGGACCCATTGACTTGAATGGGTCAGTGAACCGTTGTCCGTCAAAAAAATAGGACAGGTCGTATTTTTTTTGACGGACAGGATACACGGATCACGGCCTCGGCTGCAAAACGGTGCATTTTCCGATTTTTCCACGGACCCATTGAAAGTCAATGGGTCCGCGAAAAAAACGGAAAACGGCACAACGGCCACGGATGCACACAACGGTCGTGTGCATGAGGCCTAACATAGCAAAATTCCCCATATCAGTTACACAATTGCAATACAATCATATTCACATACATAAAAAAGTCCACAGGTGCCCCTGACGAAGCGGAGACATCTGCCTCATGTCTGAAGAAACATCCGAACTCCGATGTGTGACTATGTCCCAGTTGTCCAGGCCTATCTTTATACCATAAAAAAATATTAAAAAGTTATTTTTATTGTTAGTTTTCTAGGTTCTGTTTCAAAAGACAACGGATCTGTAAGTACTACGCACGACTGAACCATTATTCACTTTTTGTCAGCTTTTTTTTATAATATTCATGTTTGTTACTGAATGTCATGTTAAAATAATTCTTCAGGTTATAACCATTATACGAATACCTAAAGTGCGTCGGTTTTTTTGTTGTTATATATCTGTACTTTATGCTCTAAACTGTACTTTATGCTCAAAAATTTTTTACTATACTTTCTAATACTATTTTTTAATCTTGTTAAAGGATTACTACTTTACAATCTTATTTTAACTGTACAGTATAATGTATTCGCCTACTCCTGTATGCTAGCACACAATGCTGTGTCTCTATGACACAGGCAGCTCTTAGAGCAACGCTATGTGCAATAACAGCAGGATTACTGAACAGGTAGCCATGGCGTCCTTTGTAGGTCCCACAGTCTACAACCAAAGTAAGTTCCCTTTGATCATGCCGTGGTCACGGACTGTGATGATCAAAGTGTTGGCAGCCAGGATTGCAGGTTTCTCTAGCCCCCGCTGTGGAGCAGGAACATGCTCTAAGAACCAGAGCTGTTAAAGGAGTTGTCCTGGAATTGGAACTTGATGGCCTATCCTCAGGCTAGGTCATCAAATATTCGATTGGCAGGGGTCAAACACCCTGGATCACCAATGATCTGCTCTCTGAAAAGGCATATTACGTGCCGCAGCCTCTTCGTAGGCCACGTGACGTCATGTTTATTGGTCACTTGGCCTAGGTACGGCTCAGTCCCATTCATGTAATTATGGCTCAGCTGCAATATGAAGCACAGCCACTATCCAATGGAAGCTACAGTATAAGGGGGGCTGCAGGACTTATGGGAGCTCTAGTCGGCTCCACGGCTTTCTCGAACAGCTGATCCTCGGGGATGTTGGGAGTCGGACTCCCCGAATCTGATATTGATAACCTATCAATATCAAAATGTCGTTTTCAGAGTAGAAAATAACTGGAATCCCTTAAACCCTCATAAGACATTGCTGTAGACTGAGGACCTGCACCGCCTGCCATCAAAAAATTACTACAAGTGGACCTCCCATCTGCTGTGCGTGTTGAATTTTTATTGATGTACATTAAATTACACAAAACAACATAGGTCTCCACCACTAATGAGAGACCTCATAACTGAGGTCAGGGGCGGACTGGGAACTGGGCCTAGAAAAACCTAAAAGTGGCCCCATGTTGTAGACAGGTCCAACTTGACAGAAAGTGGGTCAACACAAGTTGGCAGGGCCAAACCATGTAGGCAGGGACAACAGAAGTAGGCAGGACCATCACTACCATAGTGCAGAACCAAATACTGCCCCAGCAGAACTAAATACCACAATGCAGAAAAAAATACTGCCTTGGTATGAAACTGTATCATTGTCCTTAGGATGGCAATACAGTTGAGTTTAGGAGGGCACCTGTGGCTGCTGGACGGGTACATAAGTGCCTGATGCTTCTACATTAATTACTGCTAAGAGTATCAGATATTTATGTACCTGGCTGGCAGCCATAAGAAGGACTTGGGTGGGCCCCTGGGCATCACACCAGGAAATTTCCCTGTAGAGTCTATGGCCAGTCCACCCCTGCCTGCAGTTTTATTGTCATGGTCCTCTCGCCTATCTACGGTAATAAATGTCTTTTCCTTTTGCTGCAGGATGTAGTCAATGTTGTAGAAAACTCCAAGGCTAAACAACAAGTCAAGTTCTCTCAAGAAATGCCTGACACTTCAGATGACATCTATCAGAAGATCATCTAAAATGTTCTGCTAAGACATCTGCAAGCTCTTAATATGGCACATGACAAGGACAGCTTTTCCCTTATATAAATGGCTAATTACATGAAAGATGTCTTGGTTCGATCTAATTATTTGGTATAACAAGACCAGTGCTCAATACAGAGATTTTCCTTAAAGAATTTCATTTCATTTAACCCTTTCGACCCGGAGGATTTTTTTACTTTGATTTTCGCTCCCCGCATTCTTAGAGCCATACCTTTTTTATTTTTCCATTTACATAGTCATTTGAGGGCTTATCTTTTGCATAACAAGTTGTATTTTCCAACGCCACCATTTAATATTGCATAGAATGTAGTGGGAAAAAATTCCAACGGTGGTGGAATTGGAAAACAAATGCAATTTTGCCACAGTTAAACGTTTATTTTTTATATGGTGCTCATTATTCAGTAAAACTAACTTGTGATCTTCATTCTCTAAATCACTCCAATTAAAAAATCTGCCTGCATCCTCCTGAGAAAATCTGTAGCGTCATGGCCGCTAGGGGTATTACTTCTACTTAATTTGCAGTGTGCTGCCTGTTGTCAGGCAACATTCGTCCCTGGTAATAGAGACACAGAAGATGGCAGAGAGGAAATGGGGGCATGTCAGAGCTAGCTGAGATCCTGAGCCTGATAAAAGAACAGCTTCTACACTTCTTCTGAAGGTCAAAGGAGCCTCATGCTTTTCTGTGTGATCGCTCCCACAGAGCCATCACAGAACTATCAGAGCTGAAAACAAGGGAAAGGACATTACAGCAGTACAGTGAAGGCAGATTCCATAAAAGGGAGAAGCCCCCGGCTTTTGAGAGAAATGTATCTAGCTGGGCAGCTGAATAAATAGGCTGAAAAAGACATTACGGAAGCCCAAAAGACCTGTTCCTTCACAGTTATGATTGTACAAATCATGCAAACATTTTTGAAAACTTGCTTTACCTTCCTCTGGATCTCCAATGATTTTCATCTTTACAAACAACGCGACTACAAAACAAATAACCTAATGGCAATGTGATCTCCTGATCCCATGTAGTACAGTCTTAAACTTATCAAAAGTTTAACTTCGACCCACATAACTCTTCCCTTCTAGAGTGGATACATATGTCCAAAAATTCGGACAAAGGTATCACTAAGGGTTACCAACTTCTAAAAGAATTCTGAATTAGGCTCTTTTGTCTCAGATTCAGAATGGAAAGAAGCGTATACTTGTGTCTCTAAATTATCCAAATGCTCTGACCATCTAGAAGGGGCAAGAAAAATCCTGTATAGATGGTATAGAACCCCCCCTAGGATATTCCCAGATATTACCCCAGAGTGTTGGAGATGTGGAAACGCTCCAGGCTCATATATACATTTGTGGTGGGATTTCCCCACAGTTAGAAAATTATGGAACTCGGTATTCAAGTCCATTTCATCTATAGCAGGTAGCCCTATTAAACCTTTATCTAAGATGGCTCTCTTGTCTATTGGGCTTATAGACCTTCCTTACCATATTCGGTCGATAGTCAGTCACTTAATTTTCGCTACTCGACTAAAAATCGCTGCTTGCTGGAAATCTGGTAACCTTCCTAATATTAATAGAATTTTTAGAACACTGGACAATAACTGCTTATATGAAGGTTTATGGGCATCTTCTCAGAACTCTAAAGCCTCGTTTCAGAAAAATTGGGAAGTGTGGCTTAATCATAACAATTGTAAGTTACCTTCTAATACTGCCATTAGACTATAAAGATGTGTATCCCACAAAGATATGTATTTGTGCATATAACACTTTATCTGTTTATTTGTCACACACTGTGTATTGATATCTATTACCTATAGACTCTATACGATTGTCTCCTTTAACTTTAATTAAGTTATGTTTATGTCTATGTGATTGATATATATTTATACTGTAACCTACTATTTTATATTTTCAATAAAAACTATTGTCCAAAAAAAAAAGTTTAAGACCACTTGAAAAAATGGCAAAAATTCATATTTAGCATGGCTGGATCTTAACAAGGTTCCAAGTAGAGCTTCAACATGCAACAAGAAGAAATGAGAGTAAGACAAAACATTTTTTGAGCATTCAATTTAATGAAAACAACGAATAAACTGAAACAGCCTGTTTTTCAGCTGATCAAAAGTTTAGGACCACACCTCCAAAAAAAAATTACCCCCCCCCCCCCCCCAAAACAGAAGTCCAACTTCCAAACATGAACTCAGTAATGAGTAGCTCCGCCGTTATTCCTTATCACTTCCAAAATTAGTTTTGGAACGCTTGATGCAAGCATTTCCATGAGGTGAGTGGGAACATTTCTCCAAGTGGTGAAGACGGCCGCACGAAGGCCATCTACTGTTTGGAACTGTTGTCCATTTTTGTAAACTTCCCTTGCCATCCATCCCCAGAGGTTCTCAATTGGATTTAGATCAGGGGAAGACGCAGGATGGGCCAAAAGAGTGATGTTATTCTCGTGGAAGAAGTCCCTCTTCCTGCGGGCATTGTGTACTGTAGCATTGTCCTGTTGAAAAACCCAGTCGTTACCACACAGATGAGGGCCCTCGGTCAGCTCTCTGCAACATCTGGACATAGCCAGCGGCCGTTTGACTCCCCTGCACTTCCTGAAGCTCCATTGTTCTGCTGAAGGAAAAAGCACCCCAGACCATTATGGCGCCCCCTCCACTGTGGCGCGTAGAAAACATCTCAGGTGGGATCTGCTTGTCATGCCAGTAACGTTGGAAACCATCAGGACTGTGACGGTATCATCCATGTCACCGTCTAGTATTCCCTTCTTCCCTTGAAATAGCACCGCCAAGTAATCCACAGAGCAATAAATCGCTATTATAGCTAGTATCGCCAAATAAGTCTATACATACGCCCAAGATGAATGCTAGAAATACTTTACTGGAAGGCCCCCACATTCAAAAATACAATTTCTTTTATCCCCTGCTCCCATGCATGGGAGACACCCACAACAAACATACATTAACCCATAACACAAAGGTTACAACCCAAATAACATCCTCCCGTCTGCCTGTGATATAATCATGGTACACCATGGTTAACATAATTATCCCAGGCAGGACAATACACAATGTCCTCTGTCCTGGAGACAACCGAGTTGTAATTCAATTATCTCTCAGGACAGAGGGCAATCGCCAATACACACAGAGACAATGGAACAGACCTCACTACTCAAATTATACAATGTCCCACCCTTTTCAATACACATAGACATTTAACACATCCCAAAATGGCACGAATTAGACCAGGAATTCAAAAGTTAGCACAAGTCTCTTGGGCCTGGCTGTACTCATGGCTTTTCTGTCCAAAACAGGTTCTACACAGTCTTTTGTCCTGGAGACAATTGAGAAGTGATCCACTCATCTCCCAAGGACAGGCAAGACTCCATTAGCCACATTGTAGCAAAAGACAGCAAAATACATGAACTCATATAACTATGCCGCTATTGCATAAAACAGGTGCATACAACATGGGACCGTAATCACATGGTAAGAGGCTGGCAAGTAGTCCTCTCCAAGCACTCGTGGCAACCTCAAAAGATGGGAGTTTGTCACAAGGACCATCAAGGTAAAAAAAAATCTCATCAGAGAATAAAACTTTCTTTCACCTTTGAATGTCCCATGTTTGGTGCTCTCTTGCAAAGTCCAAATGAGCAGTTCTGTGGCGTTCAAGGAGTCAAGGTCTTTGAAGATGTTTTTTGTTTTTGAAGCCCTTCAGTCTCAGATGCCGTCTGATGGTTATGGGGCTGGAGTCAGCATCAGTAAGGGCCTTAATTTTGGTCGAGGATCGTCCAGTGTCTTGACGGACAGCCAATTAGATCCTCCGACTCAGTGCTGATGAAATTTCTGGTTGATGGTATTTGACTTGAATTAAGTGAGCAGGTGTAGAATGGGCTGGCAACAGAGACATCGGGGAGCTCCACAGTGATAACTTCCAGTTCTGTCCTTTGCAGCAAAATTCAGTGACGTAGCATGCTGTCAGAGTCTGCTGCGATCCATAGCCAAGATGTTCTTTATAGTAAAGACTCACTTATAGATGATTCTGGGTAAGGCTGGCACTCAGATAGGGATCATTAAAAAGGGTTCTCCGGGCTTTTACTATTGATAACCTATCCTCAGGATAGGCCACCAATATCAGATCGGCGGGGGTCCGACACCAGGCACACCCGCTGATCAGCTGTATGTGGAGAGGGAGTGTGCAGCGTGCATGTGCCGTCTACCATCTCTCTTCCTGCTGCTACTAGGTCTATGGCAAAGCAGCAGCGAGCAGAAAGAGACGGTTCTGGCACGTACACACAGTGCGCTCCCTCTTCTCATACCGCTGATCAGCATGGGTGTCGGACCCAGGGCCGGTGCTACCATAAGGCAGACCAAGCGGCTGCCTTAGGGCGCACCCTGTGGGAGGGCGGAAAAATGAATATTTTTTTTTTTATCACTTGCTTGTGAGTTGCGCCCCAGCCTGCGTGCGCCGTGCAGTCCCGGCCCTCACTCACAGAGCGGCACGGGCCCAGCAACACGGTCACGGGGTCAGGCCAGGGGGTGTGACTGGCGAGTGGCGCAGTGGCAGCAGGGACTGGAGCTGACTGTCTGTAAGTCTGACTCGCACACAGCCAGATTGCCGTAGCAGCAGGACAGGTGGGTAGGTGATCACTGATGAGCGCACTAGCGCCAGAGTGCACGGCATAAATGTGTTTAATGGCTGGCATGGGGGGCTGATGGCTGACACGGGGGGCTGATGTCTGACATGGGGGTCTGATCTGAGGCATTGGGGGTCTGATCTGAGGTCTGATTGGAAAATATTTTTTTCTTATTATCCTCCTCTAAAACCTGTGTGCGTCTTAGAGGGCAAAAAATACAGTCCTCAAACTAGCGATTGTCTGAAGCAGAGAGAAGATACCAGGACCACACAGAGGAGAAGACAGCTGCTGCAGACAGGACCAGGGCCAGGTGAGCTGCGAGATGGGGGGCGCCAAAATGTAGCTTCGCTTGTGTTGGCAAAAATCCTTGCACCGGCCCTGGTCGGACCCCACCGATCTGATATCGATAACCTATACTGAAGATGGGTCATTAATATTAAAAGCCTGGAAACCCCTTTAAGTAATAGGGGCCAATGTTTCTGTAGGTTTCACTTAATTTTTGGAGTATGTGGTAATGAGGCTTTTTCTCCTCTGATTGCTTTCTTAAGTCTTCCTTTGTTGAACTTTAGTCTAGAGGCATTGAAGCTGGTCCAGTGAGCTAGTTCTTTTGTAGGCATCTTCGATAAGGGTAGAGAGATATCCTTTTTTCAGGAATATTTTCTTCAGTACATCCAGTTGTTTTTTAAAGGTGTCATCCATAGAAAATTTTTCCTTCTTTTTTTTAAATTGGCTGAATATTATATTTTTATTATGATGGCTGGCAAATTGAAGAAGGCTATTACCATTGACCTCCATGAAGTATGATGAGGAAATAAAACGTCGGTTATCGTGAGTGACAATTATGTCCAAAAAAATCTATTTCAGAGCAGATAAAATTCAGACAAAATTGGCCCAGGTGTTTTGATGGAGCAAAGCAAATTCCAAGCTGTCCCATGTTTTATTACCTTGAGTAAAAGTAGTTATTTGTCAATATGAATTCTAGGCTATCAATCAAAAAAATCTCTCAAAGCAAGGGGTATATCTGGGTCTTCCTACAGGTATTTTTTCTGCATATTGTAAGCCGGATGAGAGTTCCATGTTCAAATTTGGCGAGGAGAGAAGTCTTCATGCCAACCAAGCTCCATTATTTCACTGATGAGCTGAGTGGAATCCCTTAAACCCTTAGTGACCACCCATACATGTTTTTACGGCGGTCACTAAGGGACCTTAGGCTGGGCCACTTTTTTTTTTACGGCGGCCCAGTCTAAGCGCTGCAGTGATCCCACGTGCAGCGGGGAGCAGGGGCTCGGCTCTCACATGAGAGCAGTGGTCCTGCTCTAACAGCCTAGACCGGCAGGAGTGTCGACCCAGGCTGTTTAACACTTTACATGCAGCGGGCAATGGCATACTGGTCAATGCACAATGGTTTTCTTTAGATACAACATAGCACTCAATAGTTTACTTTTGTATTTGGCTGCTAACCAATACTAATAATGTCCTGAAATGCATATCAGGCCGCACAAGGAGTATTGTGCAGTTCTGGGCTCCTGGGCACAAGAAAGACATAGCTGAGCTTGACCAGATTCAAAAGGTGGGCAACTAAAGTAATAACTGGAATGGGTGGACTACAGGACCCAGAAAGACTACCAAAATTAGGACTATTGAGTTTAGGAAAAAGACGACTGAAGGGAGAGATAATAATATTGTAAAAATATATTAAAGTTCAGTACAGAGATCACTCACATCTTATCTATCTATCTATTTACCCCCAGGACTGTGACGAGGGGACATCCTCTGCATCTGGAGGAAAGAAGGTTTCTACACAAACATAGAAGAGGATTCTTTACGGTAAGAGCAGTGAGACTATGGAACTCTCTGCCTGAGGAGGTGGTGATGGTGAGTTCATTAAAAGAGTTCCAGAGGGGCCTGGATCTATTTCTGGAGTGTAATAATATTACAGGTTATACACAGTCGAGTCACATTATTATGACCACAAGCTACAATCCAGATTAACTGCCGTGTGCAGCACAGAAAACAGCTAGCCAGTTTGGAGTGACTCAATAAAGACCTGGTAGGTTGTCACAGGTATCTGGAGCCACGTTGACTGCAGTGCATCCCACAGTGGCTGGAAGGTGCATAGGGGAGGATTTACTTGGAAGCCTTGGTCATGCTCTTCAAACTAATGTCAGATAGTTCTAGCCTTGCGACAAATCACACTGGAAAATCCCATCTGTTCCAAGGAAAGAAATCAATATGTATGGATTTACGTGATCTGCAGGTCTGGGTTTATAACCAGATCAGTTGAGAGTGCCTTTCACATGGATAAGTGGGCCCAGAGAATGTAAAAAAAAAAATCCTTAAACCATAACGTTGCCACCACCAGATTGTGTTCCTCCAGCAATGGCTGCAGGGGGTTTGTTCTCTGATGTTTCTCACAGGACACCCCAGTGTCCACCCGTTTCATGAAGCAGAAAACGTGATTCATCAAAGAAGACAACCCTTTGCTAATTAGTGGGGGTCCAATTCATTAGCAGAAAATTGAAGCCTTTTCTACTAGTTTTAAGGCCAATATGTTGGCCTGTATTTGTGGGAGGGGCCTATTGCCCTTATAAACCGGCATCTTACCATGGGGGGACAGCGCTTCGTTTCGAGCGTTTGCCTGTTCGTCTCTGTACTTCCGGTCACGTGCTTGTGAGTAGCGGTGTGGTGCGCGTTCAGCGGTGAGCAGCCTTCGAGGTAAGTAGCCGGTGTGCAACATCCCTCGTTCCACTAGTCTGGCCGGCAGTGTCGGCTCCTATGGTAAAGTGGGGAATCACTGCACCGGAGCGGCTGGTCTGGAAGTCTCGTTCGGCTTCCCACGTGACCGGCACGTTAGGGTGCAGGAGTCAGCGAGACTCCGTGTCAAAAATTAGGAAGGGGGGGGGGAGGTCAGCTGCAGAGGAATGAAGGTAACTCAGAGTACAGCTTATGAGCCTGGGTCATCTCTGGGGGCCCCAGGCTGCGCTGGCTTTGCTGGGGAATTTCAGGTGCACAATTTTTTTAGGCCTATAATGTACCAGAGCCGCATGACTTACTTGTACTGTGGGGGGGTAGGAGAGAGGTGGGGTTTATTTATACGTTTTATTCTTCCTTAAAATGTCTGGCTTCTAGCTCGGCAGGGATCAATGTGCTTTCGATAAATATATTATTTCATACGTTCATTAGGCTCATGCACAATCTCGTATGTTTCAGTATGTTCTTCATGGTAAGGAAATATATGTTTTAATATGGGCAGGTTTTCTCGGTTGGTCTGTTTTTGATTTCTCAGAGTCTCTTTTCAGACGACATTGGTAAGCCTTCTAGTTATAAACTTTTACTGATCACGGGTCTTTTTCAGAGCTTCTAGATGTCTGGTTCACATTACGTTTCAGTCTGGGTGTGTTTTGTTTGGTCACAGAGGTACGGTGATGGTATCAGTCAGTCACCGTTCCCAGATACCATTAAACACATATTGTGTTCTACAACTATTATGTCTCACGGGTCTGACATTGTGGATGCTTCTGTGGAAGAAAATGGTTCTAGGATGTCGGAATCTGGCAGTGTTCCTTCACTACGGAACTGGACTATCCCAAGACTCATATCAGAATTAACTAGGAGGAGTATTACTTTCCCGGCTACTGCACAAAGGCGGAACTTTATCGTCTTTTGCAGGACTTAAAGCTCCTGCCCGCATTTTGCAGGACTTAAAGCTCCTCCCCGCTCGTCATGCCAATCTATATTCCATTCATCAGAGTGGCCTCACTATGTAGCTACCCATGCTCACTTAGTACGACTACTCCGTTAGCTGGTTCATCAGATAGCAGTAGAAATGTAATTTTAGTAGACAAGCTTGGTCGTCCAGTCAAGTATCTTGGTAGATCGCAAATTTGCAATAATTACAATTTTGCAAATTGTAATTATGATCAACGTCGGCTCCTGCATATTTGTCTTAACTGTTTCAGAGCGCATCCCAAAGTGACTTGTACATTAAAGGCAGGTAAAAATTACATGAGTGTTATTAATGTTGATTCCTTGCAGTCGCTTTTACTGAAACATCCAGATCCATGTTTTGTTGATTTTCTTGTTTGTGGTCTTAGTTCAGGGTTTCACACCAGACTGGTGGCCCTACCAGAACTTACTTTTAAGTGTAAAAACGTAGAGTCCGCTGGTAAAAGTCCGTCTTCAATAGACAGACTTTTACAAATTGAGTTAGACAAAGGCTTCGTAATAGGCCCCTTTTCAGTTTCTCAGTTTGATCGATGGAGAGTTAGCCCGATAGGGGTGGTAACAGGGAAATTAAGCAAAAAAGAAAGGATGATATATGATTTATCCGCTCCACATGGCTCTCATATCCCTAAACTCAACTCCCTTATTCCTGCCGAGGAGGTCAGTATGAAGTATGCGTCCATCGATCAAGCAATCACAATCATTTTACAGTTAGGATCCAGGTACAGCGTTGTCTAAAGCTGATGTTTCGGACGCTTTCAAATTACTCCCAATCAAACCCAAACTTTGGCAATGGCATGGGATTAAATGGAGAAATAGCTATTACTTCGCCACCAAACTCACCTTCGGTTCCCGGAGTAGTCCTTGGTTGTTTGATCAACTGGCAAAAGCATTGCATTGGATCTTAGAGCATACATGTCTTTGCCAGGATGTCATCCATTATTTGGACGACTTTCTCTTGATCGAACTACCAGGGGGTCACTCAAGTAACTTGCAAAAACTGTTAGCTTGCTTTGCTCAGTTGGGTGTTCCAGTAGCCCCAAACAAGATTGAGGGACCATCCTCGGTCCTTACTTTTTTGGGTATTACGTTAGATACGCAAAGCATGGCGGCTAGACTGCCCGACGAGAAGTTATCTAGGATTAGGGAAGTTATACACAAATTTACCATCAGTAAGGTAACTTGTAAGGTTGAGTTACAATCGTTGTTAGGTATGTTGAATTTTGCCATGTGTGTAATTCCGCAAGGTAGATCATTTATTGCACGGTTGTTAGCCCTCTTAGCGACAGCCCCTTGTCAGGACAGTGCGGTCTATTTGGACAGAGAAGCTGAGGCGGACCTCCTGATGTGGCAACATTTTTTGGATCAGTGGAACGGTATCTCCATGTTCATTTTGGTGACTTCAAGGAGTTCATTGGTAGTCTTTGTAGCAGCTACTAGTAATGGTTTTGCAGCTATTTTTGATACGCAATGGTTAGGCTTTCTCTACAGTTTGATTTCTATTTCAGCTGCTCCTACATATGCGATTCGACTAATACTGCAGCTGACGCCTTGTCCAGGGCTAATTTCTACCTTTTTTCACAGGTCATGACCAAAGCAGATGTTGGGCCAACACCGAGCCCTCCACATTCGGAATTAACGCTGGTTTGAATAGACACCTGGACACTGCCCGCCAGTTAATAGCTAAATCCCTTTCACCCAATACCATTAGAGCTTATAAAACTGGGTGGCAATTGTTTCTTAAGTTTCAGCATATACATCCCTAGGGCAATATGCCTTTCATTAATCATATTCTCGCGTTCATTGGTCAATGCCACACGGAGGTACATCTGAGTCATAGTACCGTCAGATCTTACCTAGCGGGTGTTCAGCATTTTTCTTCTGTCTCGCATCCCAAAAGGGGTTCATTGTTCTCTGTGCATGTGATTAAAGCCGCGTTACGAAATAGCCGTGTTAGTGATAACTGTCTTAGGTTACCGATTTCAAGAGAAGTTTTCAGACAGATGTCTGACTTGCTGGATAAGAACCCCTTTGGAGTACTTCATAGTCTGGTTATTAAAGCGTCCATTTACCTAGCGTTTTATGGTTTCCTTAGACCAGGGGAGTTCACATGCACAACACTCAGCAGTTATTTCCCCACTGTCAAACAGCTAGTTCCTGACTCTGAAGGGTACAATCTGGTTTTATCTGTCACCAAAACTTCTCATGTCGGTCCACCTACGCACGTCAGATATTTCCGTACGACCCACCGCTGGTGTCCAGTTCAGGTGGTACATCAGTTAACCACTTCTCTGCCAGACCCTAGTCCAGATAGTCCATTATTACCGTTTCCCTCAGTACCGCTGTCCACGTCTCAGTTTGTGTTCCATGTGCATCTATTGGCCACCAGGTTAGGCATTGAACCAGCCTCCATAGCCGGGCATTCCTTTAGAATAGGCGCAGCTTTGGCGGCTAGCGAAAACAAAGTACCCGCTCACATAATACGTAAATTAGGCCGGTGGCGCTCATCTTGTTTTCATCGATATATTCCCAATCCTGAACGAGAGATTTTATATGCTTTTCAGAATTTGGTTTTGTGATTTGTTAATAAAGTTTTCTGGATATCATGCTGTATCTTTGCCCTCTTTCAGGTATACTCTCAACGAGGCGGTCATGATGGCACATGTCAGACCGTTTGAGTACTCCAGGGGTTTGTATGTGTCGATAAGTTAACTCGGTGAACCGTGGCCCTGACCACAAGTTTTAACCCCTTAAGGACATAGGACGTACCGGTACGCCATGTTTGCCGAGTCCTTAAGGACCTAGGGCGTACCGGTACGTCCTAACTTTAAAATTTCATTGCGGCGCGGCGGTGGTTAATCAGAACAGGATGTCTGCTTAAATCATTCAGTGGGCATCCTGTCACAACGCCGGGGGGGTCAGACCTGCGGTTTGCGGTTGTACCTTATCCGGCAGGCGGCGGTGCCATCGGGTCGCCATGCGGCTGTAGGGGGGACCCGATGGCATGGTGTTCATCTGAGGGGTTAGGTCGACCAGCTCTATAAACATATCACATGACCTAACCCCTCAGATGAACACCGTAAAAATTAAAACTGTGCTAAATAAACAATTTTTTTGTCACCTTACATCACAAAAAGTACAACAGCAAGCGATCAAAAAGGCATCTGCCCACCAAAAGACAATGAGACAATGGCACAAAAAATAAAAAAAACTATGGCTCAGAATATGGAGACACTAAAACATCATTTTGTTTGTTTTAAAAAAGCTGTTATTGTGTAAAACTTACATAAATAAAAAAAAAGTATACATATTAGGTATCGCCGCATCCGTATCAACCAGGCTCTATAAAAATATCACATGACCTAACTTCTCAGGTGAACACCGTAAAAAATGTAAAATAAAAACTGTGCTAATTAAACCATTTTTTGTCACCTTACGTCACAAAAAGTGTAATAGCAAGCTATCCAAAAGTCATATGCCCCCCAAAATAGTGCCAATCAAACAGTCATCTGATCTCGCAAAAAATTAGACCCTAACTAAGATAATCGCCCAAAAACTGAAAAAAACTATGGGTCTCAGAAGATGGAGACACTAAAACATGATTTTTTTTGTTTCACAAATGATATTATTGCTAGAAAAAAATCCTCTAAAAACGTTCCATCTGTTACTATTGGCAAGGTTGATGCGGAAATTGAAGGTTTTCCGTTTGCTTGTAGTTCCCGTTTTGTCTTACCTGCCAGGGTGGCACTAGAGAGCAAGAACATTTTTTGTGAGATTTTTGTAGATAGTGGAGCAGCTGTCAATCTCATTGATAATCAATTTGCTATAACACATGGTTTCCAGGTATGCACTTTGGGAAAGGATATACCTGTTTTTGCTATTGATTCCGCTCCACTTTCTCAGAAATCGTTAAAGGGCATAGTTCACAATATCCGTTTGATTGTGAGTGATACTCATGTTGAGGATGTGTCATGTTTCGTCCTAAGTGGGTTGCCTACTCCTCTAGTGTTGGGGCTACCCTGGCTCACTAAACATAACCCCACCATTGATTGGCAAGCGAGGCAAATAAATGGTTGGAGTGACTTTTGCAGAGAGAATTGCCTCTCGACATCTGTTTCAGAGGTTTCTACTAAGACTGTACCATCTTTTCTCTCTGAATTTTCGGATGTGTTTTCTGAGAGTGGTGTTCAGGAGCTGCCCCCTCACAGGGAGTACGATTGCCCAATTAATCTCATCCCAGGCACCAAGCTGCCTAAATCTCGTTTATACAATCACTCCCAACCTGAAAAGGTCGCTATGCGTGCTTATATCTCTGAGAGCCTGAGAAAGGGACACATACGACCCTCGAAGTCACCTGTTGCCGCTGTTTTTTCTTTGTTAAGAAAAAATATGGTTCTTTAAGACCATGTCTGGATTTCAGGGAGCTGAACAGTATCACAACAAGTTTTTTCCAAGTTGGATTTAAGAGGGGCATACAACCTGGTCAGGGTCAGAGGAGGAGACGAATGGAAGACGGCCTTCATTACCCCTGAGGGCCATTTTGAGAATTTGGATATGCCTTTTGGTTTGATGAATGCTCCAGCCGTCTTTCAGCATTTTGTGAACAGCACTTTTTATAATTTAATGGGGAAATTTGTACTAGTGTATCTAGATGACATTTAGATTTTTTTTTCCTGATTTCAAAACTCATAAGGACCACCTACGTCAGGTCTTGCTCATTCTGCGGGAGAATAAATTGTACGCTAAACTGGAAAAATGTGTGTTTGCGGTTCCAGAAATTCAATTTCTGGGGTTTCTTCTCTCCGCTTCTGGTTTTCGCATGGACCCCGAGAAGGTCCGCGCTGTGCTTGAGTGGGAGCTTCCTGAGAATCAGAAGGCGCTGATGCGCTTTTTGGGTTTTGCCAATTATTACAGGAAGTTAATTTTGAATTATTCCTCTGTTGTTAAACCACTCACTGATATGACTAGAAAGGGGATAGATTTTTCCTCATGGTCGGTAGAGGCGCGTAGGGCCTTTTCTAGTATCAAGGAGAGTTTTGCTTCTGCTCCCATCTTGGTACAACCTCATATTTCTCTGCCTTTCATAGTTGAGGTGGACGCTTCTGAGGTGGGTGTGGGTGCGGTCTTGTCTCAGGGTCCCTCTCCTGCCAAATGGCGACCGTGTGCCTTTTTCTGAAAGAAACTCTCCTCTGCAGAGAGAAATTACGATGTGGGTGATAGGGAGTTGTTGGCCATCAAGTTAGCTTTTGAGGAATGGCGCCATTGGCTAGAGGGAGCCAGACACCCTATTACCGTGTTTACCGACCATAAGAATCTGGCCTACTTGGAGTCAGCCAAGCGTCTGAACCCGAGACAGGCCAGATGGTCTTTGTTCTTTTCAAGGTTTAATTTTGTTGTCACGTTCCTCCCTGGGGTTAAGAATGTGAAGGCAGATGCCCTGTCACGTTGTTTTCCGGGAGGGGGGAACTTTGAAGACCCGGGTCCCATTTTGGCTGAAGGGGTGGTTGTGTCTGCTCTTTATCCTGAATTGGAGGCAGAGGTTCAGGCAGCCCAGGCAGAGGCTCCTGATCTTTGTCCTCCTGGGAGGTTGTTTGTGCCTCTCGCTTTACGACACAAGGTTTTTAAGGAACACCACGATACTGTCCTTGCTGGGCACCCGGGGGGTAGAGCCACAGTGGAACTCATTGCTCGGAGATTCTGGTGGCCGGCTCTTCGTAAGTCGGTTGAGGGTTTTGTGGCAGCCTGCGAAACCTGCGCTTGTGCCAAAGTCCCTCATTCACGGCCATCGGGTCCTCTCCTTCCGTTACCCATTCCTTCCTGTCCTTGGACACATCTGTCCATGGATTTCATTACGGACCTGCCTCGTTCCTCGGGGAAGACTGTGATTCTGGAGGTGGTGAACCGTTTTAGCAAAATGGGGCATTTTGTTCCTTTTCCTGGCTTGCCCAATGCAGGCATTTATTGATCACATTGTCAAACTGCATGGTATCCCTTCAGACATAGTCTCTGATAGGGGCACGCAGTTTGTTTCCAGATTCTGGAAGGCCTTCTGTTCTCGCTTGGGGGTTCGGTTGTCATTCTCTTCTGCTTTCCACCCGCAGTCGAATGGCCAGACAGAGCGCGTCAATGAGAATCTGGAGACATATCTGCGTTGTTTTGTGGCGGAAAATCAGGAGGATTGGTGTTCTTTTCTCTTCCTTGCTGAGTTTGCTTTAAATAACCATCGTCAGGAGTCCTCTGATAAGTCACCATTTTTTGGTGCATATGGGTTTCATCCGCAGTTTGGGACATTCTCTGGAGAGGGGGCTTCTGGTTTACCTGATGAGGAGAGATTCTCCTCGTCTTTGTCATCTATTTGGCAAAAGATTCAGGATAATCTAAAGAGCATGAGTGAGAGAAATAAGCGTGTGGCGGATAAGAGACGTGTGCCTGGTCCTGACCTGAATGTTCGTGATCTGGTATGGTTGTCTACTAAGAATATCAAATTGAAGGTTCGCTCCTGGAAGTTGGGTCCTAAGTTTACAAAATCTTGTCCGTCATCAATCCCGTTGCCTACCGTCTTGATCTTCCTCAGACTTGGAAGATCCATAATGTTTTTCACAAGTCCCTATTAAAACCTTATGTCCAACCCACTGTACCCTCCTCTTTGCCTCCTCCTCTGATTGTGGTTGATGGTAATCTTGAATTTCAGGTCTCTAGGATTGTGGACTCTCGTATTGTCCGCGGTTCTCTTCAGTACCTCGTTCATTGGGAGGGTTATGGTCCTGAGGAGAGGATGTGGGTTCCAGTGGTAGATATTAAGGCCACTCGTCTTCTCAGGGCATTCCATAGGTCCCATCCTGAGAAGGTGGGCTTTGAGTGTCCAGAGTCCACTCATAGAGGGAGGGGTACTGTCACCACCAGATTTTTGAGAAGTTCTGATAGACGTTCTTCAGTACCTCCTGCATGATCTTCTTTTGTTTTGCTTTCGTTTTGACATCTCTCCTCCCTCTCCCAGTTGTCATCTATTAGCAATGATTGCCTTCCTATATATCACCTCCCCATACTGCCTCACCTTGCGGTTTATACAACTTCCTGGAGTGTGCTCATGCTGCAAGCTGCAACTGATACTTCTACAGATAAGTCTGTTCATTTATTTGTGTTTTCCTGTTGCCTTGATCCTAGGTGATCCTGACTCCCTCCGTATTAAGTGTAGGGAGCCGGTGGTCGTGTCCCCTCACTATTATAGGGTGTTCAGGTGTCATACAGTCGAGGCATGAGGGCATGCAATTATCTATCATAGAGATCTTTGCATGTGCTGAGAAGACAGGGAGAGCTTCAGGACTTTAATAGGGGTCACCCTTTTGTTCCTTAGTTTTGGATCAAGCCAGTCGGATCCTTATTTGTAACTTCTTGTTTTCTGTTACACCATCCGTGACAGCTTCACTGTCAAAGAAGAGTCAATTCTTACCACCTGACAGTGCTGCCTGTGTTTTATAGCCCAAACAAAGACCCGGCCTGGAACGTGGGGAACAGCCACCCACCCTGCACTTTGGCTGCTCCCAGTAAGATCCGGCATGGATCGGCTTTACAGCCACACTAAATAGAAAAACCATGTCAGCCAGCACTAGCTGCCGCTGACACATGAAATTACCGGCTCTTACCTCACCGAGGCCAGAAATCTTCCTACAGGGGGTATTTGCACTGATGCACATTATAAGAGGGTAGTTGTTGTACAGAACACATTAAGGGGTATTTTTCTACTGGCACACATTAAAAGAAGAAGTATTAGTACTGATGGACTACAGGGAACATGATCACTAGTATGGGCACAATAAGGACATTAATACTACAGTATTAGTGGCACAGTTAACACGATGCACTCTGGCAGATAATTATTACTATTGGTGGGACTTTAGGGAGCACTATTACTGTGGGGGCACCCTGGCACAGTATCAGCTTAGTAAAATTATTTTTGGGGGCACTATTTGCTGGGTGCAGTTATTTTTAGAGCACTGTGTGTCAATAATTATTGAAGGGGCACTATCTGTGTGGCACTAGTATTTTCAGAGGGACTGTTTCAGTAGTATAGTATTGTGAAGCACAGCGGGCACACTATTGGGGGTGGCAGGATGGGGTGTTCAGAAGGTGAGGAGGATGATGGGAAAGTAGAAAAATAAGATGTCTTTTTGTGAAACTGTGCAGGGAGAAGAGACGGCTAAAAGAAATCATCATGGTGGTCTGGTCTGAATGGAAAATATCAGGACAGAGAACATCTACATCAGAGGAGACCTCTCTGGTACTCTGTATGTTTTGTAGAGTTGTATGTAATGTTTTCCAAGTATGTCTTTAAAGGGGTTGTCCACTTTTTACCACTGATGATCGGTGGAGGTAAGAGAAACCCTGCCGATTAGCTGTTTGAAGAGAAAGCAGTGCTCATATGAGAGCTGCTTTCTCTGCTCTGTTTGTATTATGCACTTAGACAGAGCTGTCCCACAGAAGTGAATAGGGACACCCATAGGCATCGCTACAGGGATGCAAGGGAAGGCAATTGCCCCCCCCCCCCCCCCCCCCGCTGATTCCCCGCCCTTCCCCTTTAAAATGTAACGCTAGTCTGGCCCCATGGACCAGCCACCACAGATCCGAATCATCACATGCACACGCTGCCTGCAGATTTGCGCGCCCAGATTCGTGCGGCGGGAAGTGGATGGAAGCCAGGACTAGGAGGAACAGAGCAGGACTAGGAGCGCAGCGCGTCAGCTGTGCTGAGGTAAGGCGGCTCCTGACTGCTCGATTGCTGCTCTCTGTGGGAAAGTGGGAAACACACAGGCAGTTTAGTTTCCTGCTTAGTGCTTCCTAAGGGGAAGGGGAAAAACTGATCAGTGATAATGACAGTCAGAGTCAGCAGCACAGTGACTGCACTGGCTCATACAGAGGGGGTACTGTGCAGAGCTGCCCCCCCCCCTAACACTGTCACTGACCCCCACTCATGGCACTAGATCTCCTTCGATGATCCCCCAATGATGTGCTCTTGGATTGAGAGGAGGGGCCTGATTGCAGCTTGCAGGATGCCTGGTGGCCTGCGGAGTAGAGTGCATTATCATTGTGAAGGGGACGGGGTGGGGGTGCTATTAATTGCATTGTGTCTGACAGGACTGGGGGGGGGGGAATACAGTAAGGAGATCGCTTTGCACATGTCACAACAGGTGCTTGCCTAGTAAACACAGGGCCATCCATCACTTATCAACCCCTCTCTTTCCAGCCCACCCAGCCATATTACTGTGTGCTATGCTTTGAACTTTTTTTAGTCCGTGAAGGGGTTAATTAGGTGTTGGGGGGGGGGTTATTGTGCATATTGTGTTTGGGAGCCATTTAACAAGTTTGACCAATTGGGTTTGAGCGTGGTTGTGGTTGAGGGTCATCCACTGATGCCCATAACAGTGTGTCATCCACAGATCCCCCATAACAGTGTGTCCTCCACAGATCCCCCATAACAGGGTCATCCAAAGATCCCCCAAAACAGTGTGTCCTCCACAGATCCCCCATAACAGTGTGTCCTCCACAGATCCCCCATAACAGTGTGTCTTCCACAGATCCCCCATAACAGTGTGTCCTCCACAGATCCCCCATAACAGTGTGTCCTCCACAGATCCCCCATAACAGTGTGTCCTCCACAGATCCCCCATAACAGTGTGTCCTCCACAGATCCCCCATAATAGTGTGTCCTCCACAGATCCCCCATAACAGTGTGTCCTCCACAGATCCCCCATAACAGTGTGTCCTCCACAGGTCCCCCATAACAGGGTCATCCAAAGATCCCCCAAAACAGTGTGTCCTCCACAGATCCTCCATAACAGTGTGTCCTCCAGAGACGCCCATAAGTGTCATCCACAGATGACAGGACTTTGTTTTCTATCTTGCATAACGGGACCCAGACGGATCCGTTATGCTTTCTCATAAACTTCTATTAGGACAGAGAAAAACTGAATGCCTCTTAAAGGCTTCCGTTTTGCATTCCATCTGGCCATTCTGTTATATTCTGTTTGAAACTGAGCCTATAATGTAATGGTATAACGCAGATGTGAACCCACCCTTAGGAATAGATTGTTTCTGAATACTCAAGAGTACAGAGGAAAAAAGGAAAACTCTTTGCCTTCTAAGTATTAGGTTAGTACAATAAAAAGGTATCCCTGCATACCGCAATACTCTCGGATTTGTTATCTAATTTCTATATACCGTACTTATTTTGTTTATTTTCAGTAGTATGATTAAGTGGTGAAAATAATTTTTCACTGTGGTATCTTACACTCACCTAAAGAATTATTAGGAACATCTGTTCTATTTCTCATTAATGCGATTATCTAGTCAACCAATCACATGGCAGTTGCTTCAATGCATGTAGGGTTGTGGTCCTGGTCAAGACAATCTCCTGAACTCCAAACTGGATGTCAGAATGGGAAAGAAAGGTGGGCTACAACAGCAGAAGACCCCACCGGGTACCACTCATCTCCACTACAAATAGGAAAAAGAGGCTACAATTTGCACGAGCTCACCAAAATTGGACTGTTGAAGACTGGAAAAATGTTGCCTGGTCTGATGAGTCTCGATTTCTGTTGAGACATTCAAATGGTAGAGTCCGAATTTGGCGTAAACAGAATGAGAACATGTATCCATCATGCCTTGTTACCACTGTGCAGGCTGGTGGTGGTGGTGTAATGGTGTGGGGGATGTTTTCTGGGCACACTTTAGGCCCCTTAGTGCCAATTGGCCGTCGTTTAAATGCCACGGGCTACCTGAGCATTGTTTCTGACCATGTCCATCCCTTCATGACCACTATGTACCCATCCTCTGATGGCTACTTCCAGCAGGATAATGCACCATGTCACAAAGCTCGAATCATTTCAAATTGGTTTCTTGAACATGACAATGAGTTCACTGCACTAAAATGGCCCCCACAGTCAACAGATCTCAACCCAATAGGGCATCTTTGGGATGTGGTGGAACGGGAGCTTCGTGCCCTGGATGTGCATCCCTCAAATCTCCATCAACTGCAAGATGCTATCCTATCAATATGGGCCAACATTTCTAAAGAATGCTATCAGCACCTTGTTGAATCAATGCCACGTAGAATTAAGGCAGTTCTGAAGGCAAAAGGGGGTCCAACACCGTATTAGTATGGTGTTCCTAATAATTCTTTAGGTGAGTGCATGTGCCCCCCTATATATTGTTCCTAGAGTCGCCACTGGGGACGCCATACTTGTAATTACACCTGCTCATCACTGTAATTTCTGTGGCGAGAAGGTAAACAGAGCAGAGAGAGCGGCTCTCATATAAGCGCTATCTTCTCTTCAAATAGCCGATCAGATATTGATGACCTATCCTGAGGCTAGGTCTTCAATAGAAAAAAGTGGACAACCCTTTTAACAGTAGGACTGGATAAAATGTTTAGGCTGAGAATTTGTCATGAGGGGGAGCGTTTAAATATTTACTTCAGGCAGCAGAAAGGCTAGGTGCACCCTCTCAACAAAGTATGGGAAGGGGGGCCCAAGCTGAAAACTAGCAACAGGGCCCATGAGTCTTTAGCTACGCCCCTGGTTGGGATAGATGCCCAGTTGCAGTCCTGCTGCTGATTTTGCAGGCAATTGCGATTACCACTGCCTTTTTAACACTAATTAACACTAACGCTAAATTCCACCTGATCCTGCCACTGTTTCAGGTCACAAGTCTATGTGCAGCCTGGCAATTAACGGTAAATCAGCAGCGCTAACCATTTTCTCAACCATATTACTGTATTACTGTATCTGGATGGCAGAGCGGCAGCAGGGTTGCCAACTGTACAGAAATGTCTGTACAGCCCTAAAAATTGACAACTTTTTTCCTGTGTCCGTGAAAAAACATAGAGGTGTCCATGAGTTTTTTGAGGCTGGTGGTACTTCAGATTATTTTGGGGTTTACAGCCCACAGTAAATGCTAGTAATGAGTTATTATTAGTATTTTTAGCTGTAGACTTGTATGAATTATAAGCTTTATTATTCATTATGGTTTTCCACTTGTATCAATAAAAAAAAATGTTGTCTGTGATTTTGGTTGGCAACCCTGGGTGGAGGAGAGCAGAGTCAAGAGTCTGGACGAGAAGAGCAAGGACTGTCAGGGGGAAGCCTCTGGGTGGCAGGATGAAAGTTATTTTGCATTTATGTTACAGTTTTTTTGTATGTGTGTTTTTTTTTACAGGTAACTTATTTGGCTTCATTCTGATTCCTCATTTCTCTCATGGATAAAAGGGGCGATTTATCAGATGATTATTGGCTTTTGGGCCAAGTGTGACAATATATCTGAGACTGTGCAGTTTCTGAACTGTTCGCATGGTGCTGTGGTAAAAGTGTACGGACAAATGGCAGTGATGTGAATGAGTGTTGTGTAAACTGCGGAGCACCACGTGCCACTGATGTGAGAGGTGAACTGCTACGAAGGTGCGTGAGCGGGAACCAACATGCTACAGTGGAGCAGCCCACCACCAAAATAAACCTGGGGGCTACCAGACATGTGTCAAACAAAAGGTTTAGTGAATCCTACTGCATGTGGGGCTCCGAGGCAGACGGGTGATCACTGCCAGCGTCGGACTGAAGTCCCAAGGGTCCACCCTCTTTGTATATAGGACCTTAAGGGCCCTGCTGTGGGATGCAGATACCTGTGACAACCTACCAGGACCTCATTGAGTCACTCCGGGCCTGTCCAGCTGCTGTCCGTGCTGCACACGGAGGTTACTCTGGATATTCGCTGGTGGTCATAATAATGGGACTCGATTGTATTTTCAAACAGTGCGGCAAATAATAATGGTGAACAACAATGGACACTGGAACATATGGTTTCACATTTGTGCATAAAGAAAAAAAGCTGCATACTAAGTCCGGTCATTAGACCCATGATATAAATATTTTCGGCTGCTGCGGTCAGTGAAGCTCAGCTATCACAAATGTGTGATTCTCACTCTATAGAAAGGGGAACTAAGGACTGGCTACTTCACACTCTGGAAATGACACCTTAACAAAAGGAGTGACTCTCCCGCTAGAAAAGGGAACTACTGACCAGTTCTACTTGTTGTGCCTATTTTGAATCATTCTGAACATTCACTAAGCTCAGAGTCTAGAAGAAGGATCTGTCCCCATTGTCGTGCAGAGTTGTGAGGTTCTTAGACTGAATAGTCCACAGATTAAGGGACCTTTCACATGGGACGATGACTGGGAACAAAAGTTTGTATATAGTTAATATACAGTATAATCCCTACACCATGCTGTGTAATATACAGTATAATCCCTACACCATGCTGTACAGAATACATTATAATTCCTGCACAACGCCATACAATATATAGTACAGTGATCCCTCAAGATACAATGGCCTCAGGATACAATATTTTCAACATACAATGGTGATTTCTGACCCATCGTAAGTTGAAACCAGACTCAACATACAATGTCCCAGACTCAGATCCAACCAATCCAGGCCACTTCTCTGGTAAAATAGTGTATTAGTTGCTACTTATCAGCTATTCCTGACTGTTATATGTAAGGACTTGTTTTATCTGTCTTAGTTATCTGCTTATTCTTCTTAAATCGTTATTTTATTTTATTTTGGATGACATTTTGTGGCTTTGGAACCGATTACTCAAGTTTCAATGGTTTCAACATACAATGGTTGTCCTGGAACCAACTAATATTGTAACCTGAGGGATCACTGCATCGTTAATACACCATGCTGTACAATATACAGTATAATCCCTACACCATGCTGTGTAATATACAGTATAATCCCTACACCATGCTGTGTAATATACAGTATAATCCCTACACCATGCTGTACAATATACAGTATAATCCCTGCACCATGCTGTGTAATATACAGTATAATCCCTACACCATGCTGTGTAATATACAGTATAATCCTTGCAGCATGCTGTACAATATACAGTATAATCCCTACACCATGCTGTGTAATATACAGTATAATCCCTACACCATGCTGTACAATATACAGTATAATCCCTACACCATGCTGTGTAATATACAGTATAATCCCTGCAGCATGCTGTACAATATACAGTATAATCCCTACACCATGCTGTGTAATATACAGTATAATCCCTACACCATGCTGTACAATATACAGTATAATCCCTACACCATGCTGTGTAATATACAGTATAATCCCTACACCATGCTGTGTAATATACAGTATAATCCCTGCAGCATGCTGTACAATATACAGTATAATCCCTACACCATGCTGTGTAATATACAGTATAATCCCTACACCATGCTGTGTAATATACAGTATAATCCCTACACCATGCTGTACAATATACAGTATAATCCCTGCACCATGCTGTATAATATACATTATAATCCCTACACCATGCTGTGTAATATACAGTATAATCCCTACACCATGCTGTACAATATACAGTATAATCCCTACACCATGCTGTGTAATATACAGTATAATCCCTACACCATGCTGTGTAATATACAGTATAATCCCTACACCATGCTGTACAATATACAGTATAATCCCTACACCATGCTGTGTAATATACAGTATAATCCCTGCACCATGCTGTACAATATACAGTATAATCCCTACACCATGCTGTGTAATATACATTATAATCCATACACCATGCAGTACAATATACAGTATAATCCCTACACCATGCTGTGTAATATACAGTATTTGCGGATTCGCGGCAGGTCACTAAGTAGATTGCATTTTTTGTGTTGCAATTCAAGTAACTATTGATACTGAATTTTGTGCCATTAGCCGTAGAATGAAAAGACTGGCTCACTTGAAAATGATCGCAACAAATGCACCTACCGTGCCCGCACTTGGTCAGAAATAGTGCGGGCACGAGAGGTGCATTTGTTGCGATCATTTTCCAGTGAGCCAGTCTTTTCATTCTACGGCTAATGGCAAAAAATTCTGTATCATGAGTTACTTGAATTGCAACACAAAAACTGCAATCTACTTAGTGACCTGCCGCGAATCCGCAAACATATATCAGACATTCCCCGATACAAAAATCGCAACGTATCCGCAGTTAGTGAACACTTTGCAGTAGTACATGGGGGGTGAAGTGAACCATTTGAGAGCCCAAGGTATAGAAAGGGTCTATATTCCAGCTAGAGGTGGCGATCTGAGGAGAAAGCTGCTTAATAGAGAAGCTTTTTGGATGTTTTTCCTCGCCACGCGCTATCCTGAGGGTCTGAACAAGAGGCATGATCTCATATTACAGTATTAACCTCATGTTTGCCTGCCATTAATTCCTTTTATGCATTGTTAATGTGTCCTCATGTATTTCATGTGTATTCCCCCCCCCCCCCCTTTTTCTTATGGTTGACACATGTTCTGATTCAGAGTAATCAGGTCATGTGACTCAATGATTGGGGTGTCAGGTGTGGGCTAGCCTTTTTAACTGAGTTTTGAACACAAGGTTCTTGTCATGATGAAGGACCCTGATTTACTTGTGGTCTGAAACGCGTTACTGTAACCTGTGATGTCCTGTGTTGGAGTTTAATCGCACAATAAAGATTCCACCTTTTGCATCTTGGAAGCTGGATTTTTCTTGGCTTTGGATATTGACAGCAATCAAGTCCGGAGGTTGCAATCCGTGCTCAAGGCAGGTGGACGGTGGGTGAGAGCTGCTTTACCTTCTTTGTTTCATACTGTATACATTATAATCCCTACACCATGCCGTACAATATACACAATAAACCCACAGTGTAGGTGTTATACTATACCTTGAATGGCATGGTGTATGGATTATAATGTATATTGTAAAGCATGGTGCAGGGATTATACTGTATATTATACAGCATGGTGCAGGGATTATACTGTATATTATACAGCATGGTGCAGGGATTATACTGTATATTATACAGCATGGTGCAGGGATTATAATGTATATTATACAGCATGGTGCAGGGATTATACTGTATATTGTACGGCAAAGGTATGGAGGTTACACCATGCCGGAGAATATAACCCCTGCGCCATGCTGTACAATATACAGTATAACCCCTACACAGTGTAGCGGTATACTGTATATTGTCTGGCACAGTGTAGAGGTATACTGTATATTGTGTGGCACAGTGTAGCGGTATACTGTATATTGTCTGGCACAGTGTTTGCTATATGTGTATAACATAAACATATTCCACATATAAACTTACAATTACTTGGTTTGGCCCTTGGGGATCTCGGACACCACTTCCACACTTTGGCCGGGGGCTCGGTCTAAGAACATGCCGTCCCCTCCTCTTTTCCCGCGCTGCTGTTCTCCTATAAGAATATAAGTGGGGGCCGGCCTGGCTGTCTCACTCCGAGACAGAATAGTAATGTAGCGACAGTGTAGAATAGGGTCCATTCACACATCCGTAGAATGTGCAGATCCATTCATTCTCTATGGGGTAGGAATGGATGCGGACAGCACACAATGTGTTGTCCGCATCCGCATTTCCGGTCTGCGGCTCCGTAAAAAAATAGAACATATGGCGCTGGGACAAATATTCCATTGAAGCTGAAGAAGAGAGGGGCCGGTACGGCGGGAACTTAGCTGCCACCTGATTGGAGGAGCTGTGCAGTGAGATAAGCCCCTCCCCCTCACTTCCTTTCCCCTCTTCCTTCCACTCTGGGCCCGGCTGTTTTTATCGCTGGTATACATGTAAGAATGTGAAAATATTATGTAATGGCACATGGGCATTTGGGGCCTGGGGCTGCCAATCCAAACGCCCCTATTATAATCCGCAACTGCATACACCTGAAGTCCGGGCTGCGGCGGTGAGCGGGCCTGCAGAGGTCCTGAGCGGAGGCATAAAGGAAGCTGTGCGGCCGCACGCCCACGCAGCTTACAGGGAACACTGCCAGCCTCCTCCCGGGCACAAGAAGGGTTCATGCTGAGGACAGCTCTGAGATAGCTGTGCTTCAATCAAAAAGGAGAGACAGCTCACCTCTCTTGGCTGATGAAATCGCTTGCACGGGAAGGGATCGCTCCCAATTCCAAAATCAAACAAATCCCAGCAGACGTGTTGATTTCTCAATGCTTTATTGATCCATATAAAAGGACGCGTTTCGGCCCGTCCAGCCTTCCTCAACTGCACATTAACAACTGATGGCACATGGTATTTATAGGTCTAGTCACATGACACTACCAATCAATTCAAACAGGAAATGACATCATATCAAAATAGTATCAAAATGTAGGTATATAAATGGTACCCCTGCGAATATTACAATGGAAAACATCTTGTATTCATGGTCGCGTTGCAGTAGTCTGCAAGAAAACATATAAAACTTTTTTTTTAAAACACATCACTTCATAATCCCTATTGTGCCGATTCGCATTTTTACCGTCCGTTTTGCGGAAAAGAATAGGCATTGTTACAATGTATCCGCAAAAAAACGGATGCAACAGGGACGTTATCTGTTTTTTTGCGGATCCTCATTTTGCGGACCTCAAAATACATACAGTCGTGTAAATGCACCCCAAGTATGCCAACTAACAGGTGTTAGACTATCTACCTATCTATTTAGCTTCACTAACTATATTGCTGAATGCATATAAACGAACTGCTTTACTGCTTAATACTATAACTTACTGGGGTTTATTAAAGGCGTTAACCCACAAAATGTATTTATTACCTATACACAGAATAAATATGGAATTGCAGGTGGTCCAACCATTAGGACCCCACATCGACCTGAGAATAGGGGGGGCAAGCTTCAATTCTGAATAGAACCATAGTGTGCATGTCGGTGCACCGCTTCTTTCACTTCTACGGGAACGATGTAGATACTCCCCTTACTTCCTTACAAGAAGATACTGACAAAAATCAACTTCTCCTTTCACACTCGACAGCATCGTCTCCGTCCATCCATCATGTCCCCAGAGACGTCCGTGTTCTTACTCTGTAAGTACCAAGATCTTCATGTATTTCAGTCCCCATCTGATGGTGAGCAGCAAGAGGGGGTGCAATAATGTCATATAAATAGAGGCCATAACTGCAAGTTACTAGCTGCAGCCTATGTCCCATCATATACAGTACAGACCAAAAGTTTGGACACACCTTCTCATTCAAAGAGTTTTCTTTATTTTCATGACTATGAAAATTGTAGATTCACACTGAAGGCATCAAGACTATGAATTAACACATGTGGAATTATATACATAACAAACAAGTGTGAAACAACTGAAAATATGTCATATTCTAGGTTCTTCAAAGTAGCCACCTTTTGCTTTGATTACTGCTTTGCACACTCTTGGCATTCTCTTGATGAGCTTCAAGAGGTAGTCACCTGAAATGGTCTTCCAACAGTCTTGAAGGAGTTCCCAGAGATGCTTAGCACTTGTTGGCCCCTTTGCCTTCACTCTGCGGTCCAGCTCACCCCAAACCATCTCGATTGGGTTCAGGTCCGGTGACTGTGGAGGCCAGGTCATCTGGCGCAGCACCCCATCACTCTCCTTCATGGTCAAATAGCCCTTACACAGCCTGGAGGTGTGTTTGGGGTCATTGTCCTGTTGAAAATAAATGATGGTCCAACTAAACGCAAACCCGATGGAATAGCATGCCGCTGCAAGATGCTGTGGTAGCCATGCTGGTTCAGTATGCCTTCAATTTTGAATAAATCCCCAACAGTGTCATCAGCAAAGCCCCCCCACACCATCACACCTCCTCCTCCATGCTTCACGGGGGGAACCAGGCATGTAGAGTCCATCCGTTCACCTTTTCTGCGTCGCACAAAGACACGGTGGTTGGAACCAAAGATCAGAAATTTGGACTCATCAGACCAAAGCACAGATTTCCACTGGTCTAATGTCCATTCCTTGTGTTCTTTAACCCAAACAAGTCTCTTCTGCTTGTTGCCTGTCCTTAGCAGTGGTTTCCTAGCAGATATTCTACCATGAAGGCCTGATTCACACAGTCTCCTCTTAACAGTTGTTCTAGAGATGTAACAATAGAAAAATGAGCGGGCACTCATACACTTGGCAACCAATTGACATATGCAGAAAATATTTATTATTAAATCCCCATAAAATTCAAGTAATAAAAATAATAAAAACTGTGTATTATAGCAATGACATACAAAAACTACAATCACATAAACTATAGTAGATATAATAGTATAGTCGATATTGTATTGAATGATAAAATATATGATAATAAAATATTCGATAGATTCACTGATATGAATCACACACCAAAAACTTCAAGTATTGTCCAGGTCTTATATATGCTGTTATTGTGAAGGGGGAGGTAATTCCTCTGTGACTCTATCCCAGATTGGGAAAATGAGTGTCACTTTAAATATTGTAGGTGTATTTCCCCTGGGAACGTAATGTATTCATAAAATGTCCACAGGAATCCTGATAATGTTGGAATAAAAAGTTGGAATAATGTTGGAATTTTTACAAAATTTTTTACAGTAAAGGAACAACTAGTACTACTTTTATCGTCGAAAAGCTGTACCGAAGGAAATTGCGGAACAGAGTGTCAACTCCCGCGATCTTTGGAACTCCCGCGAAATTTGAACCAGCTTGCTGGAAGGAGCGATTAAATAAGCCGGCAGACATTTAAAGCTCCACTCAAGCAACAGGGAGACAGCCGACACCAGACGGTAAGCCAAATACCGATTTAAAGTTTACCTCGACTTTAAAAGGAAATGCCATAAGAGACTTTTATTCCAACATTATCAGGATTCCTGTGGACATTTTATGAATACATTACGTTCCCAGGGGAAATACACCTACAATATTTAAAGTGACACTCATTTCCCCAATCTGGGATAGAGTCACAGAGGAATTACCTCCCCCTTCACAATAACAGCATATATAAGACCTGGACAATACTTGAAGTTTTTGGTGTGTGATTCATATCAGTGAATTTATCGACTATAGATTAGTATCGAATATTTTATTATCATATATTTTATCATTCAATACAATATCGACTATACTATTATATCTACTATAGTTTATGTGATTGTAGTTTTTGTATGTCATTGCTATAATACACTGTTTTTATTATTTTTATTACTTGAATTTTATGGGGATTTAATAATAAATATTTTCTGCATATGTCAATTTGGTTGCCAAGTGTATGAGTGCCCGCTCATTTTTCTATTGTTACATTCACTTTTTAACAGAGGGTGGGGTGATTCCCTCTATATGAGCTTGCAGCACCACCCTGAAACTACTAAGCAGTGAGCCACTACAACTCACTACTATTTTCCAGAGATGTGTCTGCTGCTAGAACTCTGTGTGGCATTGATCTGGTCTCTAATCTGAGCTGCTGTTAACCTGCGATTTCTGAGGCTGGTGACTCGGAGGAACTTATTCTCCGCAGCAGAGGTGACTCTTGGTCTTCCTTTCCTGGGGCGGTCCGCATGTGAGCCAGTTTCTTTGACTGACTGACCTTCATTTCTTAAAGTAATGATGGCCACTCGTTTTTCTTTACTTAGCTGCTTTTTTCTTGCCATAATACAAATTCTAACAGTCTATTCAGTAGGACTATCAGCTGTGTATCCACCTGACTTCTCCACAACGCAACTGATGGTCCCAACCCCATTTATAAGGCAAGAAATCCCACTTATTAAACCTGACAGGGCACACCTGTGAAGTGAAAACCATTTCAGGTGACTACCTCTTGAAGCTCATCAAGAGAATGCCAAGAGTGTGCAAAGCAGTAATCAAAGCAAAAGGTGGCTACTTTGAAGAACCTAGAATATGACATATTTTCAGTTGTTTCACACATTTTTGTTATGCATATAATTCCACATGTGCTAATTCATAGTTTTGATGCCTTCAGTGTGAATCTACAATTTTCATAGTCATGAAAATAAAGAAAACTCTTTGAATGAGAAGGTGTGTCCAAACTTTTGGTCTGTACTGTATATCACTGTGCACAGTGCATAATGTCAGATGTGCACACTCACCCTATAACTCCATTACTATGTACTATTCAAATATATTGGGCTTGTAAGATCTGGTTTCAGCTTTTTAAAACTGAAGTTATGGAGGACATAGCTATAATTATCACGACCACATATTGCTGGGAATGGTATCACTCTTGGCCACTCTCTCACGGTGGTATTAGTCAGTATGTTCCATTGGTAGAGGCTGATTCTTGTCCTGATCTTGTCCGGCTTACAAGTGCATGGCTCATTTCAGGCTCTGATAAACTTCACAAGTCCTGTCCCTGTGTCTGATGGACAGAAATACATGTCCTCGTTCATGGACAGCCTGGCTTCAGAATGGAGATAAAATAATAAGCAAAAGATACGCAAACACAGTAACTACACCTTATAGGAATAAAAGAAGAAAAGCTGGCCTATGTAGGAACATACTTGTCACAACCAGACAGCTGAAAAGCTCTGACAGAAGCCTTTCAGAACCTCCTCCTTGAGTTTTATTTGTTGTGGTCCCAGTTCCTCATCTCGTTAGCCTCTCTCAGCTGTCATGTAGTTGGACTGATTGCTTCCCTTTAAATTCCTCCCCATAATGCATTACTGGGCGGCTTATACTTCTTCCTGGAGTGTGTGTGCATGCTGATCCTGTTTCCCAGTCTGCTACAAAGTTAAGTGCTGTACATTTATCTGTTATTTTCTGTTTGCTGGATCCCAGGTGACCCTGACTCCCTCCATTTCTGGTGTAGGGAGCCGGTGGTCGTGCCCCCTCACTATTGTAGGGTGTTCAGGGGTTATATAGTCGAGGTACGTGGATATGCAACCATCCACCTTTGGGATCTTTGCATAGGCTGAGCAGCCAGGGAAAGTGCTAGGTCTTGTGCAGGGGTCTCCCTCTTGGTTCCTTAGCTTTGGATCCAGTGAGTCATATATGCATGTTGCTTTGTCTTGTTTCCTGTACACCGTCCATGACAATACTAACACTGCCTGAACAGAACATTAACATTATAATAATAATAATCCTTTATTGTACAGTTAAATTTAAAATTGGAATCCGACACTCTTAGAAATAGTGACTCCGGCTAGGGTGTCCCCCCGACTGGTAGAGGGGGGAGGGGGCACTGTTATATCACAGTAACTGTTTACTATCAGAAAATAAATACCTAATAGATAAATTGCCTCACTATACCCTAAAATTAAATAACACGGTGTCAGCGCGCACAAGCTGCAGTGTTACTATATTGTTATTGTAGCTTTTAAACACAGTACACAATGCCTGCTAGCACGTGACACTGACACTGTGCTACTGATCACTGCCTATTGGAGCCAGTTACAGGAGTTGTAGAGGTTTGTATCAACCTATACGCTTCTCACAACCACAACCCTGTATACCGGCCCCTGCTGCCTCCCTCCTGCTCAACGTGTTTCTGTGCGGTAGTAAACCCGCACTTCATCAGGAGAAGGTAAGTATCAGATTGGTTGAGCATATAACATTAAATGCCCGCACAGGGTGGCGCGCAGGCTAGCAGCATATCGGCGCTGTGACGGCCGTATCGTCCGCCAGCTTTAATGTCTGATTCCAATTTTAAATTTAACTGTACAATAAAGGCTTATTTCTTTTTATTTTAACGTTCTATTTAGGCAGTGTTAGTTTTCAATTTGAGGGACGTATACAATTCTTTACCAGTATGTTAAACTATGCAGGAACGTACCAGTATTTAATGTTCACATATTTTGAAATTTATTATTACTATTATTATTATTATATATCATTCTGTAATGGTTTATTATTTCAAGATATGCAATTGAAATATAAAAATTATAATTACAAACCGGATTCCCAAAAAGTTGGGACACTAAACAAATTGTGAATAAAAACTGAACGCAATGATGTGGAGATGGCAAATGTCAATATTTTATTTGTAATAGAACGTAGATGACAGATCAAACGTTTAATCCGAGTAAATGTATCATTTTAAAGGAAAAATTCGTTGATTTAAATTTTCACGGTGTCAACAAATCCCCAAAAAGTTGGGACAAGTAGCAATAAGAGGCTGGAAAAAGTAAATTTGAGCATAACGAAGAGCTGGAAGACCAATTAACACTAATTAGGTCAATTGGCAACATGATTGGGTATAAAAAGAGCTTCTCAGAGTGGCAGTGTCTCTCAGAAGCCAAGATGGGTAGAGGATCACCAATTCCCACAATGTTGCGCAGAAAGATAGTGGAGCAATATCAGAAAGGTGTTACCCAGCGAAAAATTGCAAAGACTTTGCATCTATCATCATCAACTGTGCATAACATCATCCGAAGATTCAGAGAATCTGGAACAATCTCTGTGCGTAAGGATCAAGGCCGTAAAACCATACTGGATGCCCGTGATCTCCGGGCCCTTAAACGACACTGCACCACAAACAGGAATGCTACTGTAAAGGAAATCACAGAATGGGCTCAGGAATACTTCCAGAAACCATTGTCAGTGAACACAAGCCACCGTGCCATCCGCCGTTGCCAGCTGAAACTCTACAGTGCAAAGAAGAAGCCATTTCTAAGCAAGATCCACAAGCTCAGGCGTTTTCACTGGGCCAGGGGTCATTTAAAATGGAGTGTGGCAAAATGGAAGACTGTTCTGTGGTCAGACGAGTCACGATTCGAAGTTCTTTTTGGAAATCTGGGACGCCATGTCATCCGAACCAAAGAGGACAAGGACAACCCAAGTTGTTATCAACGCTCAGTTCAGAAGCCTGCATCTCTGATGGTATGGGGTTGCATGAGTGCGTGTGGCATGGGCAGCTTGCATGTCTGGAAAGGCACCATCAATGCAGAAAAATATATTCAGGTTCTAGAACAACATATGCTCCCATCCAGATGTCATCTCTTTCAGGGAAGACCCTAGATAATTCTAGGTATAGTGTTTCTTCAACTTTTATTTACCAGCTAAAAAGCTAATTTGTTTCTGAATATTAATTTAAGTGGCCAACAAAAAGGTACAGTAGTTAATATCTCTTTTGGGTGCAGGTGTGGAGAGATTGCTGATAGTTGGTGTGGACCTTGGTTTAACCGACTCTAGATTTCCAAGCACGAACAGCTACACCTATAGAAGCATCTGTGAGTGGACATTGTGCTGGTCTTATACCTCCTGTTGGGTTACACTAATACTAGTTATGCATTTACACTAAGGGTAGCAACTACAGGTGAGCAAAGTTCTCAAAACTTTGATTCGGCTGCTTCGCCGAATTTCACACTGCTGCTCCCCAGTCATTGAACCCATCAGATGCCATGTTCATAGCTGATCGCAGCATCTGAAATGATGAAGAATTTAAATACTCACCTTATCCATTTGCTCAAGAAGAGTCCGCTGTGGCCATCTTAATTGAAGATCCGATCCAGCGCAAAATCTCACGCGGTGTGTGTGATGATGTCATCACGCTGGCCGGCGAGGTGACATCATACTTCACCACGCACAAGATTTTGCGCTGGATCTTCAATCAAGATGGCCTCGGCAAAGTTTTCGCACGCAAATGGATGAGGTGAGTATAATTATTTTTTTTACCGCCATTTTAGGGAAATTTGATTTGTTACCACGAAGCACAAGGAATTTGGCTTTGCGGCAAATCTTCGATTCGCTCAACACTAGTAGCAACAACCTCCAATGAACCAGGACTATATGCCTGATAATGCTACTTCTCTTCTGTTTTACAGGGTTGGTTCTCCTACAAGAAGGTAAGCTTCATCCTTTCATGTTTTATTCTCTATAATAGAACCTTATATATGGAGAACCGTGAGGTCACTTGTATCACACAATGTGCTGTGTAAGTTCATACTTGGAGGTTTAGTCCATGTTCTCACCATTGTGGTATTTTACAAGGATTAACATACAGGTCCTGGTGTAGCTATTACATTAAAGATGTACATAGACTTATTATTTCAATAAAGTTGAGGAAACCTTCACTGAAAAGCTTACTTCTCCGTTTTCTGGCTTTCGGTCGAGTTCTCCCTTCAAGGGTTTCTGTGGGATTTTTATATTGATCGCTTACCCTCAAGATACGTCATCAATATGAGATTGGCTGTGGCCTGACACCCGACACCTCCACCGATCAGCTGTTTGAGGAAGCTACGGCGATCACCACAGCTCCGGTGAGTGCCGCGTCCTCCTTGAAGTACAGTGCCTTTCATTACATAGAGGCTGTGCCCGGTATTGCAGCTCAGCTCCACGACCTTATAATAGAGCTTACCAGGGTGCCAGGGGTCAGACCCTCACCAACCTGGTAATCAGGAGAAGACATCAATATGAAAATCCCAGAAAACGCCTTTAACAAACACCAAGCAGTAAAAACTTGGGGGCTGGCTGACAATATTCTAATATGTATGGGGTAAGGATGAGGGAATCGATTCTGAACTAAAATGATTGGTTCCGAATTTCTCAAAAACTTAGTTGCAAACTGAATCCAATGTTTTCCTGATTTCCTTCAGACAAACCACATAAAACTACGCGTAGAGCCATTTTACTTTGAGAATTGGCAGGGAAATACCAGGAGAGAGAAAAAGGAAGGATGATCACATGACACTGGGAGGAAGAAAGGGGGAGAGATTGCCCTGATTGGTACCTGATTGGTTCTCGGAAAAGACTGTCTACAATTCCTCAGTGTAATACATGATGTCTTATAGGAGCCTCCATCAGACCTGTGGTGACCTTCACTCCAAACTACAAGAAGATATTCAAAATGGAGTCTATAACAATGACCTGTGATGTGGAGGCTACTAGAGGAGAAGATCTGAATTATATATGGTACAAAGACCATGTGCAAGTGCACAGTGGAAAATCCTATACAATACAAAATGCTGGAACATCACACAGTGGAAATTACGGATGTCAGAACAGTACTGGAGAAATAAGCGACCCCGCTAGACTGGATGTTAGTAATGGTGAGTAATTCTACCAGTTCACTAATATACAGTACAGACCAAAAGGTTGGACACACCTTCTCATTCAAAGAGTTTTATTTATTTTCATGACTATGAAAATTGTATATTCACACTGAAGGCATCAAAACTATGAATTAACACACGTGGAATTATATACATAACAAAAAATTGTGAAGCAACTAAAAATATGTCATATTCTAGGTTCTTCAAAGTAGCCACCTTTTGCTTTGATTACTGCTTTGCACACTCTTGGCATTCTCTTAATGAGCTTCAAGAGGTAGTCACCTGAAATGGTCTTCACTTCACAGGTGTGCCCTGTCAGGTTTAATAAGTGGGATTTCTTGCCTTATAAATGGGGTTAAGACCATCAGTTGCATTGTGGAGAAGTCAGGTGGATACACAGCTGATAGTCCTACTGAATAGACTGTTAGAATTTGTATTATGGCAAGAAAAAAACAGCTAAGTAAAGAAAAACGAGTGGCCATCATTACTTTAAGAAATGAAGGTCAGTCAGTCCGAAAAATTGGGAAAACTTTGAAAGTGTCCCCAAGTGCAGTCACAAAAACCATCAAGCACTACAAAGAAACTGGCTCACATGCGGACCGCCCCAGGAAAGGAAGACCAAGAGTCACCTCTGCTGCGGAGGATAAATTCATCCGAGCCACCAGCCTCAGAAATCGCAGGTTAACAGCAGCTTAGATTAGAGACCAGGTCAATGCCACACAGAGTTCTAGCAGCAGACACATCTCTAGAACAACTGTTAAGAGGAGACTGTGTGAATCAGGCCTTCATGGTAGAATATCTGCTAGGAAACCACTACTAAGGACAGGCAACAAGCAGAAGAGACTTGTTTGGGCTAAAGAACACAAGGAATGGACATTAGACCAGTGGAAATCTGTGCTTTGGTCTGATGAGTCAAAATTTGAGATCTTTGGTTCCAACCACCGTGTCTTTGTGCGACGCAGAAAAGGTGAACGGATGGACTCTACATGCCTGGTTCCCACCGTGAAGCATGGAGGAGGAGGTGTGATGGTGTGGGGGTGCTTTGCTGGTGACACTGTTGGGGATTTATTTAAAATTGAAGGCATACTGAACCAGCATGGCTACCACAGCATCTTGCAGCGGCATGCTATTCCATCCGGTTTGCGTTTAGTTGGACCATCATTTATTTTTCAACTGGACAATGACCCCAAACACACCTCCAGGCTGTGTAAGGGCTATTTGACCATGAAGGAGAGTGATGGGGTGCTGCGCCAGATGACCTAGCCTCCACAGTCACCGGACCTGAACCCAATCGAGATGGTTTGGGGTGAGCTGGACCGCAGAGTGAAGGCAAAAGGGCCAACAAGTGCTAAGCATCTCTGGGAACTCCTTCAAGACTGTTGGAAGATCATTTCAGGTGACTACCTCTTGAAGCTCATCAAGAGAATGCCAAGAGTGTGCAAAGCAGTAATCTAAGCAAAAGGTGGCTACTTTGAAGAACCTAGAATATGACATATTTTCAGTTGTTTCACACTTTTTTGTTATGTATATAATTCCACATGTGATAATTCATAGTTTTGATGCCTTCAGTGTGAATCTACAATTTTCATAGGCATGAAAATAAAGAAAACTCTTTGAATGAGAAGGTGTGTCCAAACTTTTGGTCTGTACTGTACATGCAGTGACCCAGAAGATCACTGCTACAGAGTGAATGTTGTGATTTATTGTTAATGTACCAATTCCCTTATGCACTAGTTATCAGCAATGGTTGTCTATGGGCAGTAATTAGTTAAAACTGGCAATCTTGGTGCAATTGCCCGGGTGATGGGCTGGTTCCACCCCCTTGCTGAGCAGGCCTAGAGAAAGGGCACGTTAGTGTGAGCTGCTAAAAGCTAGACCTAGTCCAGGGAACCTTCATCCCGAGACTGAAAGATGCAACAAAAAACCTACTGAACAGAGAGACTTCCCCTGAGAGAAAGAGAACTGACATTTTGAATGGTTTAGATCTACTTTCAAGGCTGTGCTTGGATAAAGACAGTAAGGTAACGCTTGTTTATGGCAAAACACTTTAGTGCAAGTGGAAAGGGTTAATTGACTCTGGAGCCCACTACCCTAGTATCTGTACCAGGCAGACTGGGCATTGCAGAAAGTGTCAATGAAAATTGCACACCTGTGGTTATTTGGGAAGGTTGAACTATAAAGAGAGGCTGTGGGAGGATTCATAGTATTTTCACTGCCTATTGGAATATACCTCAGAACTGTGCCTATTGCTGCTATATGTACTGCAACTCCCATCATCTATTCAGCAAAGAGAGACTTTATGTATTGTATCCAAATGTGCTTGGTCATTGACTTCACCATCCTTTTTCCGCTATGGACTGCCACCAAAAAAGATACCACCTTCATCTTTGCCACTATCACAACTACTTTCCCCCTCCTGGGATTGCTGCCCACACAGCAGGTAACAGGACTGATAAGAGATCATACACGTCCCCTCATCTTATACATAGCAGGTAACAGGACTGATAAGAGATCATACACGTCCCCTCATCTTATACATAGCAGGTAACAGGACTGATAAGAGATCATACACGTCCCCTAGTCTTATACACAGCAGGTAACAGGACTGATAAGAGGTCATACACGTCCCCTCGTCTTATACACAGCAGGTAACAGGACTGATAAGAAGTCATACACGTCCCCTCGTCTTATACACAGCAGGTAACAGGACTGATAAGAGGTCATACACGTCTCCTCGTCTTATACACAGCAGGTAACAGGACTGATAAGAAGTCATACACGTCCTCTCGTCTTATATACAGCAGGTAACAGGACTGAGAAGAGATCATACACGACCCCTCGTCTTATACACAGCAGGTAACAGGACTGATAAGAGGTCATACACGTCCCCTCGTCTTATACACAGCAGGTAACAGGACTGATAAGAGGTCATACACGTCTCCTCGTCTTATACACAGCAGGTAACAGGACTGATAAGAGATCATACACGTCCCCTCGTCTTATACACAGCAGGTAACAGGACTGATAAGAGATCATACACGTCCCCTCGTCTTATACACAGCAGGTAACAGGACTGATAAGAGGTCATACACGTCTCCTCGTCTTATACACAGCAGATAACAGGACTGATAAGAGATCATACACGTCCCCTCGTCTTATACACAGCAGGTAACAGGACTGATAAGAGGTCATACACGACCCCTCGTCTTATACACAGCAGGTAACAGGACTGAGAAGAGATCATACATGTCCCTCGTCTTATACACAGCAGGTAACAGGACTGATAAGAGATCATACATGTCCCCTCGTCTTATACACAGCAGGTAACAGGACTGATAAGAGATCATACACGACCCCTCGTCTTATACACAGCAGGTAACAGGACTGATAAGAGATCATACACGTCTCCTCGTCTTATACACAGCAGGTAACAGGACTGATAAGAGATCATACACGTCCCCTCGTCTTATACACAGCAGGTAACAGGACTGATAAGAGGTCATACACGTCCCGTCGTCTTATACACAGCAGGTAACAGGACTGATAAGAGGTCATACACGTCCCCTCGTCTTATACACAGCAGGTAACAGGACTGATAAGAGATCATACACGTCCCCTCGTCTTATACACAGCAGGTAACAGGACTGATAAGAGGTCATACACGTCCCGTCGTCTTATACACAGCAGGTAACAGGACTGATAAGAGGTCATACACGTCCCCTCGTCTTATACACAGCAGGTAACAGGACTGATAAGAGATCATACACGTCCTCTCGTCTTATACACAGCAGGTAACAGGACTGATAAGAGGTCATACACGTCCCCTCGTCTTATACACAGCAGGTAACAGGACTGATAAGAGATCATACACGTCCCCTCGTCTTATACACAGCAGGTAACAGGACTGATAAGAGATCATACACGTCCCCTCGTCTTATACACAGCAGGTAACAGGACTGATAAGAGGTCATACACGTCCCCTCGTCTTATACACAGCAGGTAACAGGACTGATAAGAGGTCATACACGTCCCCTCGTCTTATACACAGCAGGTAACAGGACTGATAAGAAGTCATACACGTCCCCTCGTCTTATACACAGCAGGTAACAGGACTGATAAGAGATCACACACGTCCCCTCGTCTTATACACAGCAGGTAACAGGACTGATAAGAGGTCATACACGTCTCCTCGTCTTATACACAGCAGGTAACAGGACTGATAAGAGATCATACACGTCCTCTCGTCTTATATACAGCAGGTAACAGGACTGAGAAGAGATCATACACGTCCCCTCGTCTTATACACAGCAGGTAACAGGACTGATAAGAGATCATACACGTCTCCTCGTCTTATACACAGCAGGTAACAGGACTGATAAGAGATCATACACGTCCCCTCGTCTTATACACAGCAGGTAACAGGACTGATAAGAGATCATACACGTCCCTCGTCTTATACACAGCAGGTAACAGGACTGATAAGAGGTCATACACGTCCCCTCGTCTTATACACAGCAGGTAACAGGACTGATAAGAGGTCATACACGTCCCCTCGTCTTATACACAGCAGGTAACAGGACTGATAAGAGGTCATACACGTCCTCTCGTCTTATACACAGCAGGTAACAGGACTGATAAGAGATCATACACGTCTCCTCGTCTTATACACAGCAGGTAACAGGACTGATAAGAGATCATACACGTCCCCTCGTCTTATACACAGCAGGTAACAGGACTGATAAGAGGTCATACACATCCCCTCGTCTTATACACAGCAGGTAACAGGACTGATAAGAGATCATACACGTCCCCTCGTCTTATACACAGCAGATAACAGGACTGATAAGAAATGATACACGTCCCCTCGTCTTATACACAGCAGGTAACAGGACTGATAAGAGATCATACACGTCCCCTCGTCTTATACACAGCAGGTAACAGGACTGATAAGAGATCATACACGTCCCCTCGTCTTATACACAGCAGGTAACAGGACTGATAAGAGGTCATACACATCCCCTCGTCTTATACACAGCAGGTAACAGGACTGATAAGAGATCATACACGTCCTCTCGTCTTATACACAGCAGGTAACAGGACTGATAAGAGGTCATACACGTCCCCTCGTCTTATACACAGCAGGTAACAGGACTGATAAGAGATCATACACGTCCTCTCGTCTTATACACAGCAGGTAACAGGACTGATAAGAGGTCATACACGTCCCCTCGTCTTATACACAGCAGGTAACAGGACTGATAAGAGATCATACACGTCCCCTCGTCTTATACACGGCAGGTAACAGGACTGATAAGAGATCATACACGTCCCCTCGTCTTATACACAGCAGGTAACAGGACTGATAAGAGGTCATACACGTCTCCTCGTCTTATACACAGCAGGTAACAGGACTGATAAGAGATCATACACTTTAGTGCAAGTGGAAAGGGTTAATTGACTCTGGAGCCCACTACCCTAGTATCTGTACCAGGCAGACTGGGCATTGCAGAAAGTGTCAATGAAAATTGCACACCTGTGGTTATTTGGGAAGGTTGAACTATAAAGAGAGGCTGTGGGAGGATTCATAGTATTTTCACTGCCTATTGGAATATACCTCAGAACTGTGCCTATTGCTGCTATATGTACTGCAACTCCCATCATCTATTCAGCAAAGAGAGACTTTATGTATTGTATCCAAATGTGCTTGGTCATTGACTTCACCATCCTTTTTCCGCTATGGACTGCCACCAAAAATGATACCACCTTCATCTTTGCCACTATCACAACTACTTTCCCCCTCCTGGGATTGCTGCCCACACAGCAGGTAACAGGACTGATAAGAGATCATACACGTCCCCTCATCTTATACATAGCAGGTAACAGGACTGATAAGAGATCATACACGTCCCCTAGTCTTATACACAGCAGATAACAGGACTGATAAGAGATCATACACGTCTCCTCGTCTTATAGCAGGTAACAGGACTGATAAGAGATCATACACGTCTCCTCGTCTTATACACAGCAGGTAACAGGACTGATAAGAGATCATACACGTCCCCTCGTCTTATACACAGCAGGTAACAGGACTGATAAGAGGTCATACACGTCCCCTCGTCTTATACACAGCAGGTAACAGGACTGATAAGAGATCATACACGTCCCCTCGTCTTATACACAGCAGATAACAGGACTGATAAGAAATGATACACGTCCCCTCGTCTTATACACAGCAGGTAACAGGACTGATAAGAGATCATACACGTCTCCTCGTCTTATACACAGCAGGTAACAGGACTGATAAGAGATCATACACGTCCCCTCGTCTTATACACAGCAGGTAACAGGACTGATAAGAGATCATACACGTCCCCTCGTCTTATACACAGCAGGTAACAGGACTGATAAGAGATCATACACGTCCCCTCGTCTTATACACAGCAGGTAACAGGACTGATAAGAGATCATACACGTCCCCTCGTCTTATACACAGCAGGTAACAGGACTGATAAGAGGTCATACACGTCTCCTCATCTTATACACAGCAGGTAACAGGACTGAGAAGAGATCATACACGTCTCCTCGTCTTATACACAGCAGGTAACAGGACTGAGAAGAGATCATACATGTCCCTCGTCTTATACACAGCAGGTAACAGGACTGAGAAGAGATCATACACGTCCCCTCGTCTTATACACAGCAGGTAACAGGACTGATAAGAGATCATACACGTCCCCTCGTCTTATACACAGCAGGTAACAGGACTGATAAGAGATCATACACGTCCCCTCGTCTTATACACAGCAGGTAACAGGACTGATAAGAGGTCATACACGTCCCCTCGTCTTATACACAGCAGGTAACAGGACTGATAAGAGGTCATACACGTCCCCTCGTCTTATACACAGCAGGTAACAGGACTGATAAGAGATCATACACGTCCCCTCGTCTTATATACAGCAGGTAACAGGACTGATAAGAGATCATACACGTCCCCTCGTCTTATACACAGCAGGTAACAGGACTGATAAGAGATCACACACGTCCTCTCGTCTTATACACAGCAGGTAACAGGACTGATAAGAGATCATACAGGTCCCCTCGTCTTATACACAGCAGGTAACAGGACTGATAAGAGGTCATACACGTCTCCTCGTCTTATACACAGCAGGTAACAGGACTGATAAGAGGTCATACACGTCCTCTCGTCTTATACACAGCAGGTAACAGGACTGATAAGAGATCATACGCGTCCCCTCGTCTTATACACAGCAGGTAACAGGACTGATAAGAGATCATACACGTCCCCTCGTCTTATACACAGCAGATAACAGGACTGATAAGAAATGATACACGTCCCCTCGTCTTATACACAGCAGGTAACAGGACTGATAAGAGGTCATACACGTCCCCTCGTCTTATACACAGCAGGTAACAGGACTGATAAGAGATCATACACGTCCCCTCGTCTTATATACAGCAGGTAACAGGACTGATAAGAGATCATACACGTCCCCTCGTCTTATACACAGCAGGTAACAGGACTGATAAGAGATCACACACGTCCTCTCGTCTTATACACAGCAGGTAACAGGACTGATAAGAGATCATACAGGTCCCCTCGTCTTATACACAGCAGGTAACAGGACTGATAAGAGGTCATACACGTCTCCTCGTCTTATACACAGCAGGTAACAGGACTGATAAGAGGTCATACACGTCCTCTCGTCTTATACACAGCAGGTAACAGGACTGATAAGAGATCATACGCGTCCCCTCGTCTTATACACAGCAGGTAACAGGACTGATAAGAGATCATACACGTCCCCTCGTCTTATACACAGCAGATAACAGGACTGATAAGATTTGATACACGTCCCCTCGTCTTATACACAGCAGGTAACAGGACTGATAAGAGATCATACACGTCTCCTCGTCTTATACACAGCAGGTAACAGGACTGATAAGAGATCATACACGTCCCCTCGTCTTATACACAGCAGGTAACAGGACTGATAAGAGATCATACACGTCCCCTCGTCTTATACACAGCAGGTAACAGGACTGATAAGAGATCATACACGTCCCCTCGTCTTATACACAGCAGGTAACAGGACTGATAAGAGATCATACACGTCCCCTCGTCTTATACACAGCAGGTAACAGGACTGATAAGAGGTCATACACGTCCCCTCGTCTTATACACAGCAGGTAACAGGACTGATAAGAGATCACACACGTTCCCTTGTCTTATCTCATTATGTATTACAGAATGGCTCATCCTGCAGACCCCTCTATATGTCTATGAAGGAGATGAGATGACGTTACGATGTCACCACTATCCTGGATATGGAGGAAAACAGACAACGTTTTACAAGGAGAACAAAGTCATTACAGACGGGAGCGATGATGAGGAATTTCATATTAGTAATGTAGACAGGACAAGTGCCGGGAAATACAAATGTACAAAAGAAGTCTATTATATTTCATTGTCTGTACATGGAGCTGAAGCTTCTGTATCTGTAGAAGGTAAATCCAGGCAGGATGTGCACAACACAATTGGAGTAACATGTATCCTGACGATTCACTGCTGTATCAGGTTGAGATCAGATTAGCCACATTTGTGGTGACTTTTCTATCCAATAATAATAATAATAATAATCTTTATTTATATAGCACCACCATATTCTGCAGCGCTTTGCAAATTCAGAGGGTTCATGTAGGAAACCAAATACATCACAACATAACTGGCTAAGGCTACTTTCACACTTGCGTTTGGTGCGGATCCGTCATGGATCTGCACAAACGCATTCTCTCAGATAATACAACCGCATTCATCCGTTCAGAACGGATCCGTTTGTATTATCTTTAACATAACCAAAACGTTTTCTATTGTGCCATATTGTGTCAGTGACGTATCCGTCCCTATTGACTTACATTGTGTGTCAGGACGGATCCGTTTGGCTCAGTTTCGTCAGACGGACACCAAAATACTGCAAGCAGCGTTTTGGTGTCCGCCTCCAAAGCGGAATGGAGACGGAACGGAGCCAAACTGAAGCATTCTGAAGGGATCCTCATCCATTTATAATGCATTAGGGCAAAACTGTTCCGTTTTGGACTGCTTGTGAGAGCCATGAACGGATCTCACAAATGGAAAGCCAAAACGGCAGTGTGAAAGTAGCCTAACAGCACTAGGAGTCACGGCCTTGCTCGCAAGAGCTTACAATCTATGGGAGTGACACATAAGGTAGTTGATTGTGATATGTAGTAGTCAAGCCATTCTTGTACTGAAAGCAGTGGTATAGATCACATCCAAGCCTCAGGAGGTGGTGGGGAAGGGGTTTCTTCGGGAAACAGTCATTTTAGAAAGCTTGATAAGCCTGGCTAAAAAGATGTGTTTTTATGGCACGTTTGAAGGTAGGGAAGTTGGAAATTGACCTGATATTCCAGGACAGAGCATTCCAGAGAGTAGGTGCAACTCGAGAAAAGTCTTATAGACGGGAGTGAGAGGTACGGATTATGGTGGATTTTAATCTTAGATCACTGGCAGAACGGAGAGCACAAATAGGGTGGTAGATGGTAATGAGGGAGGAGATGTATGGAGATGCAGCACTGTGGAGAGCACGAGTAGGGTGGTAGATGTTAATGAGGGAGAAGATGTATAGAGGTGCAGCACTGTGGAGAGCACGAGTAGGGTGGTAGATGTTAATGAGGGAGGAGATGTATAGAGGTGCAGCACTGTGGAGAGCACGAGTAGGGTGGTAGATGTTAATGAGGGAGGAGATGTATGGCGATGCAGCACTATGGAGAGCACGAGTAGGGTGGTAGATGTTAATGAGGGAGGAGATGTATAGAGGTGCAACACTGTGGAGAGCACGAGTAGGGTGGTAGATGGAAATGAGGGAGGAGATATATGGAGGTGAAGCACTGTGGAGAGCACAAGAAGAGTGGTAGACAGAGATCAGGAGGAGATGTATGGAGGAGCAGCACTGTGGAGAGCATGAGTACGGTGGTAGATGGAAATGAGAGAGGAGATGGAGGTGCAGCACTGTGGAGAGCACGAGTAGGGTGGAAGACACAGATCAGGAGCAGATGTATGAAGGAGCAGCACTGTGGAGAGCACGAGTAGGGTGGTAGACAGATCAGGAGGAGATGTATGGAGGTGCAGCACTGTGGAGAGCACGAGTAGGGTGGTAGACAGATCAGGAGGAGATGTATGGAGGTGCAGCACTGTGGAGAGCACAAGTAGGGTGGTAGATGGAAATGAGGGAGGAGATGTATGGAGTTGCAGCACTGTGGAGAGCTCAGGTAGGGTCGTAGATGGAAATGAGGGAGGAGATGTATGGAGGTGCAGCACTGTGGAGAGCACAAGTAGGGTGGTAGACGGTAATGAGGGAAGAGATGGATGAAGGTGCAGCACTGGAGAGCACAGGTAGGGTGGTAGACGTTAATGAGGGAGGAGATGTATGGAGGTGCAGCATTGTGGAGAGCTCAGGTAGGGTGGTGGATGGTAATGAGGGAAGAGATGCTGTGCTGCACAGAAAGTGACAACTCCTTGAAGTTTGTTAATGACTGTATCATTTGCCAAATAATCTTGCATGGCCATTAAAGGGGCTATCCAAGATTTTCAAATTGATGGCTTATCATCAGGCTAAGTCATCAATTTCAGATTTGCAGGGGTCTGAATCCTGGCACCCTCACCAATCAATGTAATGCTTGCTAGAGTTTTGGGAGTGCTGCAGCCTTGCCAAGTACAGTGCTGACTGTTCAATAGTGGCTGTGCTTGGTATTGCAGCTCAGCCCCATTCACTTAAACTGGACTGAGCTGTGCCTAAATCACGTGACAGATGAAAGTGGGGTCACAGGGCCTAGGAAGAGGCATAAGCATTCATGAAGTGCTGTGGAGTCGTTGTACAGCAAATTGGTGAGGGTCCCGGGAGTCGCTCCCCTGCCGATCTCACGCTTAGGGTATAGCCACATGGTCAGGTTTCTTGGTGCATTTTTGGAAGCCAAAATCAGGAGTGGATCATAAGGGGGGGGGGGGGGGGGAGCATAAATAACAGATACTACTTCTCCATTTTTTTGTTTTAATCTGCTCATGGTTTTGGCTTCCAAAACTGCACCAGAAATCCTGATTGTGTGGCTGTACCTTAAGTTCTTTCCGTCTTCTCTATTTCACATGTATCAGTAAAATCGGATTGTGATTTAGGACAGCCCGAATTAGAATTTTTTGGCACAATTTTTAAGAAATGTTTTGTACCCGGATGAAATGCATAGTCTTCTCTACATTCTCCAATGTTGCTGTAATGTCAAAATGTTACTCGTGTCTATGAAATGTAGTCTACCAGTGCAAATCACCCTAATATTATATTGTTAACACTTAGTTTTTTTCTAGAGCTGTTCACAACTCCGACCATAAAAGTGACCCCACATCCCGTTTTTAAGAAGAATAACATGACCCTAAAATGTGAGACAAGTCTCCATCCTCCCAGACAAAACACACAGATACTATTTGCTTTCTACAGAGAAGGACGAATTGTTCAGGGATCTGGCGACAAGGACATCTATGAAGTCTCCATGGTACAGCTGGAGCATTCTGGGAAATATTCATGTGAAGTGCAAACCACAGATGGAAGAGTGAGGAAGAAAAGTGCAGAGGAACCAATCCAGATAGAGGGCGAGTATGAATACCGGTTCTATTATCTGATATCTTCTTCCCTTTTCTGGACCATGAATGAATTCAGTGTTGTTGAAAGTGTAAAATCACTCTATGTAATGTATTTTCCATCTCTTTCATATTTAGAGCTATTCTCACATCCAAATATAAAAGTGACCAAAGAATTTTTCGAAGGAGATGCCTTGACCCTGACCTGTCACACAACTCTTCATCCACACACAAAGCCTACAGAAGTGCAGTTTGCTTTCTACAGAGATGGACAGATGGTACGGGAATTTAATTCATCTAATAAGTATGAAGTTCAGACTTCTCACCTGGAGCATTCTGGGAATTATACTTGCAAAGTAAAATCCTTAACACACCCTACAAGGAAGATCAGTAATTGGTCTAACATATTGGTAAAAGGTAAGCATTCCACATGTAAAATAAATCAAAACTTCACCCATGGAACCACCCATGAGGTCTCACCTCGGAAACTGTTGATGTAACACAAGAACGAGATGTTGTAATTACTCTACAAAGTAATGATACATCAGAGACCACATAAGGACTACTTTCTTTTCCTTCATCATAAAATGCATGAGTTCTAAGGAAGATGAAATGATCGAAAAACTTGATGCAGGTTGTAAAGCTGTTCATCATCTGATCTAAAAGGACGGGTGCGACTGATTTCTAGTCACTATGGAGCACTACATGTAACTGGCATCATGGCCCCAAAAATAATTTATGGGCCCTTTAATGTGACAAAATTCTAGGCTTCTGCATTTAAGATGCAATCATACATTTAACCTAGGTGAGCACAGGTGCCATGGGAAGTGGACAACACATGCAAGAGCTTTACAATTGCTAAACAAACAGAATATTGACAGCCACGAAAACCTAGCACGTGGTGTTCTGACAGCTGGTGGCAGATGAATAATAAATACTGAAATGTGCTGGTAGTATGAGATGGAAATAAGATCATCCTCGCAGGTTTAAGGTTACTAGTCTAGGAAAATGGTTAATGTCAGCATCACTGATAATCTAATGTATCAGTGTTATTAATGTCAGAATCACTGGTGGTCTACTGCAGTGGTCCTCAACTCCAGTCCTCAGGGCCCACCTACCAGTCAGGTTTTTAGGACTTCCGAGGTATTGGGCAGCTGATATAATTAGCGTCCCTGCATCAGGATTTACCACAGGTATTCATTCTGTGGGATACTCCTAAATCCCGACCGGCAAGTGGGCCCTGAGGACTGGAGTTGGGGAACCCTGGTCTACTGTATCGGTTTGGTTAATGTCAGGATCACTGGTGGTCTGGTGTATCAGTGAAGTTAATGTCAGGATCACTGGTGGTCTAGTGTATCAGTGAAGTTAATGTCAGGATCATGGAGTAAAAGACTGGTAGGGGGTCACTCAATATCAAGCATACACATGGTTGGTTAGTATCCACAATAAAATTTATAGCAAGTAAGCATAAAACATGAAAGTATCACATAAGGATTCTAACATAAAAATAGCTCCGGGTGTCATCACTTGCAGAGCTGTCTAGGGTAGTGGGAAGGGGGGATCACTACACTAATCTACAATAGATGGTAATGATGTGATCCTTCCTATGATATGTCATCCTGACCAAACAACCTGACAGCATATGCAAGTGCCAGAGCGTAATGTGTAAGGAGGCCCCGACCCCTCACACCTCTAGACAGCTCTGCAACTGGTGGCACCCAGACCTACTCACATTCTAGGACAGGACGTCGGTGGCCATTTTAAATCATTCTTGGTGGATCCTTTTAATGCTTTTCTCAAGCTCAGGGATCTGAGTTTGATGCTAATTAATAGCAACCTCTTCTCCTGCAACGTCTCCCTTCTATAACTGCTGGGATCAGAGTTAACCACAATCCTGGCCATTTAGCTTCTTAGCTGCAGAAGTCTATACTGACAGTAGCATCTAAGGGGTTTTACAGGCAGCTCCCTCTGTCAGCCCATCAGCACCCCTGCAATACAAACATAGGATGGTGAAGTGCGAATGTGGCAGCCAAAAGCTTACCAATGGCACCCATTGTTTGCCATGTATCGGAGCCTAATAAGACTCTGCGTTAGGCAGGACCTAATAGTCATTAGTTAGCCATACACTGACAGACATAACACATAACAGTAGAGAAGTATTGCAGGAATACTGAAGCGGCCAAAGGATTGCACGGCTAAATCCCCTAGTGGGGCTAAAAAAAATGTGAATAGAAAAGACCTCACATAAAATCTAGCAACATTTTTTAAAATAGTTTTAATTAGAAACCCATTTTTCTGTTACACGCTTTTATTTTTGAAAAAATAAAAGAGTAAAAAAAAAACTACACATAATTAACCTTGCCTTTTTGTAAAGACTCATACTACATAACAACAACTCCTTTATCTTGCATGGTAGGAAGCACCATAAAAAAAAAAAAAAGAAGAAGAACAATTAGATTTTGGTCCCCCCCCCCTCCCCAAAAAAAAAGAATAAGAAGTGATTAAAAACTCAGATGTGTATCCCTGAAAGATTCCAATAAGAATTAGTCCAGCACAAATGTTCTCACTGAGCTCTGTTGATGGAATAATAATAATAAAAAAGGTATTGCTTTTGAAAAGCGATGAAACAAAACAAAGTTATTTTGTAAAAAAAAGTGACGGATATAAATTTCATATCTTCATAATGACCTTTACAATAAAGTTAGCATATTATTGACACAGAGTGCTAAACTGCATAAACGTGTAAAAAAAATTGTCAAATTGCTTTATTTTTTTCATTTGCTCGCTCTTCCTCCCCAAAAAATAAATTAAAAAAACCCTGTACATTGTATGCCACGCAAAATGGTTCCTAAAAACCACAACTCCCACAAACTTCAAGGTCTTATGCTACATTGCTGAAAAAATAAAGTTAAGACTGCTGAAACACAGAAGAGGAAAAAGTGTATTTGTCCGTAAGGTTAAAATTTGTCACGAAGGGGATCACACAACTGGTTTATGTCCCAACTATATTTACTTAAAGAGGACCTTTCACCTGGAAAAACATTGTGAACTAAGTATCCTGACATATACAGCGGCGCCCAGGGATCTCACTGCACTTACTATTATCCCTGGGCGCCGCGATGTCCTCCGATATCTTCGCTAAGTAGGTTATAGTAGGCGGAGACTTAGGGGACTTGATTATAGTAGGAGGAGTCTGCCCTTGTCTTTTTTTCTCCCAGGCTGTGAGCTCTGCGCTGCGATTGGCCAGCGCTACAGCCTAGGAGGAGGAAACGCCCAGCAGAACAAGGACAGTCTCCGCCCACTATAACCTACTGAGCGAAGATACCGGAGGACATAGCGGGAGAACGGAGCGGCGCCCAGGGATAATAGTAAGTGCAGTGAGATCCCTGGGCACCGCTGTATATGTCAGGATACTTAGTTCACAATGTTTTTCCAGGTGAAAGGTCCTCTTTAAGACCAGAGGTGGGACCACACCTATATCAGAATACTGCTGCTGAAGTGAAGGAGAACATGCCGCACATGTGCTGCAAGCTCCCCATTCACTGCTATGAATGGGGAGAAAATAACCGAGTGAGGCCACTTAGCTATTTTCGGAACTCCTATAGCAGTGAAGGTTAGCGCATCGTACATGCACAGTCACCTCTCCATTGATTTTTTTGGGATTTGTTTTGCTCTCTTTTGCCACCTGCTGTTTGCTTTGTATTTTTCCAAATTTTATCTCCTTTTTACAGATTTTATTAAGCCCTATGTAAACCTCAAAGGCTACAGCTGACCCCTCAGATTTGTATTTTTTAAATGCCATTTTTTGTGTCTTTTTACAGTAGCTGTAAGCCATAGGGGGTTTAATTTTAGCTGTTTATACTTGTTACCTAAAGGAATAAAACATTTTGTGCAATTACTCAATGTGGATTTAAAGCTCTCCCATTTATCCTCAGTATTATTATGTGACAGTAGCTGCTCCCAGTCTATGCCCTGAAATGCTGCCCTCAACCCAGGGAAATTTGCCTTTTTTAAATTCAGTGTCTTTGCTCTGCCGGACAGAGTTTGCTTCTTATAGTTTAGGGGAATATAATTATATTGTGGTCACTATTACCTAGTGTTTCTCGAAGGACCTCTTCCAGTACCTGGAGCATGAAAGAATTTAGCTGTCCAAAATGAAAGGTGGAATCTGATTGGTTGCTATGGGTTCCACTTTACACCAGGTTGATAAATTACCCCCTTAGTTTTGAGGAAAGTGTAACATAACCCTAGAGATGTATTACACGTTAATTTTACACCACAACAAGAGTCCTTGAAAAAGTCAGGTTAAGATTTACTACAGTTCTGCATTTAATATGGAAAGTGTATTTTTTCTTTTAAAATGCTGCAGTTTTTTTACTCAAAGCTAGAACTGGATTCAGAAGGAATGGGGAATATAAAGGAAATACTCATACTTCTACAATACCCCATACCTGGGGGTATCTGCAATTGCTTTGCCATGTTAGGCATTTATGCCTTGTTACACCCAGTACACCAGCATGAGAGGTATGGTTGGCAGGGACAGGTTTAATCACCCAGTTCCTCCCTTCTTGGTAGGAGTGGGCTGATCCTATTTCCTGCCAGGAGGGGGAGTCCTAATCTAGTTAGTGTGGAGGAAGGAAGCACATGCTTGAGCTCCTACTCCAAGGGACCTTGTTCAGACCACTATTCCAAAGAGATTAGAAGAACCACTTCTATCTGAGAAGCTACAGCATGTTAACAGCAACTACAGCTTTACAGCCTCTGCTGCAGGTGAAGGCATACAGTTCAGACACCCACCACCTAGACTACATCCAGGCCAGACTAACTCCAAGCCTGCATTACAGAGTAGACACTTATATCCACAAGTGCCAGCATATTGCTGCTAGCCAGAAGTGAGAGAGAGTTATCATCAAAAAAGCACATCTGAGGTGTACCATTTTAGCAACCATCATGTCCCATCATCTGGGGTACAGAAATTGCACTTTGCACATACTACTGCTGGGTATACCACAAGTTATATTTATACTTCTCGCCTGATTCTTCAAATCACCTTTCCACTGCAGGGAGCAATGGCCTGAGGGTGTACATCAAGACACATCTTATCAGGGCCACTACCATGCCCATCCTCTGGGGTCCTCATGGGCTCTCTGAACTTCTCCTTCCTGCTGGATACATTTCTGGCTTTAGCTCAGAAAAACTACATGAAAAACTGCAATGGCATTTTTCCAAAAAATGCTGTGTATGAATGAAATCTTAATGTTAAGTTAATGTTTGCTACATCCATGTACACTTTCCCATCTATCCATCTACCTTTTACAAGATGAGGACTGGGACAGTTATGTGGACAAACCTTCGTACAATGGCTTATTCCTGATAATTGACTGTAAAATGTTAATTTGTCGGTAGGGCACTGCCCTATGTAAACAGGGATATGCTGCCAACAAACAATTAATCTTCATGGAGGCTAGCAATCACAGTACCGATGTAATTATGACTGCTCTGTACAGTGCTTACTGGACCGCTGCTATTCCTTCAAACAGCTGATCGGCGGGGGTGCCGTGTGTCGGACCCCCACCGATCTGATATTGATGATCTGTCCTGAAGATAAGTCATCAATATTAAACCACTGCACAACCCCTTTAAAGGCTATGGACACGTCAGCGGCATTTGTTATGTTTATTATCAGAGATCAGATCTCCAAATGACGGGACTCCAGAAAGTTATCTTAATATCTTAAACATTTTAATAAAGACCTGTAAAATAAAGAATTGTAAAATGCAAAAAAAATATTCCCCCTAAAAGTGTTAATAACATTCAACTTGTTACTTCATACCACACAGTAAACCAAAAATAATGGAAATAATTGTTGCTTTTTTGGACCCTACTGCCTTCCCAAAAAATTATACGAATTAAGCAATAAACTACACAATCATCTAGTTGGGTACCTCTCTGGTATATAACTTGTAGTAGACTTTTGTGTGTTCTTTATGAAAATAAACTCACTGAACATTTTTTTTCAGGCCCCACAGACAATATCGGGTACACTCGGCAGAATATAGTCCACCTGACATTATCTGCATGCTTGGTAATAGCCGCTGCTCTATTTGTCTTCTATCATATAAAATGGATGAGGTCTATGGAAAAATCAGACCGCTCTACAACATACAGAACGAGTGGGTAACAAGATCAGTCAACAGCATTGTCAATCTATCTCTTACAACTGAGGACATACCGCCATGTATATACCTGGAGCCACCACATGTATTACTTCTCCAGATTGGACTGACCACACAATATACTACCTCTGTGCTGTGTATCATAAAATTCCAACTAAATGACTCAAAAAGAAAAATTGGGCACATAAATTTCAAATAACCACATGGCAGCTTTACCACTGAAGACCTCAACTTGGAGGTCTATTTGAAGACATGAAAATGATAAAAGAACACATATGGAATTAAGCATTAAAGGGGCTCTCCGTAATTTACATATTGATTGCCTATACTCAGGATAGATCATCAATATGAGATCAGCAGGGATCTGAATTCCAGCACCCCCAGTGATCAGCTGTTTGAGGAAGATGTGGCACCCGGCCTCCTCACATATACCAAGCAGAACGCCACCCATTTGATAGCTAGGACTGAGCTGCACCAAGGCCATGTGACCGATTTACATGACATCACTGGGACTCAACTTCACCAAGGCCATGTGAGCGATGTATATGACATCACATTGGCTAGGAAGAGGCCTCATATTAATGACCTTTACTAAATGAAAAGGAAATGACCATCCATCATTAGAAAACCATATCAATAAATCCCCCCTAGATACAGTATATTGTGTCTAGTTGTAATATCTCCAGATGCTCATCTAAAGGGACTTGATGGTGCTTCTGGAGGTTGCACTCCCCATAGCTTCCAGGGCACCAACACCCAATAACTTTCCACTCCCAATCCATTTGTTAATGTTTTTCTGCTCCTGTGTCCTACGTAGTTATGTTTTGATAGTGAATCATCTACTATGGTTTACTACTTAGGCCAAGATCACTCTTCAGTTATTTAGTCAATTATTTCCATTAGTTATTGGGAGCCAAAACCAGGTGTGGGTCAGAAGCTGAGAACAGGTACAAATCTTCCCATTATACCTTATATCTGAGTAGGCTTCACTACTGGTTTTGACGGAAATAACTAACCAACTAACTGAACTTGGCCTTCATTGCACATAGTCCCGTACCATCTGCACTTGCACAGTGCCTAACTGCATGTACCAACTAATCTGCTTTGTTCAATTTACTTTTTTTTTTTTTCACAGAATCCAATAAAAGTTCAAAAGTTTATAAAATCTACAAGTTTCTTGTTGAATAGTAAAAAAAAATTCAAAAACTGTTAGCAGCTATGTTCCACAGTAAACAGGCAATGCCTACAGACCTAAGGTAGTTGGGACCAGTGGCATAGCTATAGGGGTCGCAGCAGTCACAGTTGCCCCACGTAGTGCATCTTATAAAGCAAATAGTAGTCTGCAAGAGGCGCGGGTGTAAGGAGGTCTCAGTATTCACCTCTCCCTGCTAGCTCTTCTTCAGGTCTGCGCTGCACTGTCCTGACTGCGTACAGCGTCGGGACATACAGCGCACACTATGAGGCTGCAGGCAGTCAGTCGAAGGTGCAGTGCTGGCCCAAAGAAGACCATCAGCTCAGAATACAGGGGAGAATGCTGGACCTGGAGAGGAGCTGCGGAGCAAGAAGGGTAAGGGTCTGACGTCTGATATAGTCTGACATGGAGGTCTGATCTGAGGTCTGAAACTGGGGTCTGATACAGAGGTCTAAAAAGGCTTTGAACTTAAACAGTTCCGTGTTTATTTACACATAAGGATAAGCAAAATAAAAAGTCAGTTTCAAGGAAAACAGTCATCTTGAGTCTGGTGTTTGTTCAAACCATGCAGCAATGCAGAAGTCCTTGGACATAGCAGAAACCACCTGCTCTCACACCAACAAGGTAGCAAGCCTTTACGCAGGCCCAAACTCCCAGGTACCAACACAGAGACTTACAGAGCTTCTGTCACCACCAGATCTTTGAGAAGTTCTGATAGACATTCTTCAGTACCTCCTGCATGATCTTCTTTTGTTTTGCTTTCGTTTTGACATCTCTCCTCCCTCTCCCAGCTGTCATCAATTAGCAGTGATTTCCTCCCTATATATCTCCTCCCCATACTGCCTCACCTTGCGGTTTATACAACTTCCTGGAGTGTGCTCATGCTGCAAGTTGCAACTGATGCTTCTACAGATAAGTCTGTTCATTTATTTGTGTTTTCCTGTTGCCTTGATCCTAGGTGACCCTGACTCCCTCCGTATTAAGTGTAGGGAGCCGGTGGTCGTGTCCCCTCACTATTATAGGGTGTTCAGGTGTCATACAGTCGAGGCACGAGGGCATGCAATTATCTATCATAGAGATCTTTGCATGGGCTGAGAAGACAGGGAGAGCTTCAGGGCTTTAATAGGGGTCACCCTTTTGTTCCTTAGTTTCGGATCAAGACAGTCGGATCCTTATTTGTAACTTCTTGTTTTCTGTTACACCATCCGTGACATTATAAACCGCCAAAACCGTCCTAAGCATGGATCCGGTTTCAGCCTTGATTGACCGCATGCAGGGTCTTTCACTGGAGGTCGCAGAGCTCCGTAAAACTGTATCTCAGTTTCAGGTGACCGGTTCTGCTTGCGTTCATGGAATTTGTTCTGAGCCTAAGATCTCACTTCCGGATACCTTCTCTGGGGGTAGTGAGAATTTTGTTAGTTTTAAAGAGGCTTGCAAACTCCATTTTCGCCTACTTCCCCATTCCTCTGGTGATGAGGAGAAGAGGGTGGAGATCATCATCTCACTGCTCAGGAAAAACGCTTAGTCTTGGGCCTTTTCGCTGCCGGTGGGGGCACAGCCCCTCTGATCAGCGGATTAATTTTTTGTAGCCCTGGGTAAGATATATGATGATCCGGATCGTGTTGCTCTGGTTGAATCTAAATTGCGTCTTTTAAGCCAGGGTAAACAGTCCGCAGAGATATACTGTTCAGAATTTCAGAGATGGGCAGCTGATACTGGTTGGAATGATGCTGCACTCCGAAGTCAATTTTGCCATGGTCTTTCAGAGGGATTGAAAGATGCATTTGCCTTTCATGAGAGACCTACCTCCTTGGAGTCTGCCATGTCTCGGGGCGTTCGTATTGACAGGCGTCTTAGAGAGAGAGGAGAGATCACTCCTTCCTGTCATACTCAGTCCAGGGACAGTGGGGCGGTCTCATTCAGTGCGCAGGGGTCTCAGTCTCTCTCAATCCCCTCTGAGCAGGAGCCCATGCAGCTGGGTTTGCTTGCCTCTGACAATAGAGGATTCAGCTCTCAGAGGACGGTTTGTTTCTGTTGTGGAGGTATAAATAATTTGGCAAATGTTTGTCCCTCTAGGAGATTCAGGCAGTTTTTTTAGAGTAATATAGAAACAAAAAGAAAAAAATCCTCTAAAAACGTTCCATCTGTTACTATTTGCAAGGTTGATGTGGAAATTGAAGGTTTTCTGTTTGCTTGTAGTTCCCGTTTTGTCCTACCTGCCAGGGTGGCGCTAGAGAGCAAGAACATTCTTTGTGAGATTTTTGTAGATAGTGGAGCAGCTGTCAATCTCATTGATAATCAATTTTCTATAACACATGGTTTCCAAGTATGCACTTTATATACCAAGGATATACCTGTTTTTTGCTATGGATTCCGCTCCACTTTCTCAGAAATCGTTAAAGGGCATAGTTCACAATATCCAATTGATTGTGAGTGATACTCATGTTGAGGATGTGTAATGTTTCGTCCTAAGCGGGTTGCCTACTCCTCTAGTGTTGGGGCTACCCTGGCTCACTAAACATAACCCCACCATTGATTGGCAAGCGAGGCAAATAAATGGTTGGAGTGACTTTTGCAGAGAGAATTGCCTCTCAACATCTGTTTCAGAGGTTTCTACTAAGACTGTACCATCTTTTCTCTCTGAATTTTCGGATGTGTTTTCTGAGAGTGGTGTTCAGGAGTTGCCCCCTCACAGGGAGTACAATTGCCCTATTAATCTCATCCCAGGCACCAAGCTGCCTAAATCTCGTTTATACAATCTCTCCCAACCTGAAAGGGTCACTATGCATGCTTAAATCTCTGATAGCCTAAGAAAGGGACACATAAAACCCTCGAAGTCACCTGTTGCCGCTGGTTTTTTCTTTGTTAAGAAAAAAGATGGTTCTTTAAGTCCATGTCTGGATTTCAGGGAGCTGAACAGTATCACAATTCGTGACCCTTATCCGCTTCCTCTGATCCCGGACCTGTTTAACCAGATTGTTGGGGCTAAAGTTTTTTCCAAGTTGGATTTAAGAGGAGCATACAACCTGGTCAGGGTCAGAGGAGGAGATGAAGACGGCCTTCAATACCCCTGAGGGCCATTTTGAGAATTTGGTTATGCCTTTTGGTTTGATGAATGCTCCAGCCGTCTTTCAGCATTTTGTGAACAGCATTTTATATCATTTAATGGGGAAATTTGTACTAGTGTATCTAGATGACATTTAGATTTTTTCTCCTGATTTCAAAACTCATAAGGACCACCTACGTCAGGTCTTGCTCATTCTGCGGGAGAATAAGTTGTACGCTAAACTGGAAAAATGTGTGTTTGCGGTTCCAGAAATTCAATTTCTGGGATTTCTTCTCTCCGCTTTGGGTTTTCGCATGGACCCTGAGAAGGTCCGCGCTGTGCTAGAGTGGGAGCTTCCTGAGAATCAGAAGGCGCTGATGCGCTTTTTGGGTTTTGCCAATTATTACAGGAAGTTAATTTTGAATTATTCCTCTGTTGTTAAACCACTCACTGATATGACTAGAAAGGGGGTAGATTTTTCCTCCTGGTCGGTAGAGGCGCGTAGGGCCTTTTCTAGTAACAAGGAGAGTTTTGCTCCCATCTTGGTACAACCTGATATTTCTCTGCCTTTCATAGTTGAGGTGGACGCTTCTGAGGTGGGTGTGGGTGCGGTCTTGTCTCAGGGTCCCTCTCCTGCCAAATGGCGACCGTGTGCCTTTTTCTCAAAGAAACTCTCCTCCACAGAGAGAAATTACGATGTGGGTGATAGGGAGTTGTTGGCCATCAAGTTAGCTTTTGAGGAATGGCGCCATTGGCTAGAGGGAGCCAGACACCCTATTACCGTGTTTACCGACCATAAGAATCTGGCCTACTTGGAGTCAGCCAAGCGTCTGAACCCGAGACAGGCCAGATGGTCTTTGTTCTTTTCAAGGTTTAATTTTGTTGTCACGTTCCGCCCTGGGGTTAAGAATTTGAAGGCGGATGCCCTGTCACGTTGTTTTCCGGGAGGGGGGAACTTTAAAGTCCCGGGTCCCATTTTGGCTGAAGGGGTGGTTGTGTCTGCTCTTTATCCTGAATTGGAGGCAGAGGTTCAGGCAGCCCAGGTAGAGGCACCACAATACTGTCCTTGCTGGGCAACCGGGGGGTAGAGCCACAGTGGAACTCATTGCTCGGAGATTCTGGTGGCCGGCTCTTCGTAAGTTGGTTGAGTGTTTTGTGGCAGCCTGTGAGACCTGCGCTCGTGCCAAAGTCCCTCATTCACGGCCATCGGGTCCTCCCCTTCCGTTACCCATTCCTTCCCGTCCTTGGACACATCTGTCCATGGATTTCATTACGGACCTGCCTCGTTCCTCGGGGAAGACTGTGATTCTGGTGGTGGTGGACCGTTTTAGCAAGATGGCGCATTTTGTTCCTTTTCCTGGCTTGCCCAATGCTAAAATGCAGGCATTTATTGATCACATTGTCAAACTGCATGGTATCCCTTCAGACATAGTCTCTGATAGGGGCACACAGTTTGTTTCCAGATTCTGGAAGGTCTTCTGTTCTCGCTTGGGGGTTCGGTTGTCATTCTCTTCTGCTTTCCACCCGCAGTCGAATGGCCAGACAGAGCGCGTCAATCAGAATCTGGAGACATATCTGCGTTGTTTTGTGACGGAGAATCAGGAGGATTAGAGTTCTTTTCTCTCCCTTGCTGAGTTTGCTTTAAAAAAATGTCGTCAGGAGTCCTCTGATAAGTCACCATTTTTTGGTGCATATGAGTTTCATCCGCAGTTTGGGACATTCTCTGGAGAGGGGGCTTCTGGTTTACCTGATGAGGAGAGATTCTCCTCGTCTTTGTCATCTATTTGGCAAAAGATTCAGGATAATCTAAAGAGCATGAGTGAGAGATATAAGCGTGTGGCGGATAAGAGACGTGTGCCTGGTCCGAACCTGAATGTTGATGATCTGGTATGGTTGTCTACTAAGAATATCAAATTGAAGGTTCCCTCCTGGAAGTTGGGTCCTAAGTTTATTGGGCCTTACAAAATCTTGTCCGTCATCAATCCCGTTGCCTACCGTCTTGATCTTCCTCAGACTTGGAAGATCCATAATGTTTTTCACAAGTCCCTATTAAAACCTTATGTCCAACCCACTGTACCCTCCTCTTTGCATCCTCCTCCGATTGTGGTTGATGGTAATCTTTTATTTCAGGTCTCTAGGATTGTGGACTCTCGTATTGTCCGCGGTTCTCTTCAGTACCTTGTTTATTGGGAGGGTTATGGTCCTGAGGAGAGGATGTGGGTTCCAGTGGCGGACATTAAGGCCACTCGTCTTCTCAGGGCATTCCATAGGTCCCACCCTGAGAAGGTGGGCTCTGGGTGTCCGAAATCCACTCGTAGAGGGAGGGGTATTGTCAATACCAGATCTTTGAGAAGTTCTGATAGATGTTCTTCAGTACCTCCTGCATGATCTTCTTTTGTTTTGCTTTCGATTTGACATCTCTCCTCCCTCTCCCAGCTGTCATCTATTAGCAGTGATTGCCTCCCTATATATCTCCTCCCCATACTGCCTCACCTTGCGGTTTATACAACTTCCTGGAGTGTGCTCATGCTGCAACTGATGCTTCTACAGATAAGTCTGTTCATTTATTTGTGTTTTCCTGTGGCCTTGATCCTAGAGGACCCTGACTCCCTCCGTATTAAGTGTAGGGAGCCGGTGGTCGTGTACCCTCACTATTATAGGGTGTTCAGGTGTCATACAGTCGAGGCACGAGGGCATGCAATTATCTATCATAGAGATCTTTGGATGGGCTGAGAAGACAGGGAGAGCTTCAGGGATTTAATAGGGGTCACCCTTTTGTTCCTTAGTTTCGGATCAAGCCAGTCGGATCCTTATTTGTAACTTCTTGTTTTCTGTTACACCATCCGTGACAGCTTCACTGTCAGAGAAGAGTCCATTCTTACCACCTGACAGTGCTGCCTGTGTTTTATAGCCCAAACAAAGACCGGGCCTGGAACGTGGGGAACAGCCACCCACCCTGCACTTTGGCTGCTCCCAGTAAGATCCGGCCTGGATCGGCTTTACAGCCACACTAAATAGAAAAACCATGTCAGCCAGCACTAGCTGCCGCTGACACATGAAATTACCGGCTCTTACCTCACCGAGGCCAGGAATCTTCCTACAGGGGGTATTTGAACTGATGCACATTATAGGAGGGTAGTGGTTGTACAGAACACATTAAGGGGTATTTCTCTACTGGCACACATTATAAGAAGAAGTATTAGTACTGATGGACTACAGGGAACATGATCACTAGTATGGGCACAATACTGTAAGGATATTATTACTATTAGTGGCACAGTTAACACAATGCACTCTGGCAGATAATTATTACTATTGGTGGGACTTTGGGGAGCACTATTACTGTTGGGGCACCCTGGCACAGTATCAGCTTAGTAAAATTATTTTTGGGGGCACTATTTGCTGGGTGCAGTTATTTTTAGAGCACTGTGTGCCAATAATTATTGAAGGGGCACTATCTGTGTGGCACTAGTATTTTCAGAGGGACTGTTTCAGTAGTATAGTATTGTGAAGCACAGCGGGCACACTATTGGGGGTGGCAGGATGGGGTGTTCAGAAGGTGAGGCGGATGATGGGAAAGTAGAAAAATAAGATGTCTTTTTGTGAAACTGTGCAGGGAGAAGAGACGGCTAAAAGAAATCATCATGGTGGTCTGGTCTGAATGGAAAATATGAGGACAGAGAACATCTACATCAGAGGAGACATCTCTGGTACTCTGTATGTTTTGTAAAGTTGTACGTAATGTTTTCCAAGTATGTCTTTAAAGGGGTTGTCCACTTTTTACCACTGATGATCGGTGGAGGTCAGACACACAGCAACCCTGCCGATTAGCTGTTTGAAAAGAAAGCAGCGCTCATATGAGAGCTGCTTTCTCTGCTCTTTTTGTATTATGCACTTAGACAGAGCTGTCCCACAGAAGTGAATAGGGACGCCCATAGGCGTCGCTACAGGGAGGCAAGGGAAGGCAATTCCCCGCTGATTCCCCGCCCTTCCCCTTTAAAATGTAATGCTGATTCCCCGCCCTTCCCCTTTAAAATGTAACGCTAGTCTGGCCCCATGGACCAGCCACCACAGATCCGAATCATCACATGCACACGCTGCCTGCAGATTTGCACGCCCAGATTCGTGCGGCGGGAAGTGGATGGAAGTCAGGACTAGGAGGAACAGAGCAGGACTAGGAGCGCAGCGCGTCAGCTGTGCTGAGGTAAGGCAGTTCCTGGCTCCTGATTGCTCGATTGCTGCTCTCTGTGGGAAAGTGGGAAACACACAGGCAGTTTAGTTTCCTGCTTAGTGCTTCCTAAGGGGAAGGGGAAAAACTGATCAGTGATAATGACCGTCAGAGTCAGCAGCACAGTGACTGCACTGGCTCATACAGAGGGGGTACTGTGCAGAGCTGCCGCCCTAACACTGTCACTGACCCCCACTCATGGCACTAGATCTCCTTCGATGATCCCCCAATGATGTGCTCTTGGATTGAGAGGAGGGGCCTGATTGCAGCTTGCAGGATGCCTGGTGGCCTGCGGAGTAGAGTGCGTTATCATTGTGAAGGGGACGGGGTTGGGGTGCTATTAACTGCATTGTGTCTGACAGGACTGGGGGGGATACAGTAAGGAGATTGCTTTGCATCTGTCACAACAGGTGCTTGCCTAGTAAACACAGGGCCATCCATCACTTATTAACCCCTCTCTTGCCAGCCCACCCAGCCATATTACTGTGTGCTATGCTTTGAACTTTTTTTAGTCCGAAAAGGGGTTAATTAAGTGTTGGGGGAGGGGGGGGGGGGGGTTATTGTGCATATTGTGTTTGGGAGCCATTTAACAAGCTTGACCAGTTGGGTTTGAGCGTGGTTGTGATTGAGGGTCATCCACTGATGCCCATAACAGTGTGTCATCCACAGATCCCCCATAACAGGGTCATCCACAGATCCCCCATAACAGTGTGTACTCCAAAGATCCCCCATAACAGTGTGTCCTCCACAGATCCCCCATAACAGTGTGTCCTCCACAGATCCCCCATAACAGTGTGTCCTCCACAGATCCCCCATAACAGTGTGTCCTCCACAGATCCCCCATAACAGTGTGTCCTCCACAGATCCCCCATAACAGTGTGTCCTCCACAGATCCCCCATAACAGTGTGTCCTCCACAGATCCCCCATAACAGTGTGTCCTCCACAGATCCCCCATAACAGTGTGTCATCCACAGATCCCCCATAACAGTGTGTCATCCACAGATCCCCCATAACAGTGTGTCCTCCAGAGACGCCTATAAGTGTCATCCCCAGACGGATCCGTTATGCTTTCTCATAAACTTCTATTAGGACAGAGCAAAACGGAATGCCTCTTAAAGGCTTCCGTTTTGCATTCCATCTGGCCATTCTGTTATATTCTGTTTGAAACGGAGCCTATAATGTAATGGTATAACGCAGATGTGAACCCACCCTTAGGAATAGATTGTTTCTGAATACTCAAGAGTACAGAGGAAAAAAGGAAAACTCTTTTTCTTCTAAGTATTAGGTTAGTACAATAAAAAGGTATCCCTGCATACCGCAATACTCTCGGATTTGTTATCTTATTTCTATATACCGTACTTAGTTTGGTTTTTTTCAGTAGTATGATTAAGTGGTGAAAATGATTTTTCACTGTGGTATCTTACACTCACCTAAATAATTATTAGGAACACCTGTTCTATTTCTCATTAATGCGATTATCTAGTCAACCAATCACATGGCAGTTGCTTCAATGCATGTAGGGTTGTGGTCCTGGTCAAGACAATCTCCTAAACTCCAAACTGAAAGTCAGAATGGGAAAGAAAGGTGGGCTACAACAGCAGAAGACCCCACCGGGTACCACTCATCTCCACTACAAATAGGAAAAAGTGGCTACAATTTGCACAAGCTCACCAAAATTGGACTGCTGAAGACTGGAAAAAATGTTGCCTGGTCTGATGAGTCTCGATTTCTGTTGAGACATTCAAATGGTAGAGTCCGAATTTGGCGTAAACAGAATGAGAACATGTATCCATCATGCCTTGTTACCACTGTGCAGGCTGGTGGTGGTGGTGTAATGGTGTGGGGGACGTATTCTGGGCACACTTTAGGCCTCTTGGTGCCAATTGGCCATCGTTTAAATGCCACGGGCTACATGAGCATTGTTTCTGACCATGTCCATCCCTTCATGACCACCATGTACCTATCCTCTGATGGCTACTTCCAGCAGGATAATGCACCATGTCACAAAGCTCCAATCATTTCAAATTGGTTTCTTGAACATGACAATGAGTTCACTGTACTAAAATGGCCCCCACAGTCACCAGATCTTAACTCAATAGAGCATCTTTGGGATGTGGTGGAACGGGAGCTTCGTGCCCTGGATGTGCATCCCTCAATCTCCATCAACTGCAAGATGCTAACCTATCAGTATGGGCCAACATTTCTAAAGAATGCTATCAGCACCTTGTTGAATCAATGCCACGTAGAATTAAGGCAGTTCTGAAGGCAAAAGGGGGTCCAACACCGTATTAGTATGGTGCTCCTAATAATTCTTTAGGTGAGTGTACAGGTCCTTCTAAAAAAATTAGCATATTGTGATAAAGTTCATTATTTTCTGTAATGTACTGATAAACATTAGACTTTCATATATTTTAGATTCATTACACACCAACTGAAGTAGTTCAAGCCTTTTATTGTTTTAATATTGATGATTTTGGCATACAGCTCATGAAAACCCCAAATTCCTATCTAAAAAAATTAGCATATTTCATCCGACCAATAAAAGAAAAGTGTTTTTAATACAAAAAAAGTCAACCTTCAAATAATGATGTTCAGTTATGCACTCAATACTTGGTCGGGAATCCTTTTGCAGAAATGACTGCTTCAATGCGGCGTGGCATGGAGGCAATCAGGCTGTGGCACTGCTGAGGTGTTATGGAGGCCCAGGATGCTTCGATAGCGGCCGTAAGCTCATCCAGAGTGTTGGGTCTTGCGTCTCTCAACTTTCTCTTCCCAATATCCCACAGATTCTCTATGGGGTTCAGGTCAGGAGAGTTGGCAGGCCAATTGAGCACAGTAATACCATGGTCAGTAAACCATTTACCAGTGGTTTTGGCACTGTGAGCAGGTGCCAGGTCGTGCTGAAAAATGACATCTTCATCTCCATAAAGCTTTTCAGCAGATGGAAGCATGAAGTGCTCCAAAATCTCCTGATAGCTAGCTGCATTGACCCTGCCCTTGATAAAACACAGTGGACCAACACCAGCAGCTGACATGGCACCCCAGACCATCACTGACTGTGGGTACTTGACACTGGACTTCAGGCATTTTGGCATTTCCCTCTCCCCAGTCTTCCTCCAGACTCTGGCACCTTGATTTCCGAATGACATGCAAAATTTGCTTTCATCCGAAAAAAGTACTTTGGACCACTGAGCAACAGTCCAGTGCTGCTTCTCTGTAGCCCAGGTCAGGCGCTTCTGCCGCTGTTTCTGGTTCAAAAGTGGCTTGACCTGGGGAATGCGGCACCTGTAGCCCATTTCCTGCACACGCCTGTACACGGTGGCTCTGGATGTTTCTACTCCAGACTCAGTCCACTGCTTCCGCAGGTCCCCCAAGGTCTGGAATCGGTCCTTCTCCACAATCTTCCTCAGGGTCCGGTCACCTCTTCTCGTTGTGCAGCGTTTTCTGCCACACTTTTTCCTTCCCACAGACTTCCCACTGAGGTGCCTTGATACAGCACCCTGGGAACAGCCTATTCGTTCAGAAATGTCTTTCTGTGTCTTACCCTCTTGCTTGAGGGTGTCAATGATGGCCTTCTGGACAGCAGTCAGGTCGGCAGTCTTACCCATGATTGCGGTTTGGAGTAATGAACCAGGCTGGGAGTTTTTAAAAGCCTCAGGAATCTTTTGCAGGTGTTGAGTTAATTAGTTGATTCAGATGATTAGGTTAATAGCTCGTTTAGAGAACCTTTTCATGATATGCTAATTTTTTGAGATAGGAATTTTGGGTTTTCATGAGCTGTATGCCAAAATCATCAATATTAAAAGAATAAAAGTTGGTGTGTAATGAATCTAAAATATATGAAAGTCTAATGTTTATCAGTACATTACAGAAAATAATGAACTTTATCACAATATGCTAATTTTTTTAGAAGGACCTGTATGTGCCCCCCTATATATTGTTCCTAGAGTCGCCACTGGGGACGCCATACTTGTAATTACACCTGCTCACCACTGTAATTTCTATGGCGAGCAGGTAAACAGAGCAGAGAGAGCGGCTCTCATATGAGCGCTATCTTCTCTTCAAATAGCCGATCAGATATTGATGACCTATCCTGAGGCTAGGTCTTCAATAGTAAAAATTGGACAACCCTTTTAACAGTAGGACTGGAGAAAATGTTTAGGCTGAGAATTTGTCATGAGGGGGAGCGTTTAAATATTTACTTCAGGCAGCAGAAAGGTTAGGTGCACCCTTGCCACAAAGTATGGGAAGGGGGGCCCTAGCTGAAAACTAGCAACAGGGCCCATGAGTCTTTAGCTACGCCCCTGGTTGGGATAGATGCCCAGTTGCAGTCCTGCTGCTGATTTTGCAGGCAATTACGATTACCACTACCTTTTTAACACTAATTAACACTAATGCTAAATTCCACCTGATCCTGCCACTGTTTCAGGTCACAAGTCTATGTGCAGCCTGGCAATTAACGGTAAATCAGCAGCGCTAACCATTTTCTCAACCATATTACTATATCTGGATGGCAGAGCGGCAGCAGGGTTGCCAACTGTACAGAAATGTCTGTACAGCCCTAAAAATTGACAACTTTTTTCCTGTGTCCGTGAAAAAACATAGATGTGTCCATTAGTTTTTTGAGGCTGGTGGTACTTCAGATTATTTTGGTGGTAATTATCATCATCTCACAGCCCACAGTAAATGCTAGGAATTAGTTCTTATTAGTATTTTTAGCTGTAGACTTGTATGAATTATAAGCTTTATTATTCATTATGGCTTTCCACTTGTATCAATAAAAAAAAATGTTGTCTGTGATTTTGGTTGGCAACCCTGGGTGGAGGAGAGCAGAGTCAAGAGTCTGGACGAGAAGAGCAAGGACTGTCAGGGGGAAGCCTCTGGGTGGCAGGATGAAAGTTATTTTGCATTTATGTTACTGTTTTTTTGCATGTGTGTTTTTTTTTACAGGTAACTTATTTGGCCTCATTCTGATTCCTCATTTCTCTCATGGATAAAAGGGGCGATTTATCAGATGATTATTGGCTTTTGGGCCAAGTGTGACAATATATCTGAGACTGTGCAGTTTCTGAACTGTTCGCATGGTGCTGTGGTAAAAGTGTACGGACAAATGGCAGTGATGTGAATGAGTGTTGTGTAAACTGCGGAGCACCACGTGCCACTGATGTGAGAGGTGAACGGCTACGAAGGTGCGTGAGCGGGAACCAACATGCTACAGTGGAGCAGCCCACCACCAAAATAAACCTGGGGGCTACCAGACATGTGTCAAACAAAAGGTTTAGTGAATCCTACTGCATGTGGGGCTCCGAGGCAGACGGGTGATCACTGCCAGCGTCGGACTGAAGTCCCAAGGGTCCACCCTCTTTGTATATAGGACCTTAAGGGCCCTGCTGTGGGATGCAGATACCTGTGACAACCTACCAGGACCTCATTGAGTCACTCCGGGCCCATCTAGCTGCTGTCCGTGCTGCACACGGAGGTTACTCTGGATATTCGCTGGTGGTCATAATAATGGGACTCGATTGTATTTTCAAACAGTTCGGCAAATAATCAATAATGGTGAACAACAATGGACACTGGAACATATGGTTTCACATTTGTGCATAAAGAAAAAAAAGCTGCATACTAAGTCCGGTCATTAGACCCATGATAGAAATATTTTCGGCTGCTGCGGTCAGTGAAGCTCAGCTATCACAAATGTGTGATTCTCACTCTATAGAAAGGGGAACTAAGGACTGGCTACTTCACACTCTGGAAATGACACCTTAACAAAAGGAGTGACTCTCCCGCTAGAAAAGGGAACTACTGACCAGTTCTACTTGTTGTGCCTATTTTGAATTATTCTGAACATTCACTAAGCTCAGAGTCTAGAAGAAGGATCTGTCCCCATTGTCGTGCAGAGTTGTGAGGTTCTTAGACTGAATAGTCCACAGATTAAGGGACCTTTCATATGGGACGATGACTGGGAACAAAAGTTCGTATGAACTTTTTTCACTCAACCGCTGCCCTGTGTAAATATGCCACCAACCTCCTGAAAAACAAACACTAATAACCTATGTTACCGTATTAGACATTAAAAATCGGCAGGTTTTTTTGGCAACACATTCACCCATGTACACATGGGATATACTAAGGCCGATGATGGAGCTGTAGTTGGCCGAACAGCTGCATTAACCACCAAGGATTGTTAATAGCTGTGCATTAGTACTTTCAGCAGGTCTCATCAGGAAGTTGCTTCTGAAGGTGGACATACACGTTGGTCTACAGATGATCGAAACCTTACAGTATAATCCCTGCACCATGCTGTGTAATAAACAGTATAATCCCTACACCATGCTGTGTAATAAACAGTATAATCCCTACACCATGCTGTGTAATATACAGTATAATCCCTACACCATGCTGTGTAATATACAGTATAATCCCTACACCATGCTGTGTAATATACAGTATAATCCCTGCACCATGCTGTGTAATATACAGTATAATCCCTATACCATGCTGTATAGTATACAGTATAATCCCTGCATCATGCTGTACAATATACAGTATAATCCATACACCATGCTGTACATTATACATTATAATCCATACACATTAACAATGCATAAAATAAATTAATGGCAGGCAAACATGAGGTTAATACTGTAATATGAGATCATGCCTCTTGTTCAGACCCTCAGGATAGCGCGTGGCGAGTAAAAGCATCCAAAAAGCTTCTCTATTAAGCAGCTTTCTCCTCAGATCGCCACCTCTAGCTGGAATATAGACCCTTTCTATACCTTGGGCTCTCAAATGGGTCACTTCACCCCCCATGTACTACTGCGAAGTGTTCACTAACTGCGGATACGTTGCGATTTTTGTAATGGGGAATGTCTGATATATGTTTGCTGATTCGCGGCAGGTCACTAAGTAGATTGCATTTTTTGTGTTGCAATTCAAGTAACTATTGATACTGAATTTTTTGCCTTTAGCCGTAGAATGAAAAGACTGGCTCACTGAAAAATTATCGCAACAAATGCACCCACCGTGCCCGCACTTGTAGCTCCCCTTCGTTGAAAGCCAGGTCGGTGTCACATTGGCTTTTTCTTTATATAAACTGGGACTGATGAGACTGCCCAATGTGGGAGCTTTTTTTGCAGCACATCTAATGCCTCCCTCTATTATTTCTGACCATCTCCAATTCATATCAGGAAAGATCAAAGATTTGCGGTCCAAACTCTGAACCACTCCGCGATCAATCCTGAGGAGTAGTGATAAGCGGGAGGTGCAATATTCGATTTCGCGAATATTTGATTGAATATTCGTATTATATTCGTCGAAATAAAATATTCGTAATTATTCATAATTATTCGTCATATTCGCTAATTCTACCAAGCCATTGAAGCCAACCATAATAAACCAGGTCCAAGTTGAAATTGCAATTCGATTATTATAACTTGAATTAATCGAATTGCGATTTCAACTTGGACCTGGTTTACTATATGGTTGGCTTCAATGGCTTGGTAGAATTAGCGAATATGACGAATGTATTCGTCATATTCCACAAAACGAAGATAACAAAGTATTCTCCATCTTCGTTTTAGCTACCTATTCATCAACTTCGCTAATTCTAGCAATCATACAGGAATGTTTACTATAGAGACAGCTAAGTTTAATTCGCTATGCACTTATATTACTTAGCTTTTTTTTTAATAAATAGAATAATTATAATAATTATCAGGTATTATAATTAGTGATGAGCGGGAGGCGCCATATTCGATTTTGCGAAAATTCGCGAATATTCGATTGAATATTCGTGTTATATTCGTTGAAATCGAATATTCGTAATTATTCCAATTATCGCCAATAATATGCGATTTAATTAATCGCGTATTGCGATTTTCACTTTGATATTATAAGGCAACGTCCCTATGAATAATTGACTATGGCTAGGCTAATATGTGTATTTTACGAAATTTCGTTATATTGCTCTAACTTCGTCTTTTAGAATATTACGAATATTCTAAAAGACGAAGTTAGAAATACACTAGTGTTGAGCGCGAATATTCGAATTGCTAATTTTTTTCTCGAATATCGCAACTTCGAGATTTTGCAAATATTTCGAATATTTTTTTTTTTTTTTTTTATTGTTATATTTTTTTCTTTCCCACTTCCCTTAAGTTGTTCTTACCTGTCCTTTGGATTCCTGGCTGCTCCAGTCAGTGCCCGTTGCCGCTTCTGCCGACTTCCGTGCTCATGGAGCGTCCCCATCACCATGGGAACGTCTCCATATACTAGAATGTACTGTCGGATTTGAGAATTACGTTGAAATCGCAATCCGATTAATTCAAGTTATAATAATAGAATTGTGATTTCAACTTAGTACTCGTTAATTCTAGTCTAATATGGAATATAGCAGTGCTAAGTTGAAATCGCAATTCGATTAATTCGTTATAATAATCGAATTGCGATTTCAACTTTTTACGTATATTCTTAATATTGCTCTAACTTCGTCTTTTAGAATATTCGTAATATTCTAAAAGACGTAGTTAGAGCAATATTACGAATATTCTAAAAGACGAAGTTAGAGCAATATTAAGAATATTCGTACAATACACATATAAATTGTAATTTAGCTAATATACTGCTATAGTAATTTTTTTAATAGTGTACATATTTTACAAAACTTAAGTTCAGAAGAGGCAAAAAAAGTTAAAGAAAAAAAGGGATTATAGCACCATATTAGCTAAATTACAATCTATATGTGCATTTTACGAAATTTCATAATATTGCTCTAACTTCGTCTTTTAGAATATTCGTAATATTCTAAAAGACGAAGTTAGAGCAACATAACGAAATTTAGTAAAATACACATATTAGCCTAGCCATAGTCAATTAGTCATAGGGACGTTGCCTTATACTATCAAAGTAAAAATCGCAATACGCGATTAATTAAATCGCATATTATTCGCGATAATTGGAATAATTACAAATATTTGATTTGGCAAAATATCGCAAAATCGAATATGGCACCTCCCGCTCATCACTAAAATACACATATAGATTGTAATTTAGCTAATATACTGCTATAGTAATTTTTTTAATAGTGTAGGGATTATAGCACTATATTAGCTAAATTACAATCTATGTGTATTTTACGAAATTTCGTAATATTGCTCTAACTTCGTCTTTTAGAATATTCGTAATATTGCTCTAACTTCGTCTTTTAGAATATTCGTAATATTGCTCTAACTTCGTCTTTTAGAATATTACGAATATTTTAAAAGACGAAGTTAGAGCAATATTAAGACTATACGTAAAAAGTTGAAATCGCAATTCGATTATTATAACTTGAATTAATCGAATTGCGATTTCAACTTAGCACTGCTATATTCCATATTAGACTAGAATTAACGAGTACTAAGTTGAAATCGCAATCCGATTAATTCAAGTTATAATAATCGAATTGCGATTTCAACTTAGTACTGCTATATTCCGTATTCGTTAATATCGAATATGGAATATAGCAGTACTTAGTTGAAATCGCAATTCGATTATTATAACTTGAATTAATCGGATTGCGATTTCAACGTAATTCTCAAATCCGACAGTACTTTCTAGTATATGGAGACGTTCCCATTGTGAGCGTCCCGCTCCATGAGCACGGAAGTCGGCAGAAGCGACAACAGGCACTGACTGGAGCAGCCAGGAAGCCAGGAATCCAAAGGACAGGTAAAAACAACTTAAGGGAAGTGGAAAAGAAAAAAATATAACAATTAAAAAAATATAAAAAATAAACGAATATTCGATTTTGCGAATATATAGACCGATATTCTAAATATTCACGAAATCTCGAAGTTGTGATATTCGAGAAAAAAATTCGCAATTCGAATATTCGCGCTCAACACTAATTATAATTATTCTATTTATTTTAAAAAAAAGCTAAGTAATATAATCGCATAGCGAATTAAACTTAGCTGTCTCTATAGTCAACTTTCCTATTTGATTGCTAGAATTAGCGAAGTTGATGAATAGGTAGCTAAAAACAAAAATGGAGAATACTTTGTTATCTTCGTTTTGTGGAATATGACGAATACATTCGTCATTCTCAAATCCGACAGTACATTCTAGTATATAGAGACGTTCCCATGGTGATGGGGACGCTCCATGAGCACGGAAGTCGGCAGAAGCAGCAACGGGCACTGACTGGAGCAGCCAGGAAGCCAGGAATCCAAAGGACAGGTAAGAACAACTTTAGGGAAGTGGGAAAGAAAAAAATATAACAAAAAAAAAAAAAATAAAATCTCGAAGTCACGATATTCGATAAAAAAATTGCTATTTGAATATTCGCGCTCAACACTACCGAGGAGATCCCGCTCTAGGAGAAAGAGTGTCTTTTAGTTCCACTGATCTGGACTCACTGGACTCATCATCCGGGGATAATGACACACATACACCGAAATCGTATTTCAGTGGTGAATATCAGGAAATATGCAAAATCATCAAAAAACATCTACCAGTCCTCAGCTTTGATGAGAAGTGGTCAGAAATAATAGCGGGAGGCATTAGATGTGCTGCAAGAAAAGCTCCCGCATTGGGCAGGCTCATCACTCCCAGTTTATATAAAGAAAAAGCCAACGAAACACTGACCTTGCTTTCAACGAAGGGGAGCTACAAGTGTGGGCACGGTAGGTGCATTTGTTGCGATCATTTTCCAGTGAGCCAGTCTTTTCATTCTACGGCTAATGGCAAAAAATTCTGTATCAATAGTTACTTGAATTGCAACACAAAAAATGCAATCTACTTAGTGACCTGCCGCGAATCCGCAAACATATATCAGACATTCCCCATTACAAAAATCGCAACGTATCCGCAGTTAGTGAACACTTCGCAGTAGTACATGGGGGGTGAAGTGACCCATTTGAGAGCCCAAGGTATAGAAAGGGTCTATATTCCAGCTAGAGGTGGCGATCTGAGGAGAAAGCTGCTTAATAGAGAAGCTTTTAGGATGTTTTTACTCGCCACGCGCTATCCTGAAGGTCTGAACAAGAGGCATGATCTCATATTACAGTATTAACCTCATGTTTGCCTGCCATTAATTCCTTTTATGCATTGTTAATGTGTCCTCATGTATTTCATGTGTATCCCCCCCCCCCCCTTTTCTTATGGTTGACACATGTTCTGATTCAGAGTAATCAGGTCATGTGACTCAATGATTGGGGTGTCAGGTGTGGGCTAGCCTTTTTAACTGAGTTTTGAACACAAGGTTTTTGTCACGATGAAGGACCCTGATTTACTTGTGGTCTGAAACGCGTTACTGTAACCTGTGATGTCCTGTGTTGGAGTTTAATCGCACAATAAAGATTCCACCTTTTGCATCTTGGAAGCTGGATTTTTCTTGGCTTTGGATATTGACAGCAATCAAGTCCGGAGGTTGCAATCCGTGCTCAAGGCAGGTGGACGGTGGGTGAGAGCCGCTTTACCTTCTTTGTTTCATACTGTATACATTATAATCCCTACACCATGCCGTACAATATACACAATAACCCCACAGTGTAGGTATTATACTGTACATTGAATGGCATGGTGCAGGGATTATAATGTATATTATACAGCATGGTGCAGGGATTATACTGTATATTGTACAGCATGGTGCAGGGATTATACTGTATATTGTACGGCAAAGGTATGGAGGTTACACCATGCCGGACAATATAACCCCTGCGCCATGCTGTACAATCTACAGTATAACCCCTTAACAGTGTAGAGGTATACTGTATATTGTGGGGCACAGTGTAGAGGTATACTGTATATTGTGTGGCACAGTGTAGAGGTATACTGTATATTGTGTGGCACAGTGTAGAGGTATACTGTATATTGTGTGGCACAGTGTAGAGGTATACTGTATATTGTGTGGCACAGTGTAGCGGTATACTGTATATTGTGGGGCACAGTGTAGAGGTATACTGTGTGGCACAGTGTAGCGGTATACTGTATATTGTGGGGCACAGTGTAGAGGTATACTGTATATTGTGTGGCACAGTGTAGCGGTATACTGTATATTGTGGGGCACAGTGTAGAGGTATACTGTATATTGTGGGGCACAGTGTAGAGGTATACTGTATATTGTGGGGCACAGTGTAGAGGTATACTGTATATTGTGGGGCACAGTGTAGAGGTATACTGTATATTGTGTGGCACAGTGTAGAGTTTTACATCAAGACACGGAGGCTCATATTGCTTTCTCCTTCTTTACTGAACCACCAATAGCAGCAAAGAGAAAAAATTAACATACAGGGAACCATAGCAACCAATGTCCCTCCCCTATGGCCCCTATAATAGGCCGCTCCTCCTATGGCTCTTTCTCTTTCTTTGCTGCTGCCAAGCTAAGTACACCTTTTACTCTCTGCTGTGTTTAGCTGTGTTTTAGGTGTCTGTTTTTTAGTTTTTTGCGCTGCTTACTCGGGTGACTAACCCTGTTTGCTGTGCAGCGCTCCCCTCGCTTTTCCCCCCTGCAGTTTGGCGTTACTGGTGGGGGTTTGTTTTCCTGCGCTTATCCCTGCGCTTTTTGGGTTACTCGGCGGCGCCCTCTGGGCTCCCCCCCCACTCCCTTTGTGGCGATTCTCTTGCTGGGCTCCGGCCTTGCGTTGCTGGCCGTTGTCTCCCACCCCTCTCTTATTTACCTGCGCTTGTCGCGCTGTCCGGGTGTTTGGGGGCGGGTCCTCCCTCTTCTTTTTCGCGGCGCCATTTCCCGGCGCTCCTCCGTTCGGGGTGGCCGCAAGATCTCGCGAGATCTCGGCGGCCATCTTGGATACCCTCTGTAATCGCCGGCTGCGAGATCTCGCGAGATCTCGGCGGCCATCTTTGTGAGTTACAGCCGCTTTTTCGCGGGCTTCTGGGGGGCGGTCTTTCCACGGCTTTTTGCTTCCGGTCACTCGTTCCGGCTCCTGGCACGGTCGGCGGCTCCTGCTCCCTGCTCCCAGCGTCTCAGGTGACCTCGGCCCTGTCCTCTGCTTTAGGCGTTTGGTCCCAGCACTGCCCCCATTTAGGCATTGGCTTCAATATGTCTGCTCCTACTCCACCTCCTACTTCCAGTCGCCCCCCCTCCTCCCCTGAGGGACTTAGCCCCACTGACACTGATGCGCATGCGCTGGCTCTGCAGCGCTCAGTGTCTGACGCAATTATGGCGGCCATGGGCTCCATGTCGTCGGTGTTATCGCAGACTATTGCCCAGGCCCTGTCCGCACGTCCCGCTAGTGCTCCCTCACAAGACCCCATTGCCGCACCGCAGCCTACCTCTGTTGATCCCCCTGTTTTACAGGGGACTTTGACTGGTGCGCATCTTGCCACCCCGGAACCCGTGCTTAGTTCACGGAAAAGGGCCTCTTCCCGCCAGGCAGAAAGGGCGCGGACATGGAAATGCGCTAGAGCGCAATCACCAGACCTGTCTGACTCGGATCGAGTTTCAGACGAGGAGGCAATGGCGGACTTCGATTACGGCACAGAGGAGGCTCTCACCCCCCCAGTTCAGGGCCCATCTACCTCCGCTGCGGCGGCCTCCTCTGCCAAGGAAGCGGCGACGACTTCCACCGCTGCCCGTTCTGAGGCCGTGTTGGATGATTCGGGCGAACCGATGTTCGATCCCGAGTCGTTACATCACCCTCGGTCGGCGGAATGGCTTTTCTCCCCTCATGTGGGGGCCTATTTGGAGCACTGGGTGCGTCACTCGCTTAGCCGCGAGTCGCGCAATAAGCTTAGGGCCGAGTGTCCCCGGCCAGTGGTCCCCAATAAGGTCTGTGACACCCCGTTGGTGGACCCCAAGATGTCGCAGTTCTTGTCCAAAACGGGTTGGAACGCGAAAAAGGGCCTGGATTCAGCGCTCCGCAGCTGCCAGGACAAGATTCTAGATGTATTTGGTCCCTTGACTAGGATCTTAGAGTTGGCCGAAGCGGCTAGAATTGAGGGTACACCGATTGACCCGGTGGAATTGAGGGGCTGGGCACAGAGGGCCATATGCCTGACCGGAAACGCCAATACTGCCATGGCGATTGAGAGACGCAAGGCGATCTTGTTTAAGATTGACCCCAAATTGGCCAATTTGGCGCTCACTGAGGCAGGGAAGGATGCCCAGGGCCTCCTCTTCGGCGAGTCCTTCATCAAGGACATGAGCCGGTTCGTGGGCACTTTTACTGCGCTGGACAAGGCCCAGTCCTCTATGCGCAGGGTCTTCCAGGGACGGGTCTCTCATCGGGCCGGCAGTGGTAGGGGCCGCCTGTCCGGCCGTGCAAATTTCCAGGCCCGTGTTGCGACCAGAGGTTCCGGTGGACATCGTCCTCAGTTCCAGGAACAACGCAACGCGTCTCCGTTCTTCACCACGAGAGGACAGCAATGGCGTTCTCGCTCCTTCCGGGGCAACCCGAGTCACCGCAGACCCTTGGGTAAGTGCTCCCCTGATTGGGGATTCTATGGTACCTTGTGTAGGGGGCAGACTCCTGCTTTTTTCCCACGCTTGGAGCCTCATTACCGCGGATCCATGGGTGCTTGCCACGGTCAGGGGATTTCACATAGAGCTCACGGGCTCCCCCTATCTGATTCCTTCCCCTCCGCTCGTTCCACTATCGCGCGCGGACCGTGCGTTAGTGGACGCGGAATTGCAGTCCCTCAGGCAAAAGTTGGCAATAGAACCTGCGCCCCCGGCATCGGTGGGTGTGATCAGCAATATCTTTCTTGTGCAGAAGAAAGACGGGCAGATGAGACCGGTCATCAACCTTCGCTCGTTGAATGCGATAGTACGTTACCGTCATTTCAAGATGGAAGGGATCCATCTCCTTCGGGACTTGTTAATCCCTGGGGACTGGATGGTGAAACTGGACCTGAAGGATGCTTACCTGACGGTCCCGGTATCCGCTCGTTCCAGAGACCTGCTTCAGTTCCGGTGGCAGGGAGAGGTCTGGAGGTTCACCTGTCTGCCGTTCGGGCTGTCTTCAGCTCCCTGGTGTTTCACCAAGTTGCTGCGTCCTGTCGTGTCGTGGTTGAGGACTCGGGTTGTGCGTCTCATCGTCTATCTGGACGACATCCTGTTGATGCACGAGTCCAGAGCGGGATTGCTGGAACATCTACGCTGGGCGGCGGATCTGCTTTCGGGTCTCGGGTTCCTCCTCAACCGAGGGAAATCCTGCCTTACTCCGGCCCAGAGGATGGAGTTCCTAGGATTCACGGTGGATTCACTCTCGGAGTCTCTCAGCCTGCCGACGGCGAAGTTGCGGGCGATCCGCAAGGAGTTGAGACATGCTCTCCTCGCTCCCCATCTCTCGTTGCGTCACCTGGCCCGCATTATCGGCCTGTTGGCCTCTTCCATTCAGGCGGTGTTCCCGGCCCCGCTGCATTACTGGGCGCTCCAGCGACTGAAGATCGCCCATCTTCGGACCGGTGCCTCCTTTGCGGACGCGGTGGTTCTGGACTCGGAAGCCCGGGAGGAATTGAGTTGGTGGATAGCCAACCTGGAAGCGTGGAACGGGAGAGCGATCTTTGGATCCCTGCCGGAGTTGACGATCGAATCGGACGCGAGCCTCCAGGGCTGGGGGGCCCATTGCAACGGGGTCTCCACTGGGGGTCCCTGGTCGGCGGAGGAATCCCTCCTGCACATCAATGCGTTGGAACTCTTGGCGGGGTCCTTCGCTGTGAAGAGTTTCTCCAACGGGATCGCCAACGCGTGTATCCGGCTGCGGATGGACAACGTGTCGGCGGTCCGGTATGTCAACCGTCTGGGGGGTACTCGCTCGGCCACTTTGGCGCGTTTGGCCAAAGATTTTTGGTCGTTCTGCCTGTCCAGGGACATCATGGTGCAGGCGGAGTATTTGCCGGGCTTGAGCAACGTTCAGGCAGATTGGAACTCTCGCTACCTGTCGGACGGCAGCGATTGGCAGTTGGATCCGCTGGTGTTCGCGGCGATTTCGGATTTATGGGGTCCAATGTCCGTCGATCTCTTCGCCTCTCGGCTCAACAGGCAGCTAACCCGGTTCTTCAGCTGGCGTTCGGACCCGGAAGCGATGGCGATGGATGCTTTCCTCCAGGACTGGTCGGTGTCTCGCCTGTACGCGTTTCCTCCGTTCTCAATGATCCCGAGGACTCTCCTGCAGGTTCTCCGCCATCGGGCGGATCTGGTTCTGGTGGTCCCGTTCTGGGGATCCCAGGTTTGGTTCCCCTCATTGTTGAAGATTCTGGTGGAGGTTCCTGTTCTTCTCCCGAGCCGGTTGGATCTCCTACGCAACCCTCAGGGTCTACACCATCCCCTCCTCCTCGACGGATCCCTGCGGCTGCTGGCGTGCCGGATCTCCGGACACCTGGATCTTTCGAGGGAATTTCGGCTGCGACTCGACGACTATTGGACAGCGCGTGGGCTCCCGGCACCCGAAAGTCTTACCGGGCAGCCTGGAGAACTTGGGCTAATTGGTGCGTGGAGCGGGACTTGGATCCCGTTTCGGCACCTGTAGCTGACCTGCTGCTTTTCCTCACCTCTCTCTTTGAGGCGGGGAAGGCTTATCGGACCATTAACCTTTTTAGGTCCGCTATTTCTTCTACCCACGAGGGCTGGGCGGGTGTCGCGGCTGGTCAACATCCTTCTGTGTCTCGCCTCCTTCGGGGGGCTCGGTTGTCTCGTCCCCCTCGGCCTCGTTTTTCCACTACTTGGGATGTCTCCCTGGTTTTGGGCTTTTTAGCCTCTTGGCCCGAGAATTCTGCTCTTTCTATTAGGCAATTGTCCGCTAAATTGTTGGCGTTGTTTTGCCTCATTTCATGTAAGAGAGTATCGGAAGTGAGGGCCCTTGATTACGACGCGCGTTCGTTTACCCCGGAGGGGGTTACCTTTAACATCTCGCGTCGCACCAAGACTAGCATCCGGTTCGTGTCCTACCCTAGTTTTCCTACGTCTCCGATCTTATGCCCCGTGGCGTGCCTTCGGGAGTAAGAGTCCAGGACTCTGGCACACAGGTCTCCTTCCAGGCCACAGCTGTTTGTGTCTATTCGGCATCCGTTTGGGCCGGTGGCTAGCCCTACGTTAGCACGTTGGCTTAAATGGGTTATGTCGTTGGCGGGTGTTGACACTTCTGTCTTCACAGCCCATTCCGCGCGGGGGGCCTCTGCCACCGCCCTGGCGGTTTCGGGGGCCAGATTGGAGGACGTGATGCGCCTGGCCGACTGGTCTAATGTTACCACGTTCAGGGAGTTCTATTTTCGTCCTCCGGCTAATTTGTTTGCTTCAATTATTGACCGGCTTTGAACTTGCAATATGAGCCTCCGTGTCTTGATGTAAAACTTAATGATTTTCCTATTTCATGACGTAAAGTCATAGTTTTATTAAAGACACGGAGGCGAGTATTGCCCACCCTGGATTCCCTCCCTTGGGTCTTTTGGTGGGTTGTTTTCTTTCAGGGCTCGCTTATGATTATGTCTTTGCAGTGTTTATTGTCCTGTTATTTATTAGTGCAATTGTATTTATTGTCCTGTTGGTTATTTCATTGCCATTGTAGTGTTTGTTTTATGCACTTTATTGCCGTTGGTCTTTCAACCCCTATCGGGTCTGTTTGGACAGATGGTTTTCAGATGCTCTTGTCCTGACGTGCCGGTTTCACCTGGGCCCATGGTCTGTTCTCTTTTTCAGGTTGAAGTTTCTTCGGGGCTGGTATGCCATGTTCCAGTTTAAAGTTCTTCGGTGGTTGACCAGGTTGGCGACTGCTGGTTCCTGCTTCGTACAGTGTGGAGTTCTTCGTTCCGGTTGAGGTTCAGAGTTCGTTGGATGGTTCGGGATTTTGGCACCAGGATCCCAAAGAAAGAGGAAGAGCCATAGGAGGAGCGGCCTATTATAGGGGCCATAGGGGAGGGACATTGGTTGCTATGGTTCCCTGTATGTTAATTTTTTCTCTTTGCTGCTATTGGTGGTTCAGTAAAGAAGGAGAAAGCAATACTCGCCTCCGTGTCTTTAATAAAACTATGACTTTACATCATGAAATAGGAAAATCATTAAGTTATACTGTATATTGTGTGGCACAGTGTATAGGTATACTGTATATTATGTGGCACAGTGTAGCGGTATATTGTGTGGCACAGTGTAGCGGTATACTGTATATTGTGTGGCACAGTGTAGAGGTATACTGTATATTGTGTGGCACAGTGTAGAGGTATACTGTATATTGTGGGGCACCGTGTAGCGGTATACTGTATATTGTGTGGCACAGTGTAGAGTTATACTGTATATTGTGTGGCACAGTGTATAGGTATACTGTATATTGTGGGGCACAGTGTAGAGGTATACTGTATATTGTGGGGCACAGTGTAGAGGTATACTGTATATTGTGGGGCACAGTGTAGAGGTATACTGTATATTGTGGGGCACAGTGTAGCGGTATACTGTATATTGTGTGGCACAGTGTAGAGTTATACTGTATATTGTGTGGCACAGTGTATAGGTATACTGTATATTGTGGGGCACAGTGTAGAGGTATACTGTATATTGTGGGGCACAGTGTAGAGGTATACTGTATATTGTGTGGCACAGTGTAGCAGTATACTGTATATTGTGTGGCACAGTGTAGCAGTATACTGTATATTGTGTGGCACAGTGTAGCAGTATACTGTATATTGTGTGGCACAGTGTAGAGGTATACTGTATATTGTGGGGCACAGTGTAGAGGTATACTGTATATTGTGGGGCACAGTGTAGCGGTATACTGTATATTGTGTGGCACAGTGTAGAGTTATACTGTATATTGTGTGGCACAGTGTATAGGTATACTGTATATTGTGGGGCACAGTGTAGAGGTATACTGTATATTGTGGGGCACAGTGTAGAGGTATACTGTATATTGTGGGGCACAGTGTAGAGGTATACTGTATATTGTGGGGCACAGTGTAGAGGTATACTGTATATTGTGGGGCACAGTGTAGCGGTATACTGTATATTGTGTGGCACAGTGTAGAGGTATACTGTATATTGTGTGGCACAGTGTAGCGGTATACTGTATATTGTGGGGCACAGTGTAGAGGTATACTGTGTGGCACAGTGTAGCGGTATACTGTATATTGTGGGGCACAGTGTAGAGGTATACTGTATATTGTGGGGCACAGTGTAGCGGTATACTGTATATTGTGGGGCACAGTGTAGAGGTATACTGTATATTGTGGGGCACAGTGTAGAGGTATACTGTATATTGTGGGGCACAGTGTAGAGGTATACTGTATATTGTGGGGCACAGTGTAGAGGTATACTGTATATTGTGTGGCACAGTGTGGCGGTATACTGTATATTGTGTGGCACAGTGTAGGCTATATGTGTATAACAAACATATTCCACATATAAACTTACAATTACTTGGTTTGGCCCTTGGGGATCTCGGACGCCACTTCCACACTTTGGCCGGGGGCTCGGACTAAGAACATGCCGTCCCCTCCTCTTTTCCTGCGCTGCTGTTCTCCTATAAGAATATAAGTGGGGGCTGGCCTGGCTGTCTCACTCCGAGACAGAATAGTAATGTAGCGACGGTGTAGAATAGGGTCCATTCACACGTCCGTAGAATGTGTCCGCACCCGTTCCGCAATTATCCGGAACGGGTGCGGACCCATTCATTCTCTATGGGGCAGGAATGGATGCAGACAGCACACACTCTGTTGTACGCATCCGCATTTCTGAAGCGCGGCCCCAAACATCCGGCCCGCGGCTCCGGAAAAAATTAGAACATGTCCTATTCTTGTCCGCAATTGCAGACAGGAATAGGCAGTTCTATGGGGGTGTCGGCCGGGTTTATTGCTACGGACGTGTGAATGGACCCTTAATCCCACTGTCAGTATTTGAAGAGGTGCTCTGTTTACAGCTTTGGCTCTGCCCAACATGGCAGCGGCCGCCGGGCACACAATTCTCTGGCTGTCACTGCTGCTCTGCGCTGCCTCTTCTTCACAGGCGCCCAGAACGCAACGAGGTGAAGAAAAAACTGGCGCTGGGACAAATATTCCATTGAAGCTGAAGAAGAGAGGGGCTGGTACGGCGGGAACTTATCTGCCACCTGATTGGAGGAGCTGTGCAGTGACGTAAGCCCCTCCCCCTCACTTCCTTTCCACTCTTTCTTCCACTCTGGGCCCGGCTGTTTTTATCGCTGGTATACATGTAAGAATGTGAAAATATTATGTAATGGCACATGGGCGTTTGGGGCCGGGGGCTGCCGATCCAAACGCCCCTATTATAATCCGCAATTGCATACACCTGAAGTCCGGGCTGCGGCGGTGAGCAGGCCTGCAGAGGTCCTGAGCGGAGGCATAAAGGAAGCTGTGCGGCCGCACAGCTTACAGGGAACACTGCCAGCCTCCTCCCGGGCACAAGAAGGGTTCATGCTGAGGACAGCTCTGAGATAGCTGTGCTTCAATCAAAAAGGAGAGACAGCTCACCTCTCTTGGCTGATGAAATCGCTTGCACGGGAAGGGATCTCTCCCAATTCCAAAATCAAACTAATCCCAGCAGACGTGTTGATTTCTCAATGCTTTATTGATCCATATAAAAGGACGCGTTTCGGCCCGTCCAGCCATCCTCAACTGCACATTAACAACTGATGGCACATGGTATTTATAGGTCTAGTCACATGACACTACCAATCAATTCAAACAGGAAATGACATCATATCAAAATAGTATCAAAATGTAGGTATATAAATGGTACCCCTGCGAATATTACAATGGAAAACATCTTATATTCATGGTCGCGTTGTAGTAGTCTGCAAGAAAACATATAAAACTTTTTATTAAAAACACATAATCCCTATTGATCCGATTCGCATTTTTACCGTCCGCTTTGCGGAAAAGAAGAGGCATTGTTACAATGTATCCGCAAAAAAGCAGATGCAACAGGGACGTTATCTGTTTTTTTGCGGATCCTTATTTTGCGGACCTCAAAATACGTACAGTCGTGTAAATGCACCCCAAGTATGCCAACTAACAGGTGTTAAACTAGACCAAATAGGTGTTAGACTATCTACCTATCTATTTAGGTTCACTAACTATATTGCTGAATGCATATAAACGAACTGCTTTACTGCTTAATACTATAATTTACTGTGGTTTATTAAAGGCGTTAACCCACAAAATGTATTTATTACCTATACACAGAATAAATATGGAATTGCAGGTGATCCAACCATTAGGACTCCACATCGACCTGAGAATAGGGGGACAAGCTTCAATTCTGAATAGAACCATAGTGTGCATGTCGGTGCACCGCTTCTTTCACTTCTACGGGAACGATGTAGATACTCCCCTTACTTCCTTACAAGAAGATACTGACAAAAATCAACTTCTCCTTTTACACTCGACAGCATCGACTCCGTCCATCCATCATGTCCCCAGAGACGTCCGTGTTCTTACTCTGTAAGTACCAAGATCTTCATGTATTTCAGTCCCCATCTGATGGTGAGCAGCAAGAGGGGGTGCAATAATGTCATATAAATAGAGGCCATAACTGCAAGTTACTAGCTGCAGCCTATGTCCCATCATATATATCACTGTGCACAGTGCATAATGTCAGAGGCGCACACTCACCCTATAACTCCATTACTATGTACTAGTCACATATATTGGGCTTGTAAGATCTGGTTTCAGCTTTTTAAAACTGAAGTTATGGAGGACATAGCTATATTTATCACGACCACATATTGCTGGGAATGGTATCACTCTTGGCCACTCTCTCACGGTGGTATTAGTCAGTATGTTCCATTGGTAGAGGCTGATTCTTGTCCTGATCTTCTCCGGCTTACAAGTGCATGGCTCATTTCAGGCTCTGATAAACTTCACAAGTCCTGTCCCTGTGTCTGATGGACAGAAATACATGTCCTCGTTCATGGACAGCCTGGCTTCACAATGGAGATGAAATAATAAGCAAAAGATACGCAAACACAGTAACTACACCTTATAGGAATAAAAGAAGAAAAGCCGGCCTATGTAGGAACATACTAACACTGCCTGAACAGAACATTAACATTATAATAATAATAATTCTTTATTGTACAGTTAAATGTAAAATTGGAATCCGACACTCTTAGAAATAGCGACTCCGGCTAGGGTGTCCCCCAACTGGTGGGGGGGGGGGCACTGTTATATCACAGTAACTGTTTACTATCAGGAAATAAATACCTAATAGATAAATTGCCTCACTATACCCTAAAATTAAATAACACGGTGTCAGCGCGCACTCGCTGCAGTGTTACTATATTGTATCTTTTAAACACAGTACACATTGTCTGCTAGCACGTGACACTGACACTGTGCTACTGATCACTGCCTATTGGAGCCAGTTACAGGAGTTGTAGAGGTTTGTATCAACCTATACACTTCTCACAACCACAACCCTGTATACCGGCCCCTGCTGCCTCCCTCCTGCTCAACGTGTTTCTGTGCGGTAGTAAACCCGCACTTCATCAGGAGAAGGTAAGTATCAGATCGGTTGAGCGTATAACATTAAATGCCCGCACAGGGTGGCGCGCAGGCTAACAGCATATCGGCGCTGTGACGGACGCACTGTCCACGCGTCCGCCAGCTTTAATGTCTGATTCCAATTTTAAATTTAACTGTACAATAAAGGTTTATTATTTTAATTTTAACATTCTATTCAGGCAGTGTTAGTTTTCAATTTGAGGGACGTATACAATTCTTTACCAGTATGTTAGACTATGCAGGAACGTACCAGTATTTAATTTTCACATATTTTGAAATTTATTATTATTATTATATATCATTCTATAATGGTTTATTATTTCAAGATATGCAATTGAAATATAAAAATTATAATTACTAGATTTATAATAAACTTTATCATTTATTCTTGTAGAAGTAAAATACTGCACATGTATCACAATTTGAGTTTCTGGCCAATATTTATCCGTTGTCTGGGGGTACTCTTTCTCATTACGGACAGCGCCTAGCATGCGGAGTACATGTGCAGAATATTGTAGGCCAGGCAACACTTCTCTGGGTTTCTGGAAAATATATTTAAATTTGCTTTTCTAAGCTTAGCTGATGGAAGATGTATTAATGTACATATATTTTTTCCCAGAAATCTAGAGGAGTGGTGACTGGCTTGCGATACTCCTCATGTATACATGGTGTCCTCCATAAGGAGAAAGTGTACCCCATACATTTTTCCCAGAAATCCAGAGGAGCGGTGACTGGCTTATGATACTCCTTATGTATACATGGTGTCCTCCATAAGGAGAAATACTACCCAAACCAAGGCCTCTCAGGAAGCCAAGCTAATTTTCTTTGCTCAGCTTTGTTAAAAGGTAGTTACCCAAAAAAGCAGGGTTCCTGGTATGATACACTCAGTTTTCTTTTGGAAAGGAGACTAGCTTACATGTCTTTATTCCATAAATATCTCAAGAAGATACGTATAAATATACATACTAGAGATGATCAAATCAATCAAATTCTACCAATTTTTAATTAATTCTCTCTCAACAAATTATAAAAGCTTAGGTTCGTTAGAAATCAAACATTTTGGGACAAATTCTAAACCGGTAAAATCAATTCGCTCATCCTTAAAATGGTATCTCATTGGTTTATGGAAAGTTGTATACTTACTGTTACTATTACTATTCTGAATGTAAATGATAGAAGACACTGATCACTTTGTTCTAGTGAATGGGAGTAGACCATATGGGGCAGTTGTAGCCTCATGAAACCAGTCATGAACATCCCTAGACCTTCCGATAATAGGAAATATCACAATGGGGTAAGATGAGGAACAAATCCCAGAACATCAGGCCCATACATTCTCATCTCCCTCTACAGTATCTCAATATAACATCACAGTTCTGATAAGTGAAGTATATGAGGAAATTGCTATCGCGTAGTTCCCTATAATACAAGGGCAGCTACACTAATGATGGTAAATCAATAGGCAACTACAGAGAGTCAAAAGCTGCAGGTAGTGGATTCATTTTGACTAATGCAGTGATGGGTTATTAATTGAACCCAATAAAGTTACCCCTACTAACTGCAACTTACTTAAAAATTACCAAGCACAGCACTGTCTATTGCATAGGACTGAGTTGCAACTAGGTCATCTGACCAATGAACGTGATGTCACTGGCCTAGGAAGAGGCCTAAGCACTTATGGAGTGGTGCAGCCTTTACAAACAGATTGTCGGCAGAGGTACTAGGAATTGGACCCCTGACCATCTTAAATTGATGGCCTATCTTCCGACCGCACATCCAAGCCCTTTCCACCACCTGCCGCCTCCAACTCAAAAACATCTCCCGCATACGTGCTTTCCTTAACTTTGATCCTGTGAAAATGCTTGTACATGCCCTCATCATCTCCCGCCTAGACTACTGCAACACTCTCCTCTGTGGCCTTCCATCTAGCACTCTCGCACCCCTCCAATCTGTCCTCAACTCTGCTGCCCGACTAATCCACCTCTCACCCTATTACTCCTCTGCCTCTCCCCTCTGCCAATCCCTTCACTGGCTCCCCATTGCCCAACGAATTCACTTCAAAGTACTAACAAATACATACAAGGCCGTCCATAACATGTCCCCTCCCTACATCTCTGAGCTACTGTCCCGATACATCCCCACACGCACTCTCCGATCCTCACAAGACCTCCTTCTCTCCTCTCCTCTTATCACCTCTTCCCACAATCGACTCCAAGATTTCTCCCGTGCATCCCCCATACTCTGGAACTCGATACCCCAACATATCAGACTCTCACCTACAGTGGAATCCTTCAAAAGAAACCTGAAAACCCACCTCTTCAGCCAAGCCTACAACCAGTGACCCTGCTGCCTCTATACCGCCATGACCAACTTAACCCGCACCTACTGTGTCCTTCTTCCATACCATGTAGATTGTAAGCCCTCACGGGCAAGGCCCTCTCTCCTTCTATACCAGTCTGTAACTCGTCTTGTTTTTGATTAGTGCAATTTTCTGTATTATGTATGTGCACCGCTTATCATATGTACAGCGCTATGGAATGAATGGCGTTTTAATAATAAATAATAATAATAATAATAATAAATACTCAGGCAACCCGTTTAAATGGATTTCCAGGATTTTGATATTGATGCCTTATCTTCAAGCCTTTAGTATCAGATTAGTGGGGATTCGATATCCCTCACCCTCGCTGTTTTTAATCGTATCTCCAGCGCCACAGCTGCTCAACTCCGTCCATTGTGTAGTGGACAGAGCTAGTAACTGCAGCACCGTTCCCATTCTATTCAGTGGTAGGAGTGCTCCGGATACCAGCAACGTTCATTGTGTAGTCCTGGCGCCCAGCGCTACAAGGCAAAAGCTGATCGGCGAGGCACCAAGGCATAGGATATACAGTATATGGATATAGAAAAAAGGGGAGGCTCCTTTTCTTTTTTCTCTAAAAAATTCTGGAAGAGAAAGTGTAGAGATGAGAGAAGTTCTCTAAAATTCGATTTAGCTGCTTTGCCGAATTGTACAAAAACATTTTGTCGTGAAGAATTACTTTGTCACGGAGTGCATTTCTTTGTAAATAGCGGGTGCAATGACAGGGAACGGCGATTGCACCGCCTCCCGTCATTGAACCCCCTCAGATGCCGCGTTCATCGTTAATCGCAGCATCTGAAGTCCATATTAAAGCATTTTTGTGTTTGCAAAAAAAATAATAATTGTACTTACCTCATCCATTTGATTGCTAAGAGGCATCCGCGGCCATCTTACTTGAAGATCCAGCGCAAAATCTTGAGCAACGCTTGATGATGTCATCACGACATACGTCACCACGCACAAGATTTTGCATGGGATCTTCAAGCAAAATGGCCGCAGTGACCTCTTTGTGCTTAAATGGATGAGGCAAGTATGATCTTTTAAAACGTTTTACTGCCATTTCAGGGAAAATCAATTCATTATCATGAAGCACGAGGAAATTCAGCTTTGCGGCAAATCAAATTTTTCATGAAATTTGGATCGAAGTCCACTTCGTGAACTCCGATTCGCTCAACACTAGGATTGAAGAATGTGTTTATGTATACAGTACAGACCAAAAGTTTCTCATTCAAAGAGTTTTCTTTATTTTCATGACTATGAAAATTGTAGATTCACACTGAAGGCATCAAAACTATGAATTAACACATTATATACATAACAAAAAAGTGTGAAACAACTGAAAATATGTCATATTCTAGGTTCTTCAAAGTAGCCACCTTTTGCTTTGATTACTGCTTTACACACTCTTGGCATTCTCTTGATGAGCTTCAAGAGGTAGTCACCTGAAATGGTCTTCCAACAGTCTTGAAGGAGTTCCCAGAGTTGCTTAGCACTTGTTGGCCCTTTTGCCTTCACTCTGCGATCCAGCTCACCCCAAACCATCTCGATTGGGTTCAGGTCCGGTGACTGTGGAGGCCAGGTCATCTGGCGCAGCACCCCATCACTCTCCTTCATGGTCAAATAGCCCTTACACAGCCTGGAGGTGTGTTTGGGGTCATTGTCCTGTTGAAAAATAACTGATGGTCCAACTAAATGCAAAACGGATGGAATAGCATGCCGCTGCAAGATGCTGTGGTAGCCATGCTGGTCCAGTATGCCTTCAATTTTGAATAAATCCCCAACAGTGTCACCAGCAAAGCACCCCCACACCATCACACCTCCTCCTCCATGCTTCACGGTGGGAACCAGGCATGTAGAGTCCATCCGTTCACCTTTTCTGCATCACACAAAGACATAATGGTTGGAACCAAATATCTCAAATTTGGACTCATCAGACCAAAGCACAGATTTCCACTGGTCTAATGTCCATTCCTTGTGTTCTTTAGCTCAAACAAGTCTCTTCTGCTTGTTGCCTGTCCTTAGCAGTGGTTTCCTAGCAGATATTCTGCCATGAAGGCCTGATTCACACAGTCTCCTCTTAACAGTTGTTCTAGAGATGTGTCTGCTGCTAGAACTCTGTGTGGCATTGACCTGGTCTCTAATCTGAGCTGCTGTTAACCTGCGATTTCTGAGGCTGGTGACTCGGATGAACTTATCCTCCGCAGCAGAGGTGACTCTTGGTCTTCCTTTCCTGGGGCGGTCCGCATGTGAGCCAGTTTCTTTGTAGTGCTTAATCGTTTTTGTGACTGCACTTGGGGACACTTTCAAAGTTTTCCCAATTTTGCGGACTGACTGACCTTCATTTCTTAAAGTAATGATGGCCACTCGTTTTTCTTTACGCTGCTTTTTTCTTGCCATAATACAAATTCTAACAGTCTATTCAGTAGGACTTTCAGCTGTGTATCCACCTGACTTCTCCACAACGCAACTGATGGTCCCTACCCCATTTATAAGGCAAGAAATCCCACTTATTAAACCTGACAGGGCACACCTGTGAAGTTAAGACCATTTCAGGTGACTACCTCTTGAAGCTCATCAAGAGAATGCCAAGAGTGTGCAAAGCAGTAATCAAAGCAAAAGGTGGCTACTTTGAAGTACCTAGAATATGACATATTTTCAGTTGTTTCACACATTTTTGTTAAGTATATAATTCCACATGTGTTAATTCATAGTTTTGATGCCTTCAGTGTGAATCTACAATTTTCATAAAGAAAACTCTTTGAATGAGAAGGTGTGTCCAAACTTTTGGTCTGTACTGTATATTAATGAATATATGGATTTACTAGTATCCTCTCCTAATATGTGAAGCAAATTAACTGAAAAGAAAAAAACTATTGGAAGGGGAGTGTTGAAAGTGTCAGACCCCACTGATCCTGAGGAGAGGCCACCCTGGTCAAAAAGTCACTGGTTTATTACATGTGCACTTGCATGAACAAATAAGTATTGTTTCACCAAGGCAATTACAACCACATATTATAAGAAAATGTAGCCTTTAACCACTTCCCAACCAGGCGATTTTCTGTTTTTGCATTTTTGTTTTTCATTCCCTGCCTTCCTGGAGCCATAATTCTTACATTTTTGAGGTTATATAGCCATATGAAGGCTTGTTTTCTGTAGGAAAAGCTGCACTTTGTAATGGCACCGCTAATACTACTTACAGTGTAGTGGGAAGCTAGAAAAATTCCAAATGGTGAGCTGTACTGTGTGTGTATGACTTTTAGATCAATTAAAAAAAAAAAATTTAAGCAGATGAATTGACAAAAAAAGGCAAATCAGTTATTTAGATTTTTTTTCTTACTGCACTTACTGCATGGGATAAATACGCATATTTAAGGAGTACGGGTATTTTGGGATGCGGTAATGCCTATGAACCTTATTTTTTTTATTATTTACTTTTAATATGGGGAAAAGGGGTATTTTGCATTTTTAGATATATTTTTTTACATATATTTTAAAAAACGTTTTTTTTTTTTTACTTTTTTTTCACTCTTTTTAAGTCCCCCTAGGGGACTTGCACATTCAATCATACCATTGCCGTCTAAGGGAAATTTGCTATGTTCCATAGGAACATTGCAGTGGCAGGCATGGGAGCCTCTAGCAGGCTTGAGGCTACCACAAGCAAACAAGTGGCTGCTTTGATCTTGCTACTGGGAAGCTGTTCAGACCCCGGGAGTGCAGCATTCCCAGGGAAAGACACCTCAGATGTTGTGGTTACGACAGACATTAGGTCTGGGAGTCTGCTGTACAGAACAGTACGCACCCGGGGACTATGGTGTCTGCTCGAGTGGGCACAATCTTTAAAGATCTGACATGCAATGCTGGAAAGGGGTTCATTTTCATGGCCAAATTATGAAATAATAAAATCTATGTAAACACCTATAATTCATATAGAATGGATCACATTCTTTGGGGTGTAGTTTCTAAAATGGGGCCTTTGAGGGTGGAGGTTCTCATGTGTTTTGGAAGCTAAAGGCCTCAGCGCACCGGGATGAAGGATGGGGATCAGCACTGACCACAGAGCGCACAAACACAAGCCTTCAACAAGATTTACATCTAAGGCCTCATGCACACGACAGTATTGCTTTTTCAGTGTTTTGCGGTCCGTTTTTTACGGATCCGTTGTTCCGTTTTTTTGTTTCCGTTGTGTTTCCGTTTCCTTTCCGTTTTTCCGTTCCGTTTTTCCGTATGCCATATACAGTATACAGTAATTACATAGAAAAAATTGGGCTGGGCATAACATTTTCAATAGATGGTTCAGGAAAAAACGGAACGGAAACGGAAGACATACGGATGCATTTCCGTATGTGTTCCGTTTTTTTTGCGGACCCATTGACTTGAATGGAGCCAAGCACCGTGATTTGCGGACAAGTATAGGACATGTTCTATCTTTTCACGGCACGGAAATACTGAAATACTGAAACGGAATGCACACTGAGACACTTCAGTATTTTTTGCTGAACCATTGAAATGAATGGTTCAGTATATGTTCCGTATACTGAGCTCAAAAAACGTCCAGTATACTGAACGCAAAATACTGTCGTGTGCATGAGCCCTAAATTACAAAAAGAATCAGAAAACATATCATTCACAAAAAAATCATAAATACAATATTTGCTGTAAATAACTACTATATGATTCTTTCTATAGTTCCATTCAGACCATCAGGAACTAGGGAACTGAAAGGAAAAATCCAATAAGTTTCCTTGTTAATTGCTTGTAGTCTATTTTGATGGTTGTATCTGAAGAAAGAAGCAGATTGTCTCTGAAAAGTGTCATACAAACCTGTCATTTTAGTACTTTGTTTTAAATAAAACATTTTCATGTGCATCGATATGTGGACAGCTCCCTGGTGTACCAGGTGAATCTTCTCTACATAGCTTATCCATGGAACCTCTGGGTTTCGATCGGGAAGGAGCTGCAATCCTTATAAAACAAGAGGTAGTCACCTCCACAAAGTTTTTAACTGAGCTGCGCCAGGCCACAAACTGCAGAATAAAGGCAATAAGTATCAAACCTTGTTCCCACTAAATGGATCCTCCCCACTGTGCTCTGTCTGATTGTAAGATAACTGGCTGCAGCAGGAACCTCCCCCCAATCTTCAGTAGGACATAATGAATGTTCAGCCCAACTCCCTCAGCTGGACTGTAGTTAAGATTGAACTGATCAGCAGGAGATCAACCCCTATATTTGTTTCCAAAAATGCTGCAGATTGACAGTAGGGGAAGGAGTATTGCCTGTGTAGTTGTACCCTTTCTTTCTAGGTATATTGTTAACTTTTATTTACCAGCTAAAAAGCTAATTTGTTTCTGAATATTCATTTAAGTGGCCAACAAAAAGGTACAGTAGTTAATATCTCCTTTGGGTGCAGGTGTGGAGAGATTGCTGATAGTTGGTGTGGACCTTGGTTTAACCGACTCCAGATTTCCAAGCACGAACAGCTACACCTACAGAAGCATCTGTGAGGGGACATTGTGCTGGTCTTATACCTCCTGTTGGGTTACACTTATACTAGTTATGCATTTACACTAGGGGTAACAACTACAGGTGAGCAAAGTTCTCAAAACTTCGATTCGGCTGCTTCACCGAATTTCACACTGCTGCTCCCCAGTCATTGAACCCCTCAGATGCCATGTTCATAGCTGATCGCGGCATCTGAGATGAATAAGAATTTAAATACTCACCTTATCCATTTGCTCAAGAAGAGTCCGCTGTGGCCATCTTAATTGAAGATCCGATCCAGCGCAAAACCTCACGCAGTGCGTGTGATGACATCATACTGGCCGGCGAGGTGACATCATACTTCACCGCGCACAAGATTTCGCACTCGATCTTCAATCAAGAAGGAATCGGCAGAGTCTTCGCACACAAAAGAACGATGTGAGTTTTTACGCCATTTTAGGGAAATTTGATTTGTTACCACGAAGCACAAGGAAATTTGGCTTTGCGGCAAATCTAATTTTCCCTGAAATTCGGATCGAAGTCCACTTTGTGAACTTCAATTCGCGCAACAGTAGTAGCAACAACCTCCAATGAACCAGGACTATATGCCTGATAATGCTACTTCTCTTCTGTTTTACAGGGTTGGTTCTCCTACAAGAAGGTAAGCTTCATCCTTTCATGCTTTATTCTCTATAATAGAACCTTATATATGGAGAACCGTGAGGTCACTTGTATCACACAATGTGCTGTGTAAGTTCATACTTGGAGGTTTAGTCCATGTTCTCACCATTGTGGCATTTTACATGGATTAACATACAGGTAATTACCATTACATGGGCCAGCCTGGTGTAGCTATTACATTAAAGATGTACATTGACTTATTATTTCAATAAAGTTGAGGAAACCTTCACTGAAAAGCTTACTTTTCCATTTTCTGGCTTTCGGTCGAGTTCTCCCTTCAAGGATTTCTGTGGGATTTTCATATTGATGGCTCACCCTCAAAATAGGTCATCAATATGAGATTGGTTGTGGCCTGACACCCGACACCTCCACCGATCAGCTGTTTGAGAAAGCTACGGCGATCACCACAGCTCCGGTGAGGGCCGCGTCCTCCTTGAAGTACAGTGCCTTTCATTACATAGATGCTGTGCCCGGTATTGCAGCTCAGCTCCACGACCTCTTAATACAGCTTACCAGGGTGCCAGGAGTCAGACCCTCACCAACCTGGTAATCAGGAGAAGACATCAATATGAAAATCCCAGAAAACACCTTTAACAAACGCCAACCAGAAAAAACTTGGGGGCTGGCTGACAATATTCTAATATGTACGGGGTAAGGATGAGCGAAGCTATTCTGAACTAAAATGATTGGTTCTGAATTTCTCAAAAACTTAGTAGCAAACTGAATCCAAAGTTTTCCTGATTTCCTTCAGACAAACCACATAAAACTACGCGTAGAGCCATTTTACTTTGAGAATTGGCAGGGAAATACCAGGAGAGAGTAAAAAGAAGGATGATCACATGACACTGGGAGGAGGAACGGGGGAGAGATTGCCCTGATTGGCTCCTGATTGGTTCTCGGAAAAGACTGTCTACAATTCCTCAGTGTAATACATGATGTCTTATAGGAGCCTCCATCAGACCTGTGGTGACCTTCACTCCAAACTACAAGAAGATATTCACAACGGAGTCTATAACAATGACCTGTGATGTGGAGGCTACTAGAGGAGAAGATCTGAAGTATATATGGTACAAAGACCATGTGCAAGTGCACAGTGGAAAATCCTATACAATACAAAATGCTGGAACATCACACAGTGGAAATTACGGATGTCAGACCAGTACTGGAGAAATAAGCGACCCCGCTAGACTGGATGTTAGTGATAGTGAGTAATTCTGTTAAATGTTGTGATTTATTGTTAATGTACCAATTTCCTTATGCACTAGTTTTCAGCAATGGTTGTCTATGGGCAGTAATTAGTTAAAACTGGCAATCTTGGTGCAATTGCCCGGGTGATGGGCTGGTTCCACCCCCTTGCTGAGCCGGCCTAGAGAAAGGGCACGTTAGTGTGAGCTGCTAAAAGCTAGACCTAGTCCAGGGAACCTTCATCCCGAGACTGAAAGATGAAACAAAAAACCTACTGAACAGGTGCTGGGTATAAGGGAACATGGTTATAAGGGAAAATAATAGCATTCTGAATACAGAATGCAAAGTAAAATAGCGCTGGAGGGGTTAAAAAAATAAAATAAAATTAAACTCACCTTAATCCACTTGATCGCGCAGCCGGCATCTCTTCTGTCTTCTTTCTTTGCTGTGTACAGGAAAAGGACCTGTGGTGACGTCACTCCGGTCATCACATGGTCTATCACATGATCCATCACCATGGTAAAATGTGACGGACCATGTGATGACCGGAGTGACGTCACCACAGGTCCTTTTCCTGCACAAAGCAAAGAAAGAAGACAGAAGAGATGCCGGCTGCGCGATCAAGTGGATTAAGGTAAGTTTTATTATTTATTTATTTTTTTAACCCCTCCAGCGCTATTTTACTATGTATTCTGTATTCAGAATGCTATTATTTTCCCTTATAACCATGTTATAAGGGAAAATAATACTGATCGGGTCTCCATCCCTATCGTCTCCTAGCAACCGTGCGTGAAAATCGCACCGCATCCACACTTTCTTGCTGATGCTTGCGATTTTCACGCAACCCTATAGAGCATGCTGCAATTTTCACGCAACGCACAAGTGATGCGTGAAAATCACCGCTCATGTGAACAGCCCCATAGAAATGAATGGGTTGGGATTCAGTGCGGGTGCAAAGCGTTCAACTCACACATCGCATCTGCGCGGAATACTCGCCCGTGTGAAAGGGGCCTTAATTGACTCTGGAGCCCACTACCCTAGTATCTGTACCAGGCAGACTGGGCATTGCAGAAAGTGTTAATGAAAATTGCACACCTGTGGTTATTTGGGAAGGTTGAACTATATAGCGAGGCTGTGGGAGGATTCCTAGTATTTTCACTGCCTATACACAGTTATTGGGAAAAGCTTACTCTGGAATATACCTCAGAACTGTGCCTATTGCTGCTATATGTACTGCAACTCCCATCATCTATTCAGCAAAGAGAGACTTTATGTATTGTATCCTAATGGGCTTGGCCATTGACTTCACTTCCATTTTCCATTATGGACTGCCGCCAAAAAAGATACCACCTTCATCTTTGCCACTATCACAACTACTTTCCCCCTCCTGGGATTGCTGCCCACACAGCAGGTAACAGGACTGATAAGAGGTCATACATGTCCCCTCGTCTTATACACAGCAGGTAACAGGACTGATAAGAGATCATACACGTCCCCTCGTCTTATACACAGCAGGTAACAGGACTGAGAAGAGATCATACATGTCCCCTCGTCTTATACACAGCAGGTAACAGGACTGATAAGAGATCATACATGTCCCCTCGTCTTATACACAGCAGGTAACAGGACTGATAAGAGATCATACACGTCCCCTCGTCTTATACACAGCAGGTAACAGGACTGATAAGAGATCATACACGTCTCCTCGTCTTATACACAGCAGGTAACAGGACTGATAAGAGGTCACACACGTCCCCTCGTCTTATACACAGCAGGTAACAGGACTGATAAGAGATCATACACGTCCCCTCGTCTTATACACAGCAGGTAACAGGACTGATAAGAGATCATACATGTCCCCTCGTCTTATACACAGCAGGTAACAGGACTGATAAGAGATCATACACATCCCCTCGTCTTATACACAGCAGGTAACAGGACTGATAAGAGATCATACACGTCTCCTCGTCTTATACACAGCAGGTAACAGGACTGATAAGAGATCATACATGTCCCCTCGTCTTATACACAGCAGGTAACAGGACTGATAAGAGATCATACACATCCCCTCGTCTTATACACAGCAGGTAACAGGACTGATAAGAGGTCATACACGTCCCCTCGTCTTATACACAGCAGGTAACAGGACTGATAAGAGATCATACACGTCCCCTCGTCTTATACACAGCAGGTAACAGGACTGATAAGAGATCATACACGTCCCCTCGTCTTATACACAGCAGGTAACAGGACTGATAAGAGATCATACACATCCCCTCGTCTTATACACAGCAGGTAACAGGACTGATAAGAGGTCATACACATCCCCTCGTCTTATACACAGCAGGTAACAGGACTGATAAGAGATCATACACGTCCCCTCGTCTTATACACAGCAGGTAACAGGACTGATAAGAGATCATACACATCCCCTCGTCTTATACACAGCAGGTAACAGGACTGATAAGAGATCATACATGTCCCCTCGTCTTAGACACAGCAGGTAACAGGACTGATAAGAGGTCATACACGTCCCCTCGTCTTATACACAGCAGGTAACAGGACTGATAAGAGATCATACACGTCCCCTCGTCTTATACACAGCAGGTAACAGGACTGATAAGAGATCATACATGTCCCCTCGTCTTATACACAGCAGGTAACAGGACTGATAAGAGATCATACACATCCCCTCGTCTTATACACAGCAGGTAACAGGACTGATAAGAGATCATACACGTCCCCTCGTCTTATACACAGCAGGTAACAGGACTGATAAGAGATCATACACGTCCCCTCGTCTTATACACAGCAGGTAACAGGACTGATAAGAGATCATACACATCCCCTCGTCTTATACACAGCAGGTAACAGGACTGATAAGAGATCATACACGTCCCCTTGTCTTATCTCATTGTGTATTACAGATTGGCTCATCCTGCAGACCCCTCTATATGTCTATGAAGGAGATGAGATGACGTTACGATGTCACCACTATCCTGGATATGGAGGAAAACATTCAAGATTTTACAAGGAGGACAAAGTCATTACAGACGGGAGCGATGATGAGGAATTTCATATTAGTAATGTAGACAGGACAAGTGCCGGGAAATACAAATGTACAAAAGAAGTCTTTTATCGTTCATCGTCTGCATATGCAGCTGAAGCTTCTGTATCTGTAGAAGGTAAATCCAGGCAGGATGTGCACAATATAATTGGAGTAACATGTATCCTGACGATTCACTACTGTGTCAGGTTGAGATCAGATTAGCCACATTTGTGGTGACTTTTCTATCCAATAATAATAATAATCTTTATTTATATAGCACCACCATATTCTGCAGCGCTTTCCAAATTCAGAGGGTTCATGTAGGAAACAAAATACATCACAACATAACTGGCTAAGGCTACTTTCACACTCGCGTTTGGTGCGGATCCGTCATGGATCTGCACAAACGCATTCGTTCAGATAATACAACCGCATTCATCCGTTCAGAACGGATCCGTTTGTATTATCTTTAACATAACCAAAACGTTTTCTATTGTGCCATATTGTGTCAGTGACGTATCCGTCCCTATTGACTTACATTGTGTGTCAGGACGGATCCATTTGGCTCAGTTTCGTCAGACGGACACCAAAATGCTGCAAGTAGCGTTTTGGTGTCCGCCTCCAAAGCGGAATGGAGACGGAACGGAGCCAAACTGATGCATTCTGAAGGGATCCTCATCCATTTATAATGCATTAGGGCAAAACTGATCCGTTTTGGACTGCTTGTGAGAGCCCTGAACGGATCTCACAAATGGAAAGCCAAAACGGCAGTGTGAAAGTAGCCTAATACACAGCACTAGGAGTCAGGGCTTTGCTCGCAAGAGCTTACAATCTATGGGAGTGACACATAAGGTAGTTGATTGTGATATGTAGTAGTCAAGCCAGTCTTGTACTGAAAACAGTGGTATAGATCACATCCAAGCCTCAGGAGGTGGTGGGGAAGGGGTTTCTTCGGTAAACAGTCATTTTAGAAAGCTTGATAAGCCTGGCTAAAAAGATGCGTTTTTATGGCACGTTTGAAGGTAGGGAAGTTGGGAATTGACCTGATATTCCAGGACAGAGCATTCCAGAGAGTAGGTGCAACTCGAGAAAAGTCTTATAGACCGGAGTGAGAGGTACGGATTATGGTGGATTTTAATCTTAGATCACTGGCAGAACGGAGAGCACAAATAGGGTGGTAGATGTTAATGAGGGAGGAGATGTATGGAGATGCAGCACTGTGGATAGCACGAGTAGGGTGGTAGACAAAGATCAGGAGGAGATGTATGGAGGTGCAGCACTGTGGAGAGCACGAGTAGGGTGGTAGATGTTAATGAGGGAGGAGATGTATGGAGATGCAGCACTGTGGATAGCACGAGTAGGGTGGTAGACAAAGATCAGGAGGAGATGTATGGAGGAGCAGCACCGTGGAGAGCACGAGTAGGGTGGTAGATGGAAATGAGGGAGGAGATGTATGGAGGTGCAGCACTGTGGAGAGCACGAGTAGGGTGGTAGATGGTAATGAGGGAGGAGATGTATGGAGGTGCAGCACTGTGGAGAGCACGAGTAGGGTGGTAGATGGAAATGAGGAAGATGTATGGAGGTGCAGCACTGTGGAGAGCACGAGTAGGGTGGTAGATGGAAATGAGGGAGGAGATGTATGGAGGTGCAGCACTGTGGAGAGCACAAGTAGGATGGTAGACAGATCAGGAGGAGATGTATGGAGGAGCAGCACCGTGGAGAGCACAAGTAGGGTGGTAGATGGAAATGAGGAAGGAGATGTATGGAGGTGCAGCACTGTGGAGAGCACGAGTAGGGTGGTAGATGGTAATGAGGGAGGAGATGTATGGAGGTGCAGCACTGTGGAGAGAACGAGTAAGGTGGTAGATGTGCAGTAAGCCGGATGGGACTAATGCACACTGGCGCAATAATAAGCTCTGACTGGGTCAGGTGTAGATATAGTTAACAGTTCTTTGTTCGTGGCGCCAATTGCAGGTGTTGCAACTCACATACCAGGTGAGGCATGCCAGAGTGGGGGTAATGGCTCTGTGTATCAGTAGGTATAGTGTCAACAGTGTCTCCTACCTTGGTACGGCTGGACTCCTGGATCCTGGCTCACTTGCAATAAATTGAGTGTTGCTAGTAGGAGTAATTGAGGAATGAATGAGATCCAGAGTTGAAGTATAATTCAACTTGTCTTTACTGGTTGCAGCATAAATCCATACGAGATACAGCAATAGTCTTTTAAGTCCCAGCAGGTATTGGCAATATGTGGCAGGGATCAATATCTCTTCTGCTTCTTATAATATGCCTGGAGGATATGGCAGGAATCTGTCTTCTGCTCTGTCTATCTTCTGCTTGGTGTGGGTCTGACAAGCTGAGGAGGAATTTGGCTTCTCCTGGTCTCTGGATTAGTACTCACAGCTATACTCACAGGGAATGCTCTTCCTGGAGGACTGGAGGTGCTGCTTGCTTGTCAACCAGCTGAGGCTGATGGCTCAGGCTGGGAATGTTGATCTTTAGCCTCAACCGAGACAAGATCCTGGTTTTGGATCCTTAGAACTGGGAGCTCCTACTAACACGACATTCCCCTAGCTGGGGTGGCTGGTACACACCCTGAACTTCCTTCTCCTCCCCATGAGACAGGACATGGGACCGGCCCACTTCTGCTCACAGAGGGGGAACTAAACTGGAATGTACTATTCCAGCTTAGGAACACTAAACTGTCTAAGGATCTGCTACATATCGCTGCCACCTGCTGGTGTACATGGAAATTACAGTATAATACATGTAACAGGCCTAGAAAATAAATATAATGACATAGATTATACAGACGGACAATACACATACACTTAACATGTGGTAGCGGGGAAAAAGAGTTGGGTAACATAACTCTGGGATGTTACAGATGGTAATGAGAGAGGAGATGTATAGAGGTGCAGCACTGTGGAGAGCAGAAGTAGGGTGGTAGACAGAGATCTGGAGCAGATGTATGGAGGAGCAGCACTGTGGAGAGCACGAGTAGGGTGGTAGATGGAAATGAGAGAGGAGATGTATAGAGGTGCAGCACTGTGGAGAGCACAAGTAGGGTCGTAGATGGAAATGAGGGAAGAGATGTATGGAGGAGCAGCACTGTGGAGAGCACAAGTAGGGTCGTAGATGGAAATGAGGGAAGAGATGTATGGAGGAGCAGCACTGTGGAGAGCACAAGTAGGGTCGTAGATGGAAATGAGGGAGGAGATGTATGGAGGAGCAGCACTGTGGAGAGCACAAGTAGGGTGGTAGATGTTAATGAGGGAGGAGATGTATAGAGGTGCAACACTGTGGAGAGCACGAGTAGGGTCGTAGATGGAAATGAGGGAAGAGATGTATGGAGGTGCAGCACTGTGGAGAGCACAAGTAGGGTGGCAGACGGTCAAGAGTTAGGATGTGTCCACATGTAGTGAGTCTGCAGCGGATCTCCTAACATTTTCTAGTTTTTGCATTTTAAAAGGTAAATTCCGTGGAAAGTACAGTTTCCCAAGGGTATACTGACATGCGGCATATTTAAAATACACACCCCAATGGAGCCAAAAGCAGCCGTGCTGCACAGAAAGCGACAACTCCTTGAAGTTTGTTAATGACTGTCATTTGCCAAATAATCTTGCATGGCCATTAAAGGGGCTATCCAAGATTTTCAAATTGATGGCTAATCATCAGGCTAAGTCATCAATTTCAGATTTGCAGGGGTCTGAATCCTGGCACCCTCACCAATCACTGTAATGCTTGCTAGAGTTTTGGGAGTGCTGCAGCCTTGCCAAGTACAGTGCTGACTGTTCAATAGTGGCTGTGCTTGGTATTGCAGCTCAGCCCCATTCACTTAAACTGGACTGAGCTGCGCCTAAATCACGTGACAGATGAAAGTGGGGTCACAGGGCCTAGGAAGAGGCATAAGCATTCATGGAGTGCTGTGGCGTCGTTGTACAGCAGATTGGTGAGGGTCCCGGGAGTCGCTCCCCTGCCGATCTCACGCTTAGGGTATAGCAACATGGTCAGGTTTCTTAGTGCATTTTTGAAAGCCAAAATCAGGAGTGGATCATAAGGGGGGGGGGGGGGGAGCATAAATAACAGATACTACTTTTCAATTTTTTTGTTTTAATCTGCTCATGATTTTGGCTTCCAAAACTGCACCAGAAAACCTGATTGTGTGGCTGTACCTTAAGTTCTTTCCGTCTTCTCTATTTCACATGTATCAGTAAAATCGGATTGTGATTTAGGACAGCCCGAATTTGAATTTTTTGGGACAATTTTTGAGAAATGTTTTGTACCCGGATGAAATGCATAGTCTTCTCTACATTCTCCAATGTTGCTGTAATGTCAAAATGCTACTTGTGTCTATGAAATGTAGTCTACCAGTGCAAATCACCCTAATATTATAGAGTTAACACTTAGTTCTTTTTCTAGAGCTGTTCACAACTCCGACCATAAAAGTGACCCCACATCCCGTTTTTAAGAAGAATAACATGACCCTAAAATGTGAGACAAGTCTCCATCCTCCCAGACAAAACACACAGATACTATTTGCTTTCTACAGAGAAGGACGAATTGTTCAGGGATTTGGTGACAAGGACATCTATGATGTCTCCATGGTACAGCTGGAGCATTCTGGGAAATATTCATGTGAAGTGCAAACCACAGATGGAAGAGTGAGGAAGAAAAGTGCAGAGGAACTAATCCAGATAGAGGGCGAGTATGAATACCGGTTCTATTATCTGATATCTTCTTCCCTTTTCTGGACCATGAATGAATTCAGTGTTGTTGTAAGTGTAAAATCACTCTATATAATGTATTTTCCATCTCTTTCATATTTAGAGCTATTCTCACATCCAAATATAAAAGTGACCAATGAATTTTTTGAAGGAGATGTCTTGACCCTGACCTGTCACACAACTCTTCATCCACACACAAAGCCTACAGAAGTGCAGTTTGCTTTCTACAGAGATGGACAGATGGTAGGGGATTTTGATTCATCTAATAAGTATGAAGTTCAGACTGCTCACCTGGAGCATTCTGGGAATTATACCTGCGAAGTAAAATCCTTAACACACCCTACAAGGAAGATCAGTAATTGGTCTAACATATTGGTAAAAGGTAAGCATTCCACATGTAAAATAAATCAAAACTTCACACTATTCAGTATGGAACCACCCATGAGGTCTCGCCTCGGAAACTGTTGATGTAACACAAGAACGAGATGTTGTAAATACTCTATAAGGTCATGATACATCAGAGACCACATAAGGACTACTTTCTTATCCTTCATCGTAAAATGCATGAGTTCTAAGGAAGATGAAATGATCATTTCAAAGCTGTTCATCATCTGATCTAAAAGGATGGGTGCGACTGATTTCTAGTCACTATAGAGCACTACATGTAACTGGCATCATGGCCCCAAAAATAATTTATGGGCGCTTTAATATGACAAAATTCTAGGCTTCTGCATTTAAGATGCACTCATACATTTAACCTAGGTGAGCACAGGTGCCATGGGAAGTGGACAACACATGCAAGAGCTTTACAATTGCTAAACAAACAGAATATTGACAGCCACGAAAACCTAGCACGTGGTGTTCTGACAGCTGGTGGCAGATGAATAATAAATAGTGAAATGTGCTGGTAGTATGAGATGGAAATAAGATTATCCTCGCAGATTTAAGGTTACTAGTCTAGTAAAATGGTTAATGTCAGCATCACTGATAATCTAATGTATCAGTGTTATTAATGTCAGGATCACTGGTGGTCTACTGTATCGGTGAAGTTAATGTCAGGATCACTGGTGGTCTACTGTATCGGTGAAGTTAATGTCAGGATCACTGGTGGTCTACTGTATCGGTGAAGTTAATGTCAGGATCACTGGTGGTCTACTGTATCAGTGAAGTTAATGTCAGGATCACTGGTGGTCTACTGTATCGGTTTGGTTAATGTCAGGATCACTGGTGGTCTACTGTATTGGTTGGTTAATGTCAGGATCACTGGTGGTCTGGTGTATTAGTGAAGTTAATGTCAGTATCACTAGTGTTCTAGCGTATAAGTGCAGTTAATGCCATCATCCCTACTGGTTCAGAATACTTAGGAGATTTATACCATAATTAATGGTGGTTTAGGGTGGCATATAACTGAGTATACTAGACATACCCTGGGGATCCTCCTTGGGTGTTGTACAATATGATGGTGAGGGGCATGAGTAATGGCAGGACTGATAACAAATGTTTTGGGACGGATTCACATGTGTTGGCCGCATCTTCTGGACTGACCGCGACTTCCTTGACCTGAACTAATTGTATCATAGCGTCGCATAGCATCGCAGGTCTAATGTACTGTGCTCCCTTGATAATAATGCAAAATTCCTGACGGTCCAGTGGTATTCACCATAGAAATAATCTGGAGGGTCTACAACCAAAATGTAAAAATAGATAAAAATAATGCCAAATAATATCTCAGAAGCCAAATATAGTGACCAGTCCTGTGGTAACTGCCTACCTATTATCCCAAGCGATGCTTAGGCAAAAGAAACAGGTCATTAAAGGAGTTCTCTGGGAATAGTTTAAAATGGCCGCCTGCATCCTGTCCTAGAATGTGAGCAGCTCCGGGTGTCATCACTTGCAGAGCTGTCTAGGGTAGTGGGAAGGGGGGATCACTACACTAATCTACAATAGATGGTAATGATGTGATCCTGCCTATGATATGTCATCTTGACCAAACAACCTGACAGCATATGCAAGTGCCAGAGCGTAATGTGTAAGGAGGCCCCGACCCCTCAGACCTCTAGACAGCTCTGCAACTGGTGGAACCCAGACCTACTCACATTCTAGGACAGGTCGTTGGTGGCCATTTTAATTCATTGTTGGATCCTTTTAATGCTTTTCTCAAGCTCAGGGATCTGAGTTTGATGCTAATTAATAGCAACCTCTTCTCCTGCAACGTCTCCCTTCTATAACTGCTGGGATCAGAGTTAACCACAATCCTGGCCATTTAGCTTCTTAGCTGCAGACGTCTATACTGACAGTAGCATCTAAGGGGTTTTACAGGCAGCTCCCTCTGTCAGCCCATCAGCACCCCTGCAATACAAACATAGGATGGCAAGGTGCGGATGTGGCAGCCATAAGCTTACCAATGGCACCCATTGTTTGCCATGTATCGGAGCCTAATAAGACTCTGCGTTAGGCAGGACCTAATAGTCATTAGTTAGCCATACACTGACAGACAGAACACATAACAGTAGAGAAGTATTGCAGGAATACTGAAGCGGCCAAAGGATTGCACGGCTAAATCCCCTAGTGGGGCTAAAAAGAAAATGTGAATAGAAAAGACCTCACATAACATCTAGCAACATTTTTTTAAATAGTTTTAATTAGAAACCCATTTTTCCCTTACACGCTTTTATTTTTGAAAAAATATAAAAGAGTAAAAAAAAAAAAACTACACATAATTAACCTTGCCATTTTTGTAATGACTCATACTACATAACAACAACTCCTTTATCTTGCATGGTAGGAAGCACCATAAAAAAATAAAAGAAGAAGAACAATTAGCTTCCATTTTGGTCCCCCTTGCCCCCCCCCCCCCCCAAAAAAAAAGAGTAAGAAGTGATTAAAAACTCAGATGTGTATCCCTGAAAGATTCCAATAAGAATTAGTCCAGCACAAAAGTTCTCACTGAACTCTGTTGATGGAATAATAATAATAAAAAAAGGTATTGCTTTTGAAAAGCGATGAAACAAAACAAAAAGTTATTTTGTAAAAAAAAGTGACGGATATAAATTTCATATCTTCATAATGACCTTTACAATAAAGTTAGCATCTTATTGACACAGAGTGCTAAACTGCATAAACATGTAAAAAAATTGTCAAATTGCTTTATTTTTTTCATTTGCTCGCTCTTCCTCCCAAAAAAATTAATTTAAAAAAACCTGTACATTGTATGCAACGCAAAATGGTTGCTAAAAACCACAACTCCCACAAACTTCAAGGTCTTATGCAACATTGCTGAAAAAAAAGTTAAGACTGCTGAAACACAGAAGAGGAAAAAGTGTATTTGTTCGTAGGGTTAAAATTTGTCACGAAGGGGGTCACACAACTGGTTTATGTCCCAACTATATTTACTGAGGTGGGACCACACCTATATCAGAATACTGCTGCTGAAGTGAAGGAGAACATGCCGCAGATGTGCTGCATACTCTCCATTGACTGCTATGGAGTTCAGAAAATAGCCGAGTGAGGCCACTTAGCTATTTTCGGAACTCCTATAGCAGTGAAGGTTAGCGCATCGTACATGCACAGTCACCTCTCCATTCACCGCTATGGGACTACTGGAAATAGCCAAGCGTTGGCTCAGCTATTTCTACTAGCTCCATAGTGTTCAATTGAGGGGCGACCATGCATGCACAATGCACTCTCCTTTATTTCAAGGGGCCCATTTTGGACAAAGGAGTTGTTCCGAGAGGTGGGACTCACACCTATCTGACATTGGTGGCATATCCTAGTCATATGCTATCAATGTCTGAGATTGGAATACCCTTTTAAAATGTATTGTTTTTTAACAAAATGGAAACAGGAAATTATGTCATCCAAAAAGGACCACCCCACCACCACAGGGAGTCCTCCTTGATATTCACATCAAGTAAAACTCACCATCATCCTCGACACCTTCCCTCCATTTTTCTTTATTATTTATTTTTTATTCTTCTCTAGAGCTCTTCTCCCCTCCAGTACTGAAAGTATCTCCAGAGTTGGTCAACGAGGGGGAGAACATGATTCTAACTTGTGACACAAAACTTAGTGAACATAGGCAGACTACAGAACTGCAGTACGCCTTCTACAGAGACGGGGAAGACATTCAAGGGTTCAACTCTTCTAATATATATGAGGCTAAATTCATAAAGGAGGAAAATTCTGGGACATATACATGTGAGATACAAGCATCAAATGGCAGTGTAAAGAAGAGGAGTAAGGAAGTTCAGATAGAAGGTGAGCAGTGTCATCCTGTTCTGGTCACTCGTGTCAACCCGAGTATTATCTAATGATGGATTGTGTCTCTCCATAGTGTCATATCACTCTATGATCATACTATCTGTAAGTTTGGGGCTGTTCCTACTCATCGTCATCATCTCTATCTTTGTGTATGTATACAATAAACGCCGATCATCCAACAATAACCCTCGGCCACCAACAGGTAATTATTATTAGAAGCTATTCGTTATACTAAAGTTACAGTAAGCTCATAAAACTTTGGAGTTTAGTTGATCTCTTTGGGTCCATTTACACGTCGGCAACCGTTCCGCAATTTTGCGGAATGGGTGCAGACCCATTCATTTTCAACGGGGCCGGAATGCGCTGTCCACATCTGCATTTGCGGATCCGCGCTTCCGCATCCGTGCTTCCACTTCCACAAAAAAATTGCGGACAAGATTAGGCATTTTCTATCATAGTGCCGGCGATGTGCGGTCCGCAAATTGAGGAATGCACATTGCCGGTGTCCGTGTTTTGCGGGTTCTCAAAACACTTACGGAAGAGTGAATTGACCCTTAGATGTACTGTAAAAAAACACAGAATGGAGAATCAGATGGCGTGCACCTGGCTGGTCACCTACACGCCAGTTTTGTCATTGTGGGTTATCCACATAATCTTAAGCAGTTTCAATAGCCTTTTTTAAAACAGAAGAGGATCACAATACACGGTACATGTTTCTCCTAAACCTGAATGCACAACCTCAAGTGAAATAACAAATATTAATGAGCGGTAGTGCATCCAGAAAATACTGAACAACTTTAATGATCAGTGGCTGTGGAAGCACGATGCCAACCAACTGGTTTGACCTTGGGCTATACCTAAGGCCTCATGCATTGGGGACCCCACCATTCATGTGGCCGGCGCTGATGGATGCAGACCCATTAAACTTTAGTGGGTCCGTGATCCATTCACACGGCAAAAAAAATAGAGCATGTTCTATTTTTTTGAGGTGGGGAGGCACGGAGCGAAATGCCACGGAAGCACTCCGTAGTACTTCTGTGGCCTTCCGCTCTTTGCCTCTACACCATATTTTCTGGATTGCAGACCCGTTCAAGTGAATGGGACTTCAACTGTGAAACACATGTGTGCACATGGCTGGTGCTCGTATATAGCGGACCCGCTGTGTGTTGGGCTGCAATATGGGCATGGTCATTACATGTTCAAGAGCATGAGCCCTAAGGGTGTTCTCCTGACAATCCCCTAGTACTCACCCTTTAACTCCTATACAGGGATCTGGAATTTTGTTTAGGAGAGCCACTAGGCCGCTATGTTCTGGAGTAGCCCTGGCATAGCTGACAGCTGACTGACTGGGCACCAAGGGGATTAGGCAAAACTCATAGTCAGAAACAGGCCGAGGTCAAGATAGGCAGAGTTCTTGCAGATCCGTGAAACAAGTCCAAGGTCAGGGCAGGCAGCAAAGGGTCAATACGGTAATTAACCACACGTCAGGTCAGTCAGCAGAGGGTCAGAATCAGGAATTAGATAGAGGTCAGCACATAAGCAGACAAAAGAAACTGCATACCTTACACAGGGACTAGCAAACTATAGAGGAAGGCACCTACAATACTCAGGGGTGACCAGCTACAGGTGGGGGGGAAGGATTACAGTGCATGTGCTGGCCATTTAAGAGCCAAAGGAATTGTGTGTGGGCATCCTAGAGACAGGGTGGAGAGGCCTACGCTGGCAGAAGGCAGGCCAAAGTTGGAACATGGGACTCCGACGGCCAGACCCACTGTGAGAGGATAGTCGATGACCAGCGGGTAAGCTAAGGGGTAAGTGACATGGTGCTCGGGACAGCAGGTTTCCATTGTACCAACAACATATGCATCCAAAAAGTGTTCATGTTAATTTTAATGGCGTTGATAATGGTTTAGGAGTCCAAGAGAGGTCAGTGATGCATCGAATCGTATGTGGGAACGTGTGTTCAAGCAAAGATTTCATCTAAAGATCATCCAGAATAGTTCCCAATGGGACACATTTTGTCTATGGCCTACGGCTAGCTTAGGCTTAGAGATGGAATGTATTAACTATTAATTATTATTTTCTAAGTTGAAACTTATTGAGCCATTTCTTTTTCAGCTGATGACAGTAAATACACCGCTGTATCTCGAGTTACTACTACGAAACTTGACAAGACTAATAGTCCACAAAGTAAGCGTAGTATTTTCACCAATTCTTTATATATGCCTCCACCATCCAATTTGTTGAAATATTGCTTGAGGTTAAAATTTTGGATATATTAATTCCCTAAATGTGTAATCATCCAGAAACAACTGCACCCCAGACAATAGCTCTTCTCACGGACCTCCTTGCTGAACTGAAGGCTGTATTAGACCCCGCAGATTATGCAGGCGATTGTCGGGAGGGAAGCATTCCTTCCCGGCAATCGCCTTCTCGCCAGTGGAGGAGACTATTGTAACGGATCTCCTAGCACCCCGACCGGGTACCTCCGTTAATGGATGCTCCCAGTGCCTCCCGGGGACTCCAAGCACTCCGCTCGACACCGATACCACCACAGGAAACAGGAACAGCTCTTACAAGAGCTACTAGTAATAGCCAGGAGAGTATACACGTATAGCAATCCCCACACACATGAGACGAGGCTCTATGTTGAATGTAAAAACAGCAACTCTTTATTGAGGGCTACCCACCCGTATTTATGCAGGTCCCCATCTGGTTGACACGCCCCTAGGGGACCAGAAGGAAGACTGCGACACAGGACAGATACAACACATCCCCACAATGCATCATGGTTTCCTCCTCTCTGTCCTGGAGACAACCGAGGAGCAATCCAATTATCTCTCAGGACAAAGGGAAATCGCCAATACACATGTGGAGACAACATGACAGACATCACCATTTAAACACACAATGGCACAATGGGACAATAGAAACACACCCAGCATATTCCTCCCCTCTGTCTATCCACTCAACTATCTCCCAAGCTAAAAAGTTACACTTATTATAAATTGTTACAGCTTTGTGAGTTTACATTGTCCATACATATAACTTACATCAATTTAACCAGTATAACTTGGGGACAAACCTATCCAAAATTCACTTGAATAGGTTCAGGGGTTTAAAAGTTAGCAAAAGTATCTCAAAGTATCAACAAAATTGCAGTCCTTAATCAATGTTCACTAATTGCTCTGCGGTCTTTGTTGTGAGGTGGGCACCTTTCACAATTCACTTAAAACCATGCAAAAAGAGAAAACCGCGCTGCTCGGAACAGGTATAAGTTCACATTTAGGAGTAAAAAGGAGTGTCTTTGCGATGTTATTCCTCAGTATCCTGTGTGGATTATCACAAAAGCCGGTGCTCTAATCTCCTAGAGAACAGAAGAAATGGGCCGACCTAGTGAAGTACTGTCAACTGAGTTTAAATACAAGGATTTATTCTACTCACAAGATCCATAAAACAACAATCATATAAAATGTGCACGTCCTCCCATCAAACGCCCGACCCGGGTTTCGCCTCCGCTTCGTCAGGTGCACCTGTGGACTCATCTAGATTGCTCCTTTTTCAAGGTAATGTAGGCGTTACCACAACCTCGATACACATATAACATAGCAAAATTCCCCATATCAGTTACACAATTGCAATACAATCATATTCACATACATTAAAAAAGTCCACAGGTGCCCCTGACGAAGCGGAGACATCTGCCTCATGTCTGAAGAAACATCCGAACTCCGATGTATGACTATGTCCCAGTTGTCCAGGCCTATCTTTATACCATAAAAAAATATTAAAAAGTTATTTTTATTGTTGGTTTTCTAGGTTCTGTTTCAAAAGACAATGGATCTGTAAGTACTACGCACGACTGAACCATTATTCACTTTTTGTCTGCTTTTTTTTTTATAATATTCATGTTTGTTACTGAATGTCATGTTAAAATAATTTTTCAGGTTATAAGCATTATACGAATACCTAAAGTGCGTCGGTTTTTTGTTATATATCTGTACTTTATGCTCTAAACTGTACTTTATGCTAAAAAAAAAAAGATTTACTATACTTTCTAATACTATTTTTTATTCTTGTTAAATGATTACTACTTTACAATCTTATTTTAACTGTACAGTATAATGTATTAGCCTACTCCTGTATGCTAGCACACAATGCTGTGTCTCTATGACACAGGCAGCTCTTAGAGCAACGCTATGTGCAATAACAGCAGGATTACTGAACAGGTAGCCATGGCGTCCTTTGTAGGTCCCACAGTCTACAACCAAAGTAAGTTCCCTTTGATCATGCCGTGGTCACGGACTGTGATGATCAAAGTGTTGGCAGCCAGGATTGCAGGTTTCTCTAGCCCCCGCTGTGGAGCAGGAACATGCTCTAAGAACCAGAGCTGTTAAAGGAGTTGTCCTGGAATTGGAACTTGATGGCCTATCCTCAGGCTAGGTCATCAAATATTAGATTGGCAGGGGTCAAACACCCTGGATCACCAATGATCTGCTCTCTGAAAAGGCATATTACGTGCCGCAGCCTCTTCGTAGGCCACGTGACGTCATGTTTATTGGTCACTTGGCCTGGGTACGGCTCAGTCCCATTCATGTAATTATGGCTAAGCTGAAATATGAAGCACATCCACTATCCAATGGAAGCTACAGTATAAGGGGGGGCTGCAGGACTTATGGGAGCTCTAGTCGGCTCCATGGCTTTCTCGAACAGCTGATCCTCGGGAATGTTGGGAGTCGGACCCCCCGAATCTCATATTGGTAACCTATCAATATCAAAATGTCGTTTTCAGAGTAGAAAAGCACTGGAATGCATTAAACCCTCATAAGACATTGCTGTAGACTGAGGACCTGCACCGCCTGCCATCAAAAAATTACAAGTGGACCTCCCATCTGCTGTTTGTGTTGAATTTTTATTGATGTACATTAAATTACACAAAACAACATAGGTCTCCACCACTAATGAGAGACCTCATAACTGAGGTCAGGGGCGGACTGGGAACTGTCCCTAGAAAAACCTAAAAGTGGCCCCATGTTGTAGACAGGTCCAACTTGACAGAAGGTGGGTCAACACAAGTTGGCAGGGCCAAACCATGTAGGCAGGGACAACAGAAGTACTGCCTACTTCTGTTGTCCCTGCCTACATGGTTTGGCCCTGCCAACTTGTGCAGAACCAAATACTGCCACAGCAGAACTAAATACCACAATGCAGCAAAAAATACTGCCTTGGTATGAAACTGTATCATTGTCCTTAGGATGGCAATACAGTTGAGTTAAGGAGGGCACCTATGGCTGCTGGGTGGGTACATAAGTGCCTGATGCTTCTACATTAATTACTGCTGAGTATCAGATCTTTATGTACCTGGCTGGCAGCCATAAGGACTTGGGTGGGCCCCTGGGCATCACACCAGGAAATTTCCCTGTAGGATCTATGGCCAGTCCACCCCTGCCTGCAGTTTTATTGTCATGGACCTCTCGCCTATCTAATAAACGTCTTTTCCTTTTGCTGCAGGATGCAGTCTATGTTGTAAAAAACTCCAAGGCTAAACAACAAGTCAAGTTCTCTCAAGAAATGCCTGACACTTCAGATGACATCTATCAGAACATCGACTACTACACATGAAATCCTCTCCAAAATCATCTTAGATCATCTGAAATGTTCTGCTAAGACATCTGCAAGCTCTTAATATGGCACACGACAAGGACAGCTTTTCCCTTATATAAATGGCTAATTACATGAAAGATGTCTTGGTTCGATCTAATTATTTGGTATAACAAGACCAGTGCTCAATACAGAGATTTTCCTTAAAGAATTTCATTTCATTTAACTCTTTCGACCCCAAAGGATTTTTTTACTTAGTTTTTCGCTCCCCGCATTCTTAGAGCCATACCTTTTTTATTTTTCCATTTACATAGTCATTTGAGGGCTTATCTTTTGCATAACAAGTTGTATTTTCCAACGCCACCATTTAATATTGCATAGAACGTAGTGAGAAAAAATTCCAACGGTGGTGGAATTGGAAAACAAATGCAATGTTGCCACAGTTAAACGTTTATTTTTTTTATGGCGCTCATTATTCAGTAAAACTAACTTGTGATCTTCATTCTCTAGGTCAGTACGAATCCGGCGATATCACACATGTATACTTTTCCTTGCATTTTGATGCTGAAAATAAAAATAAAACACTTGGAAAAATTGTTGTTTTTTTTTTTGCTGTCATATTCTGACCCCTATAACTTTATTGATACTTTTCTTCGATACCATGTATGGTTTTTTGATCACTTTTTATAAAAAAAATTGTGGGAGGAGAAGCGACCAAGAAATGAAAAAAATCGTCCATTTTGACCATTTTTTTTCATTTAGCCTTTTTCCGTATTGTAGTAATACTTTTATATTTTAATAGTACGGGCATTTACGCACGCAGCGATACCCATGATATGTATTTTTTATTTTTTTACCTTTTTTCTCATTTTGGGGAAAGGGGGGTTAAACTAAAAAAACTTTAATTTATTTATTTTTTTATTTTTTATAGTTCCCATAGGGAACTATAACAATCAACCATTTGATTGCCATTATCATGCACTTGCATTGGAGTCTACGATGATTTTACTACTTTCCTATGCAGCCCTATTACAGGCAAGGGCTCAATAGGAAAAACTGTGCAGCAGCCTCGTGTCATAAACCATGACAGGGGCTGCTGCACACAAGCTCTGGCTCCTCCGATCTCCGCACGGGGGAGCCGGAGCATAACCAGAAGCGCAAGCTTCCCGTTTTCATCGCGTTTAGAAGCCGTGGTCAGGTGTCGGGAAGAGGTTAATAGAGAATGGTGTTAGTGGCAAATTTCTAAATGACATTTAAAAAATCTGCCTGCATCCTCCTGAGAAAATCTGTAGCGTCATGGCCGCTAGGGGTATTGCTTCTACTTAATTTGCAGTGTGCTGCCTGCTGTCAGGCAACATCCGTTACTGGTAATAGAGACACAGAAGATAGCAGAGAGGAAATGGGGGCATGTCAGAGCTAGCTGAGATCCTGAGCCTGATAAAAGAACAGCTTCTACACTTCTTCTGAAGGTCACAGGAGCCTCTTGCTTTTCTGTGTGATCGCTATCACAGAACTATCAGAGCTGAAAACAAGGGAAAGGACATTACAGCAGTACAGTGCAGGCAGATTCCACAGAAGAGAGAAGCCCCCGGCTTTTGAGAGAAATGCATCTAGCTGGGCAGCTAAATAAATAGGCTGAAAAAGACATTACGGAAGCCCAAAAGACCTGTTCCTTCACAGTTATGATTGTACAAATCATGCAAACATTTTTGAAAACTTGCTTTACCTTCCTCTGGACCTCCAATGATTTTCATCTTTACAAACAACGCAACTACGAAACAAATAGCCTAATGGCAATGTGATCTCCTGATCCCATGTAGTATCTATTTGTACAATATGTCTAAAACAAGAACAATTGAGGGGTACAAAAATATTCAACATTTTTCAAACTAGCACCTTTGCAATTGTACGTAGTTAAAAATTTTGTATAGTGTAACAAAGGTGTGTGGAAAAGTGCTGGAGGGGGTGTATACTTCACCCACAGTCCTCAGCTGGGTAAGATACAAAGAATCCACAAAGCTGCATTTGTATTAGCAAAGTGTAATTTGCTGGAGCTGTTTTGTTCATACTTTGCTGTGGGCTGGATTATTTTTCTTATAGGTAGGTTTGGCAGTGGGACCTACCATTTTACACCCTTACTCCAGCTAGCCTACTCCCCCTAGAGTAAGGAGATCCTAGGTGTGGCTACTAAGATCACTATATAGTTACATAGTTAATAAAGTTGAAAAAAGACTTAAGTCCATCAAGTTCAACCAAGGGACAGGTGGGGAGGCGAATCCCAGAAGGAAGTGAGACTCAGATTTCGAAACATTTTCATAAGCATAAATGTCATTTACTTTTAAAAATTCATTATAACCTTTTTTTAAACTGTCCCCTGTTTCTGCTGTGACCACATCCTGAGAAGTCTATTTCACAGATTCACAGTTCTTACAGTAAAGAAGCTTTGACACTTCTAGAGACAGAACTTTTTCTTTTACAGTCAGAGGGCATTTTACATGGAACAGTTTTTCACCATATTTTTTGTATGGCCTATATATATATTTGTATAGGTTAATCATGTCCCCCCTTAAACGTCTCTTCTCAAGACTAAATGAATGTAATTCTTTTAATCTTTCTTCATAACTAAGACCCTCCATGTCCCTTATCAGTTTAGTCGCTCTCCTCTGTACTTTTCCCAGCTCCAGGGCATCCTTTCTATGGACTTGTGCCCAGAACTGAACTGCATATTCCAGGTGAGGCCGCACTAACACTTTGTAAAGTGGTAATATTACATCCCTGCCCTGTGAGTCAATGCCACGTTTAATGCATGACAATATCCTGGTAGCCTTATAAGCATCTGATTGACATTGTATGCTGTAATTTAATCTACGATCTACACCCAAATCCTTCTCCATAGGCGACGCCCCCAGTGCTACATCACCTAGGACATATGAAGCACAGAGATTATTACTGCCAAGATGCATACATTTACATTTATCCACATTGAACCTCATTTGCCAAGTTGATGCCCAATCACTCAGAGTGTCCAAGTCAGCTTGTAGTTTGTGGACATCTTCCATGGACTGCACAGTACTACACAGCTTAGTGTCATCTGCAAAACTAGAAATGGGGCTAATAATCCTGTCCTCAATATCATTAATAAATAAATTACGGTAAATAATAGAGGACCCAGCACTGAACCTTGGGGTACACCACTTATAACCTGGGACCATTCTGAATAGGAATCATTGACCACAACTCTCTGCACACGGTCCTTTAGCCAGTTTTCAATCCAATTACAAACTATACTTTCCAAGCCTATAGACCTTACTTTACCTATTAATCATCTATAAGGGACAGGATCAAAAGCCTTTGCAAAATCCAGAAACACTACATCCACAGCCGCCCCTCTGTCCAGGCTTCTACGCACCTCCTCATAAAAACAAATCAGGTTAGTCTGACAACTTCTGCTGGTTATCACTTATTATATTATTAACAGTCACATAGTTCTGTAAATAGTCCCTTAAGAGTCCTTCAAACATTTTTCCCACAACAGAAGTTAAACTAACTGGTCTATAATTACGTGTGGAGGACCTAGATACTTTTTGAATATGGGCACCACATTTGCCTTGTGCCAATCACTTGGCACTGTACCAGTACCTAGAGAATCTTTAAAAATTTTAAACAGGGGCACATCAATGACTGAACTGAGCTCTTTAAGAACTCTTAGGTGTAATCCATCTGGACCCGGAGCCTTGTTCACATTTACCTTATTTAATTTATCTTAGACCATATCTACAGTTAGCCAATTGAGTATATCACTGGATGTACTAACAGCCCCTGCACCACCGATATCGGCTCCTTTCTCTTCTTTTATATATACAGAGCTAAAAAAAACATTTAGTAACTCCGGTTTTTCCTTCTCTTCAGTCACCACCCCAAACATTTTTGGGATTTGTTTTGCTATTTCGCCAACTGCTGTTTGTGTTCTATTTTTGCAGATTATCTCCTTTTACATATTTTATTATAAACTTAAAAGTCTACAGCTGACCCCTCAGATTTGAATGTTTTTAAATGCCCTTTTTTTGTCATTTATAGCTCTTTTCACAGTAGCTGTAAGCCATGGGAGGTTTAATTTTATACTTGTTACCTACAAGAATAAATTTTGTAGTGCAATTACTCAATGTGGATATAGAGCTCTCCCATTTATCCTTATTATTATGTGACAGTAGCTTCTCCCAGTCTATACCCTGAAATGCTGCCCTCAACCCGGGGAAATTGGCCTTTTTAAAATTCACAGTTTTTGCTTTACCAGCCAGAGTTTGCTTCTTATAGTTCAGGGGGATATAATTATATTGTGATCACTATTACCTAGTGTTTCTCGAACAGTAATATTTCCAACAAGCTCTGCATCATTAGAAATTACCAGATCCAACGTAGCATTGCCCCTAGTGGGAGCTTCTATAAACTGGCCCATAAAGTGGTCCTGCAGCAAGTTGAGGAATCTTCTCCCCTTTGCAGTTGAGGCAGAACTATGACCCCAGTGAATGTCTGGGAAGTTAAAATCTCCCATTATGACCACTGTACCAGCCTGTGCCGCCTGCTCTATTTGGTTATACAGTTGCGTTTCTATCTAATATTAACAGCCCAGTCATGTGAAGAGTCCAATCATGTCTCAGCCACACCAACTACATCTATGTGTTCCTGTAGTACCAAAGTACTTTTGGCATTTGTGTAAATAAATTTTAAATTACTATAACCCGTAAAGTGATTGCCTGTGATTTTTTGGGGGAAACCTTGGTTGATATTGTCTGTGAAGGTTCTCATTTATCCAGGTCATGGTATATCTGTAAAGAATAAATCAAGGCAACTGGACGTACTGTAGATTTCTTGAAAACGTTTCACTCGTTCTTCCAACGAGCTTTCTCAATTCTGAGTGACTGTACAAGAATTCTCTGGGAATAAATATGTAACTGAATCAACATCTGGTAATTATACCCAGCATGGGGTCAGGGGTTATTATACCCAGCATGGGGTCAGAGGTGTTGATTCCTTTATCCTAATTGGAGTCAGTAGGTGATAATGACCTCCCTTGGTTGATATTGTTGGTATGTAACAGGTCCATGTTACCAGCAGTTCTATTTTTCATCGGTGTACAATTCTGCCCAGGCACCTCCCTACTTTCCTCACTAACCCCACTAACTACTACACTATCTACCCCCTTATTAGTATATGACCCCCCTCCCTCCCCCCAGGTCCTAGTTTAAAAGCTCCTCCAGCAGTCAAGATCTGGGCTTACAAATATGCAACATGCTTGCATCTAGTGCAAATGTATTCACCCTCGAATGGCTCTGCATACACTGCACAAGACACACACTTAGTAGCGTTGTCCATGGAGCACATGTTTAAAAGGGGATGAAAAGTAAAGAAAGAAAACAGTAAATAAGGATTTTAATTTAGACCCATGTCTGCTGTAATTGGAGAACATGCTAGAATCAAGCAAACACACAAGGAACATCAAGCCCTAGTTACTTGCTCCCTGTCTAAAACTCAGCTTCTTTAACTCCACTTATTCACAAGTAGTGTTGATCACGAATATTCGAATGGCAAATTTTTATCGCGAATATTGGCACTTCAAGAATTCGTGAATATTTAGAATATAGTGATATATATTCGTAATTTAGAATATTCGAGATTTTTTTTTAATCAGTACACATGATCCCTCCCTGCTTCTAGCTTGTGGGCCAATGAGAAGGCTGCAATATCTTTGACTTTTTCGTAATGCGAATTTTCGTAATGAGAATCAATGAGATTGTGAAAACTCAGATCCAATGGTATATTCTAACCCCCAGGCGTGCCCATGGGGACGCTTGTCGGGGAGGAGTATGCCAAAGTGGAACAACTGTACAGATTTAAAAAAAAAGACGACTATTCTAAAAAACGAATATATTATTTTTTTAGAATATTCGTACTATTCTAAAACAATAATATATAGCAATATAGCGAATATTTTAAAAAAAATGAATGTAGAACAATTTAGCTAATATAGTGCTATAATCTTTTTTTTAATAGTTGTAATTTTTTTCCAATCTAAACTTTAGATGAGTAAAAAATTACAACTATTAGACAAAGAAGATTATAGCACTATATTAGCTAAATTGCTCTATATTCGTTTTTTTTTTGAATATTCGCTATATATTCTTGTTTTAGAATATTACGAATATTCTAAAAAACAAATATATTCATTTTTTAGAATGGTCGTCTTTTTTTAAAAAAAATCTGTACAGTTGTTCCACTTTGGCATACTCCTCCCCAACAAGCGTCCCCGTCACCATGGGAATGCCTGGGGGTTAGAATATACCATCGGATCTGAGTTTTCACAATCTCATTGATTCTCATTACGAAAATGCGCAATTAACACTACTCCTAAAGTCAAAGATATTGCAGCCTTCTCATTGGCCCACAAGCTAGAAGCAGGGAGGGATCATGTGTACTGATTAAAAAAAATCTCGAATATTCGAAATTACGAATATATATCACTATATTCTAAATATTCGCAAATTCTCGCATATTACGCGATCATTACCTTGCCGATTTTTCGAGTAAAAAATGTAGAATATAACGAATATTCTATGAAATATTCGCGAATTCGAATATGACCCCTGCCGCTCATCACTATTCACAAGCCCACTTAGTGCAGCAAGCTCAGCAAGAGCAATCTCAGAATGAGTCCAGCAGTGCAATTAATAACTAGAGGCCTCAAAGCCTCAGTTACGTTCAGAACATGTTGGCTATTTGACCATGTGGCTGTGCAAAGCCTCTTCCTCCTGACATGTTAAAGGCACAGGCGATAAAAGAGACGTTCACTGTATAGTTAGCGCCTAGATGGGCAGGTGTTTTCATTGGTGCTTGTGATGCATTTTGTGCTTTGGCTTCACTCCAAGGGATGGCTAACTTGGACGCCCTGTATTCTGCTGGATGCCTATAATGTTTATGAGGAAAAATAAATATTGTTTGCATTTTTAACCCCCGAAGTCTGAGAGTCTGTTACTGCCAACCCCACCGCAAGTACACAAACTATAGCCACTGTGTTATTCGATAAAACGTAATATACACAGAAGAAAACTGATTATGCGCACCGCCTTTTCTCTGTTGGATGTCCAAATAACAGGTGCTAGGAGATGAGGTCCTGATCTGGAACAATGAACAAATTCAAAACTAAAAATCTCTACCACTCTGTAAAAAGTTCACTTCTTTATTGGAAGACCCTTAAAAACATCTGGTACAATGATTAAAAACCAGGTCCATGCATTTTGAACTTAGTATGGCATGTCCTTAAGCATGATATACTCCTATTCAGTAAAATGTGTCTGTATAACACCACTTGCTGTTTTCTTGTCCACTTCACAGAAGTGGTCGCACGTGCTCAGTATAAATCGTCAACTGTCACCAGCTGTATCTTATGTTAGAAGCTGTGGCAATTACAGGGAAAGAGCTATAACAGAAAGGACGCATCCCCTGAGCTGTGATAGGGAGAGAGCTGCAGTAAAAAGGACTCACAACCTGAGAAAATACACTCCTCCCGAACTGCCAGCTTAAAATAAATCTAGTAAAACAAATGGAGCAATGTCTGGGGAGATCTCGGGATCCATGTGAGGTACAGGGCTGGTTCTAGCTTTGTTAGAGATTGTCATGTACCACATGGTATCTGTTTTTCATTTTTAACATCAATCATGGTATAACCTTTTTAAACTGATCATACACATTGATAATTGCTAGGTCAATATCACTCTCTTCCTACTCCCTGATAACTCCTCCATACACATACACGTTCTGCTTGGCCCTTACAACATCCCTATACATATACGTGTTTGGCTTGGCCAAATGTTTATGAGTGTTTTATGGGAAAACAAGAGAAAGCTGGTGCAGAACACTTCTAGTGGCAGCTCATCTCCCCAAAGAACAAAGAATTGTCTGAAAATATTATGTTCTCCAGATCCTTCTCTCCCCTGACAGATGATGTTGGACCTCCCCATACACATTACAGTGTCACCTGAACCCACCATTCTCAGTATCTTCAACTGACAATGCACTAATGTGTATGGAGGGGCTTTAGGCTTAGGGAAGACTGCAGCAAATCAAATTTTCACTGAAATTCAGATCAAAGTCAATTTGTTTGACTTTGATTCACTCAACCTTACCTTTAAGAACAACATTTTGTTAACTGCATAAAAATAAATAGAGAGAGTGGTCAGAAGACAAGCCGAGATGGAAACCAGACAGAAAATGCAGTAGCAGACGAGAGATAGAGAGTGGTCAGAAAACAAGCCGAGATCAGAACCAGACAGAAAATGCAGTGCCAACCAAGAGACAGAGAGTGGTCAGAAGACAAGCCAAGTTCAGAACCAGACAGAAAATGCAGTGCCAAACAAGAGATAGTATTAGAGTGTGGTCAGAAGACAAGCCGAGATCAGAACCAGACAGAAAATGCAGTGCCAAACAAGAGATAGTATTACAGTGTGGTCAGAAGACAAGCCGAGATCAGAACCAGACAGAAAACGCATTGTAATATTGTAATGGTCGCAGTACGATACATGAGCTGTACTATGTGTATTTACACTTTTGTGAGCAAAGTTTCTGCTATACTTATTGTAGAATTCACAAGCTGCGCTGCCAAAAAAGGCCTCAGGGAGGCAAAGCTTTCTCTGAAATATGGAGACGAGAAAAAGAATTGATACAATAAAGACTGTATGATACGATTAGTATAAACAGGGGGAAATGAAACTAAATGGCTGTTAAGCAAACCTATTACACTTAACTAGGGGGAAACTAGAAAAGAAATTGATAGTAAGGGCCACATTTGAATGATCAGGCTGCTGTGTTATTCATAAGGTGTCCTCTTTAATTCTCTTTCGGAGAATGGTCTTCATGATCTCATCAGGGCTATATGGGCTGATAGTATGTCAGATAGATCCAGAAGACATATTTCCTCTGTAGGACCTCAAACCTATGGTAAGTATATGTTGGGACGTGATTGGTGGGTATAATTCTTATAGGAGAAATCTTCTTTATGTCTTAGAGCACAGAGGCTACTTAATTAGTGTTTCAGATATTTCGTCTTTATATTGTGAAGATGTTGACTGAGCCTGTCATGAAGGTCCTGGGTTGTACGGCCTACATATTGTAATCCACATTTTGATCCAAAGTGTTTAATCAGAAATTTCTGGTTGATGGTATTTGACTTGAATTTAGTGAGCAGGTGTAGAATGGGCTGGCAACAGAGACATCGGGGAGCTCCACAGCGATAACTTCCAGTTCTGTCCTTTGCAGCAAAATTGTGTGATGTAGCATGCTGCCAGAGTCTGCTGGGATCCATAGCCAAGATCCAGATTAACTGGCGTGTGCAGCACAGAAAACAGCTAGCCAGTTTGGTAGTGACTCAATAAAAACTTGGTAGGTTGTCACAGGTATCTGGAGCCATGCTGACTGCAGTGCATCCCACAGTGGCTGGAAGGTGCATAGGGGAGGGTTCACTGAGCAGACACAATAATCGTGGTCCGCAGATACTCAATTACATTTAAGTCCGGTGAATTAGGGGGCCAGGGTACTACTTGGAAGTTTTGGTCATGCTCTTCAAACTAATGTCGGACAGTTCTAGCCTTGTGACAAATCACACTGGAAAATCCCATCTGCTCCAAGGAAAGAAATCAATATGTATGAATTTACGTGATCTGCAGGTCTGGGTTCATACCCAGATCAGTTGAGAGTGACTTCCACATGAATGAGTTGGCCCAGAGAATGTAAAAAAAAAAAACATTCCTTAAACCATAACTTTGCCACCACCAGATTGTGTTCCTCCAGCAATGGCTGCAGGGGGTTTGTTCTCTGATGTTTCTCACATGACACCCCAGTGTTCATCCGTTTCATTAAGCAGAAAACGTGATTCGTAGAAGAAGACAACCCTATGCCAATCAGTGGAGGTCCAATTTATTAGCAGAAAATTGAAGCCTTTTCTACTAATACAACTTCATTAGCAGAGGTGCAGTGACCATCCATCTGCTTCAAAGCCACATACTCAGTAGGGTTTGCTGAACTGTTTTAGACACATGTCACCATTCGCCTTCCTTCCTTTTTGTAATTGGCATCGAGACATTGACAGAAGACAACTTCTCCTTTTACACTCGAGAGCATTGTCTCCGTCCATCCATCATGTCCCCAGAGACGTCCGTGTTATTCCTCTGTAAGTACAATGATCTTTATGTCTTTCAGTCGCTGTCTGATGGTGAACAGTAATAGGGGGTGTAATAATGTAATATACATACCAGCCATAACTAACCGGCCATCTCCCATCATAAACATCCCATCTCCTCTATATACAGATGTATACAGTATTTTAATCCCTGTCTGATGGTGAACAGTAAGAGGGGGTGCAATAATGTCACATGAAGAGCTCCATCACTACAAGTTACTGGCTACATCCCATGTCCCATCACATTTCCTCTGTATACAGCTGTGTACTGAGTATAATGTCATATAAATACCTCCATCACTACAAGTTACCGGCTACACCCCATCTCCCATCATATGTCCTCTGTATACAGCTGTGTACTGAGTATAATGTCATATAAATACCTCCATCACTACAAGGTACCGGCTACACCCCATCTCCCATCATATGTCCTCTGTATACAGCTGTGTACTGAGTATAATGTCATATAAATACCTCCATCACTACAAGGTACCGGCTACACCTCATCTCCCATCATATGTCCTCTGTATACAGCTGTGTACTGTGTATAATGTCATATAAATACCTCCATCACTACAAGTTACTGTATCTGGTGTGACTCCCGTGTACAGAAATCACTGCCTCTTATCATTTACGGCAATTGTTGATTAGCCCTGCACATCGGCTTGGAATTTTAACCTATTCGTCCGTGCAAAACAGCTTCTCCTCTGTTTTGTTGGTGGGTTTCCTCCCATGAACTGCTTGCTTCAGGTCCTTCTACCACATTTTTTTATTATTTATTTATTCTTTGACCATTCTGTGGTACAGCTACTTATCTGCTCAGGGTCGTTGTCTTGCTGCATGACCCATGTTCTCTTGAGATGCAGCTCATGGACAGGGTTTCTGATATTTTCCTTTATAATTTGCTGGAATGATCGTGAATTCATTGTTCCATCAAAGATGACAAGCTGTCCTGACCCAGATGCAGCAAAACAAGCCCAAACCATGATACTACCACCACCGTTTCTCACAGATGGGATGAAGATTTTATGCTGGAATGCAGTGTTTTCCTTTCTCCAAACATAACGCTTCTCATTTAAACCAAACAGTTCTAGTTTGGTCTCGGCCATCCACAAAACATTGATGCAATGGCCTTCTGGCTTGTCTAGATCTTCATTAGCAAACTGTAGATGAGCAGCAAAGTTCTTTTTAGAGATCAGCGGCTTTTGCTTTGCAATCCTGCTATGTGCAACAATATTATTCAGTGTCCTCCTGATGGTGGACTCCTTGTTGGTCCACCACTCCTGGGGAGGTTTTTTTCCTTTCACATAGCCGTATGAGGGCTTGTTATTTGCAAGACACGTAGTACTTTCTAATGACATCTTTTGATATTGCATATGTTGTAGTGGATACCAGGAAAAAAAAAATCCAACTGGGATGGAAATGGAAAAAAAAAAAAACGCAATTCCTCCACAGTTTTATTGGTCGTGTTTTTACATTGTTCTGTGTTTGGTAAAACTGACCTGTTACCTTCATTGTCTGGGTCAGTACAATTATAACAGTACCACATTTATATAGTTTTTCTTGCAGTTTAGTACTTAAAAAAATAAAACTTTGGAGAAAATCTTTTTTTTTTCTTTGTATCGCAATATTCTCACCCCTTAACTTTTTTAGATCAACAGTTTAAATTAAATTTTTGGGGAGGTAAAGCGACAAAAAACTGCAAATCAGCCAGTTTGAGTTTTTTTCCACTACATGGTTTACTATATTGAACAAATAAGTTTATATTTTAGTAGTATGGGCATTTTGGGATGCAGAAATGCTTATAATGTTTATTTTTATTGTTTATTATTATTTTTAGGGATGAGCGAACTTCATATTTTTAAGTTCGGGTTGGGGTATATGCTGAATTGCGCTATGGATTCCGTTACCACGGACCATAACGCAATTCCATGACAGAATGCATAACGGAAGGCCTTTGGAGGCATTCCGTTATTCATTCCGTCATAATAGAAGTCTATGGGCTGCATAACGGATCCATCCGGTTTCCGTTATGCAGGCCATAGACTTCTATTATGACGGAATTAATAACGGAATGCCTCTAAAGCAATCCATAACGCAATTCAGCATACACCCCAACATGAACTTCAAAATATGAAGTTCGCTCATTCCTAATTATTTTACTTTTGGGGAAAGTGGTTGATTAGAATTTTTAACTTTAATTTTTTTTTCTTATTTTTCACATCTTTTGTACAGGTAAGATTATATATCAGATTGCTTCTCTCATAGACTTCAGGCAGGGTCTCTATATAATCATAGCTGTGGCAGCTACCGATCAATCAAAGGGACAGAGGCTGCTGTAGGGAATGACTGACTCCCCAAATTGCCGCATGGGGGGCCATACCAGCCCCAGGAGCCCTTCGGAACCCCATGACAGTACCCCCCCTTTTACGAGGGGCCACCAGACCCAAGACTTCAGGCGATGGCCTTTCAGGGTGTTCTAAATGAAATTTTCGAACAAGTCTAGGAGCATGAACCTCCCTGGCAGGTACCCAAGATCTCTCTTCAGGTCCATACCCCTTCCAGTGAATCAGGTACTGCAAGGAATTACGCACCTTCCTGACATCCACTATTTTAGACACCACATACTCGACAGCATTAACAAGAACCGGCAGAGGCGAGGCTTTCGATGGTACTACCGGTTCAAAATATTTTTTAAGTAGGGATTTATGGAACACAATATGAATGTGGAATGACTCGGGCAGCTCCAACCTAAATGATACCGGGTTAATCACCTCCGTGATCTTATATGGTCCAATAAAACGAGGAGCAAACTTTTTAGAATCTACCTTAAGAGAGAGATTCTTGGAGGACAACCATACCTTATCCCCAATCTGAAAATTCACCCCCCTTGAACGTCTCCTATCAGCCTTGAGTTTCTGAGAACCTTGAGCCTTTTCTAAGTTCGATTGAACCCGGGCCCAAACTGTGCACAGTTTAGAGGATAGCCTATCCGCCTCAGGGTTAGAGGAGGAGACTGGTGACCCAGAATGAAAACGGGGATGGAAACCATGGTTACAAAAGAAAGGTGAAACCCCAGCAGAAGAATTGACAAGGTTATTCAAAGCAATTTCAGCCAATGGAAGAAATTTCACCCATAATTGCTGGTCATCAGCAACATACAACCTCAAGAATTGTTCCACAGACTGATTAAGGCGTTCAGTCTGCCCATTACTCTCAGGATGGTAGGCAGAAGAAAAAGACAATGAAATTTGACATCTTTGACAGAAGGCCCTCCAGAATTTGGACACAAACTGCACACCCCTGTCAGAAACAATATTTTCCGGGATACCATGCAATCGAACAATTTCTTTCACAAAAATAGATGCCAGGGTTTTGGCATTCGGGAGTTTAGCCAGGGGAATGAAATGGACCATCTTGCTAAACCTATCGACCACTACCCAAACTACAGTCTTACCCTCCGCCGGCGGTAGGTCCGTTATAAAGTCCATCGAGATATGGGACCAGGGTCTACCGGGAATGGGTAGGAGTCGTAGGTTACCAGCAGGGCGAGTCCTAGGTGTCTTGGACCTGGCACAAACCTCACAGGCTGACACGTAGGACTTGACATCCCTAGTTAGAGTGGGCCACCAATAAGATCTAGAAACCAGATCCTTAGTGCCCTCAACACCCGGATGTCCACAAAAGGCAGAATCGTGACACTCACCCAACAGCTGGAGACGAAATTGTACGGGAACAAACAACTTATCTGTTGGGGTGGATACCAGTGCCAGATGTTGTTCAGACCTAATGCGAGCCAAGATATTCTGGGTTAGAGCTGCTATGAAGATTTTTGCTGGTAGGATGGATTCCGGTGGTACCTCAGTAGGTTAAAAAGCATGGAAGCTCCGAGATAATGCATCCGCCTTCACATTTTTACTTCCCGGCCTGAACGTAATGGAAAAATCAAAACGAGTAAAAAACAGAGCCCTGTCTGGTTCATCATAGAGGGTACCCAGGGCCTGAAAGAACCCTCCACAGAAGATAAACAACTGGCGCCAGCAGGAAAAGAGAACCCCCAGTCCTGGGGATCTCCCTGTAGTCGGGAAATGATAATGCCCATGCGTTGACTCTCGGGGCCAGAGGACACGGCGGCGCAAACGGAAGTAAAGTTTGCAACTCTCCTTAAAAGAGAGAAACTTCTTCGGGTCTCCAGAAAAGGGTACTGGGAGCTTAATCTGGAGCTCAAAATGCTGAGTGGAGGCCTGAGAAGTGGAAGAACCTTGCCCTAACTCAAAAGAACTGAGTCTTTCCCCTAACTCCTGCACCATCTGCGTCAGATTAGAGACATGGTCAGTCAGGGTCACCAGAGGATTCATTATACAGTGGTTATTAGGCCTGTTAATCTGTAACGGTCGCATACACACACACACAGGGGGGAGGGAAGTGACCACTGCGCTCCACCCTTACCCCTGGCCCTGCCTACTTGCCTCACAAGTTTTATGACAGGGGACAACTGGACGGCAATCCCTAGCTTGAACTAGGTGCAGGGATGACAGACAGACAAACAACAGAACGTGAACGGACGAGTCAATACCAGGAAAGCTACAAAGTACAAATGGAGCAAGCAGAGAATAGTCAGGAGAACCCAGGGTCATAAATACCAGGAGAGTCGTGAAGTACCAAAGGAGTCAGCAGAGGATCGTCAGGAGGAGGCCGGGGTCAGAATACCGGGAGAGCAGCAAAGTACACAAGGAGCAGGCAGAGGATCGTCAGGAATTCAGCAGGAGGTAAGTACGCCAGGAAAGACAAAATCACAGGTGGAACCTAAATTAACAGGCAAGCTGTGGCAACCAGGCTGCCTGTATTTATAGTGGGGAGTGGGGGGTCATGTGACGTGGCCAGCGTCACATGACCGACAGACCAACCAGTCGAGCACCGAGTGATCAGCTCGGCGCTCAAGGCAGACTTAGGAGCAGGGGACCTCCCAGCTAGCAAAGCCGCCCCGGGAACGAGGTCAAACACACATCCTCGCTCCTGAAGCTAAGCAGCAGGTCTGCGGCTAAGGGGAGACCGAGTGCACCTTCGGAACCCCGTGACAGCCCCTTTCACACGAGCGAGTTTTCCACAAGAGTGCGATGCGTGACTTGAACGCATCGCACCCGCACTGAAACCTGACCCATTCATTTCAATGGGTCTGTGTACATGAGCGTTTTCTTTTTCGTGCATCAGTTCTGCTTTGCGTGAAAAAAGCAGCAGGTTCTATATTCTGTATTTTTTTCCTGGCCCCATAGAAGTGAATGGGGCTTCAGTGAAAAACGCATTGCATCCGGATGTAATGTGTTTTTCACTGATGGTTGGTATCCGTATCGTTTGTGTGAAAGAGGCCTAAAGGTTCACATACATTTGTCACTCACAGATATGCGATATTGGATAGTTTTCCTCAATAAATAAATGTGCAGGTCTAATATTTTTTACAAATTTTTTATTTGGTTATCTTTATTTACTTTTAGGACTTATGTAAAAATCTGATGTAGTTTTAGGTCAAATTTATGAAGAAATATGGACAATTCTGAAGGGTTCAGAAACTTTCAAGAACTGCTGTAAATAATGACTATATGAATGAATGATAACATTATTTAGTTATGGTGACCTGAAGGAGACAACATGGGGCAGTTTTACCAGAACTGTCATAGGGATGTCCCCAGTGATTCTGATAATGGGAATAACAGGATAGAGGTGCAAATCCCAAAACACCAGGCCCGTGAGTTCTTTTGTTCCTCCACAGTATCTCTGTGTAACATCACCTATAGGTCACTAGCAGTGACATGCGGGTATTGCACATATGGCTGCTGAGGCCAGTGATTGGCTGCAGTGGTCACATGACCTTATCACTTCTAGTTTGGAATGAACTAAAATGGCACTGATGGGAGCCGCAACACTGGAACAGAAGCCTTTTCAGCAATGAACTAAAATGGCACTGATGGGAGCCGCAACACTGGAACAGAAGCCTTTTCAGCAGTTAGGGCTCTTTCACATGAGCGGATGCCGTGCGGGTAATCCGCTGCGTGAAAGAGAGCCAAGCCCCGCTCCGGACAGCAGAGACACGGAGCAGTAACATGTTTGATAATGCTCCGTGCCTCTCTGTGACCTTTTTCTTACAAAATCACAGTGAGATAAAGTTGTCACCGTGATTTTGTAGTAAAAAGGTAACAGAGAGGCACGGAGCATTATCAGTCATGTTACTGCTCCGTGTCTCTGCTGTCCGGAGCAGGGCTTGGCTCTCTTTCACGCAGCGGATTACCAGCACGGCATCCGCTCATGTGAAAGACCCCTTAGGGCTGTTTCACACGAACGGATGCCGTGCGTGACATCCGCTCCGTGAATGACAGCCAAGACCCGATGCGGACAGCAGAAGCACGGAGCAGTAACATGACTGATAATGCTCCGTGCCTCTCTGTGACCTCTTTACTACGAAATCACGGTGACAACTTTATCTTACTGTGATTTGGTAGTAAAGAGATCACAGAGAGGCACGAAGCATTATCAGTCATGTTACTGCTCCGTGTCTCTGCTGTCCACATCGGGTCTTGGCTGTCATTCACGGAGAGGATGTCACCCACGGCATCAGCTCGTGTGAAACAGCCCTTAGTGTTTTTTCTTGGCCGACACACTCTTCCTCTGATGTACGATTATGTCGTTGTGTCTAACGACCCGTTTATGATTTATTTTTCTGTATTTCTACTAATGTGGATCCTAAGCTGTAATAACCCCCAATAAAGAAATATGTTCCAGGACTACATTATATCTGTTACCTCTATTTCTCTTCTGTTTTATAGGGTTGGTTCTCATACAAGAAGGTAAGTCACCAGCTTTTATCTTCCATCCTTATATATGGAGAACAGTGATGTCAACGTATCACACAACGCACTGTGTAAATTCACACCTGGAGGTGTATTCCACATGCACATTATCATACAGGTAATCTACCATGACGTGGACCAGCCTGGTGTATGTATTCCAATGCAGATGTATACAGGATCCTTGTTCCAGTAAAGTAGAGGAAACCTCCACTGAAAAGCCTAGTGTTACAGCAGCAGCGAACCACCACTGTCCCACTCACCCCAGCTGCCAGATCCACTCTGTTGCTCCTTGCAAGCTGCAGCCAACTTGCCGGCATGGCATCTCCTCCTGTGGCTGTAGGACGTGCACACTCCCTATGGCTTTTAAAGGGCCAGTAAGCACGAACCCTAATCTTCAAGAGAAATGGCTTGCAGTCCTGGGATTCCCTTGTGAGAAGGTGCCAGAGTAATTAGGTTCTTTAGCTTGCTAAGTTCCTGTTAGGTGGGCTGTAACCTGTTGTCCACCAGTATACCGACCTATGCCTGTATACTGTACTTTGACCCTCTGCTGCCTGACCTGACCTGTGCCTGACATCTGTATAAACTCTTCACGGACTGCCTGACCTCGGATCATTTACTGTATTGCATTCACTCCACCAAGCCTGTCACTGACCCCTCGTCTCTGATCCCCGTGGGTCATCTTTTCACTACACTTAGGCCCCTTTCACACAGGCGAGTTTTACGTGCGGCTGCAATGTGTGAGGTGAACGCATTGCACCCGCACTGAATCCGGACCCATTCATTTCTATGGGGCTGTGCACATGAGCGGTGATTTTCACGCATCACTTGTGCGTTGCGTTAAAATCGCAGCATGCTCTATATTGTGCGTTTATCACAGAAGTGAATGGGGCTGCGTGAAAATCGCAAGCATCCGCAAGCAAGTGCGGATGCGGTGCGATTTTTACGCACAGTTGCTAGGAGACGATCGGGGTGGGGACCCGATCATTATTATTTTCCCTTATAACACGATTATAAGGGAAAATAATAGCATTCTGAATACAGAACGCATAGTACAATAGCGCTGGAGGGGTTAAAAAAATAAATAAAAAATTTAACTCACCTTAATCCACTTGATCGCGCAGCCGGCTTCTCTTCTGTCTTCTTCTTTACTGTGCACAGGAAAAGGACCTGTGGTGACGTCACTGCGCTCATCACATGGTCCATCACATGATCCATCACCATGGTAAAAGATCATGTGATGACCGGAGTGACGTCACCACAGGTCCTTTTCCTGTACACAGCAAAGAAGAAGACAGAAGAGAAGCCGGTTAAATTATTTTGTATTTTTTTAACCCCTCCAGCGCTATTGTACTATGCATTCTGTATTAAAAATGCTATTATTTTCCCTTATAACCATGTTATAAGGGAAAATAATACGATCTACAGAACACCGATCCCAAACATGCCGATTTTTCTCACGCGTGTGCAAAACGCATTACAATGTTTTGCACTCGCGCGGAAAAAACCCGCATGTTCCCGCAACGCACCCGCACTTTTTCCCGCAACGCCCGTGTGAAACCAGCCTTAGACAATTTCAGGATGTAGGAGCCTGGCAGCCGCCCTACAGCGAAATCCAAATCACTGTATAGGATTTAAAGGGTGAAAACCAAGGCAGTGCTAGGTCAACGCCCTCAGTGCTTATGCACACAACCAAACTGTGTTTTGCAGTCCACAAATTGTGGATCCGCAAAACACGGATGCCGGCCGTGTGCGTTCCACAATTTGCGGAATGGAATGGCCGGCACATGATAGAAATGACTATTCTTATCCACAAAATGGACAAGAATAAGGCATGTTCTATTTTTTTGGTGGGGCCACGGAACGAATCAACGGATGCAGTCAGCACATCCATTTAAGTGAATGGCTACGCATCTGAGCCACAAAAAATGCGGCTGGGATTAAAACAACGGTCATGTGAATGAGTCCTTAGGAGAGGCCCTAAGCCAAATCCGATTTTAGCGAGGGTCACATGGGACAGTAAATCCAGCAGAAAAATCTGCTGTGATTTTGCAGCAAAAAGTGAAAAATGAAAAACTTAACAAAAGCACACATACTACATGTGTTTTTTTCTGTGGAAAAGCTAGCAGATGTCACCCTCTCCATTGAGAAGGGTAAAATCTGCAAGAGACATCCGCTGTGTAAATTGACATGCTGCAGATTCTCCTCCACTTTGACCTGTGATGTCAGCTTCTCTCCCTGCTCTGATGATGTTTTGTGCACAAGCCTGAGAGAGCAGATATGTGTCTGTACAGGAGAGGTCACTGTGCTGGCCACGCCCCCCAGCACTGCCGGCTGCTGTCTGCTCTCTACCTGGATTCTTCAGAAAAAACTTTAACCCCTTCAGGAGCACAGAATCAGGGCTAAAGTAGCTGCAGGCAGTAAGGAAACAAATGCTGGGCATAGGAGCTGACAGACTAGAGGAGTTCTGCAGAGCATTGCACAAGAACAGGTAGGGAGAAAATCATGTGTGTATCAGCAGTGTCATTGTACAGCTGGGACTTGTAGTCCTACACATACAACATGCTGCTGAGTATCAAAGCAGGCAAACATGTCACTTAGGGCATCACTTGTATTCATTCCCTTTGCAGAGCGGGGAGGGGGCAGACACTGTTGTTATTGCAGGTAAACAAAGGGCAGAAGACAACCAGGGAAATGAGGAAATATAATTTATTATTTTTTTGCCTAAAACTTGCTTAGATCAGTTATATATTGCTGCCCATCAGATTTACAGTGTTATATAATTTTTTTCATAACTCGGACAACCCCTTTAAGATAAATTTGACATGACTGCTGGCCACACCCATTCTGAAAAGTGGTGAGGGTGGCATAAAAACCACTACTTGCGTCTGTTTTTTCAAAAGTCATGCTACACAAAGTTGCAAACACACAGTTTCTGGCACAAACTAAATGATAAATGATAAATCTCCCCCTTAATTTGTAAGTTTTGGGTGGCGTTCTCTCATAGACTGTCTACAATTCCTCAGTGTAATACATGATGTCTTATAGGAGCCTCCATCAGACCTGTGGTGACCTTCACTCCAAACTACAAGAAGATATTCAAAACGGAGTCTATAACAATGACCTGTGATGTGGAGGCTACTAGAGGAGAAGATCTGAAGTATAAATGGTACAAAGACCATGTGCAAGTGCACAGTGGAAAATCCTATACAATACAAAATGCTGGAACATCACACAGTGGAAATTACGGATGTCAGACCAGTACTGGAGAAATAAGCGACCCCGCTAGACTGGATGTTAGTAATAGTGAGTAATTCTACCAGTTCACTAACATACACAGCAGGTAACAGGACTGATAAGAGGTCATACACGTCCCCTCGTCTTATACACAGCAGGTAACAGGACTGATAAGAGATCATACACGTCCCCTCGTCTTATACACAGCAGGTAACAGGACTGATAAGAGATCATACACGTCCCCTCGTCTTATACACAGCAGGTAACAGGACTGATAAGAGATCATACACGTCCCCTCGTCTTATACACAGCAGGTAACAGGACTGATAAGAGGTCATACACGTCCCTCGTCTTATACACAGCAGGTAACAGGACTGATAAGAGATCATACACGTCCCCTCATCTTATACACAGCAGGTAACAGGACTGATAAGAGATCACACACGTCCCCTCGTCTTATACACAGCAGGTAACAGGACTGAAAAAAGATCATACACGTCCCCTCGTCTTATACACAGCAGGTAACAGGACTGATAAGAGGTCATACACGTCCCCTTGTCTTGTACACAGCAGATAACAGGACTGATAAGAGATCATACACGTCTCCTCGTCTTATACACAGCAGGTAACAGGACTGATAAGAGATCATACACGTCCCCTCGTCTTATACACAGCAGGTAACAGGACTGATAAGAGATCATACATGTCCCCTCGTCTTATACACAGCAGGTAACAGGACTGATAAGAGGTCATACACGTCCCCTCGTCTTATACACAGCAGGTAACAGGACTGATAAGAGATCATACACGTCCCCTCGTCTTATACACAGCAGGTAACAGGACTGATAAGAGATCATACACGTCCCCTCGTCTTATACACAGCAGGTAACAGGACTGATAAGAGATCATACACGTCCCCTCGTCTTATACACAGCAGGTAACAGGACTGAGAAGAGATCATACACGTCCCCTCGTCTTATACACAGCAGGTAACAGGACTGATAAGAGGTCATACACGTCCCCTCGTCTTATACACAGCAGGTAACAGGACTGATATGAGATCATACACGTCTCCTCGTCTTATACACAGCAGGTAACAGGACTGATAAGAGATCATACACGACCCCTCGTCTTATACACAGCAGGTAACAGGACTGATAAGAGCTCATACACGTCCCCTCGTCTTATACACAGCAGGTAACAGGACTGATAAGAGCTCATACACGTCCCCTCGTCTTATACACAGCAGGTAACAGGACTGATAAGAGGTCATACACGTCCCCTCGTCTTATACACAGCAGGTAACAGGACTGATAAGAGATCATACACGTCTCCTCGTCTTATACACAGCAGGTAACAGGACTGATAAGAGATCATACACGTCCCCTCGTCTTATACACAGCAGGTAACAGGACTGATAAGAGATCATACACGTCCCCTCGTCTTATACACAGCAGGTAACAGGACTGATAAGAGGTCATACACGTCCCCTCGTCTTATACACATCAGGTAACAGGACTGAGAAGAGGTCATACACGTCTCCTTGTCTTATACACAGCAGGTAACAGGACTGATAAGAGATCATACACGTCTCCTCGTCTTATACACAACAGGTAACAGGACTGATAAGAGATCATACACGTCTCCTTGTCTTATACACAGCAGGTAACAGGACTGATAAGAGATCATACACGTCCCCTCGTCTTATACACATCAGGTAACAGGACTGATAAGAGATCATACACGTCCCCTCGTCTTATACACAGCAGGTAACAGGACTGAGAAGAGGTCATACACGTCTCCTTGTCTTATACACAGCAGGTAAAAGGCTGATAAGAGATCATACATGTCCCCTCGTCTTATACACAGCAGGTAACAGGACTGATAAGAGATCATACACGTCCCCTCGTCTTATACACAGCAGGTAACAGGACTGATAAGAGATCATACACGTCCCCTCGTATTATACACAGCAGGTAACAGGACTGATAAGAGGTCATACATGTCCCCTCGTCTTATACACAGCAGGTAACAGGACTGATAAGAGGTCATACACGTCCCCTCGTCTTATACACAGCAGGTAACAGGACTGATAAGAGATCATACACGTCCCCTCGTCTTATACACAGCAGGTAACAGGACTGATAAGCGGTCACACACGTCCCCTCGTCTTATACACAGCAGGTAACAGGACTGAGAAGAGATCATACACGTCTCCTCGTCTTATACACAACAGGTAACAGGACTGATAAGAGATCATACACATCCCCTCGTCTTATACACAGCAGGTAACAGGACTGAGAAGAGATCATACACGTCCCCTCGTCTTATACACAGCAGGTAACAGGACTGATAAGAGATCATACACGTTCCCTTGTCTTATCTCATTATGTATTACAGAATGGCTCATCCTGCAGACCCCTCTATATGTTTATGAAGGAGATAAGATGAAGTTACGATGTCACCACTATCCTGGATATGGAGGAAAACAGACAAGATTTTACAAAGAGAACAAAGTCATTACAGACGGGAGCGATGATGAGGAATTTCATATTAGTAATGTAGACAGGACAAGTGCCGGGAAATACAAATGTACAAAAGAAGTCTTTTATCGTTCATCGTCTCTACATGCAGCTGAAGCTTCTGTATCTGTAGAAGGTAAATCCAGGCAGGATGTGCACAATACAATTGGAGTAACATGTATCCTGACGATTCACTGCTGTGTGAGGTTGAGATCAGATTAGCCACATTTGTGATGACTTTTCTATCCAATAATAATATTCTTCATTTATATAGCACCACCATATTCTGCAGCGCTTTCCAAATTCGGAGGGTTCATGTAGGAAACAAAATACATCACAACATAACTGGTTAATACACAACACTAGGAGTCAGGGCCTTGCTCGCAAGAGCTTACAATCTATGATAAAGTGGGAGTGACACATAAGGTAGTTGATTGCGATATGTAGTAGTCAAGCCATTTTTGTACTGAAAGCAGATGTAGATCACAACCAGGCCTGAGGAGTTGGTGGGGGAGGGGTTTACTCGGGAAAGAGTCATTTCAGAAAGCTTGATAAGCCTGGCTGAAAAGATCTGTTTTTAAGACACGTTTGAAGGTAGGGGAGTTGGGAATTGACCTGATATTCCGGGGCAGAGCATTCCAGAGAGTAGGTGCAGCTCGAGAAAAGTCTTGAAGACGGGTGTTCAATTAGCGCTAACGATTGTTTGTGATGGCTGACGGCAGACTCTTGTCTGAGACGATGAAATCTGCAATGCTGGAAAACTTCAGCCGCTCATTGGCCAAAACTGCATGTAGATGGCATCATTTGGCTGGATTCAGCCTATCACTTGCCATTGCACTCAAGTACCAGGGAGTCCGTTTTTAGAAAAAACGGACTCCCTGGTTGGCCAGTTTAGTTGGTGCTGCTGATCACTATCTCGAATGTATGGACAACTTAATATGCAGTCTGGAGCATAAGGAGAAAGAGAGAGGAGCCAAGCAGGAATTATGGATTGTGGACAGAGCATGTAAAGCCCCTTAGTACTGTCACACACTTTCTGTGCTGCCCACATCTCCTGCTTGTCTCTCCCACTTCCACGTCTCTTTGCCATCAAATCAGGATTTCACAGACTGCACTATGCCTGGGCTCATTTTTCAATTCAGTACAGTACTTACCAGTCCCAACCATAGTCAGTACCTGAACTGGCACGTAAAAACTCATGCATCTCCTAAGGAAAGAGGTTCATCTTACCTCATGGACAATGTGTCCCGGGATATGGCTTTAAGAATATTGTAATAACAATCCCAGATTTGGTGGCTTTTGTTCCTCCCTCCATCCAAAAACTATATAAAACGTGAACAAAACGTCCTATGTACCCTAAAATGGTGCAAATGAAAACTACGGTAACCAAAATGTTCTGCCTTCCATCAAAACAACCAATGCAAATCGTCCCAGTAATATATTGTCATTTTATTCTTCTTTTAGAGTTGTTCAAGACTCCGACCATAAAAGTGACCCCACGCCCAGTTTTTAAGAAGGAAAACATGACCCTAAAATGTGAGACAAGTCTCCATCCTTCTAGACAGAACACTCGGCTACTATTTACTTTCTATAGAGAAGGACGAGTTATTCGGGGATCTGGTGACAAGGACATCTATGAAGTCTCCATGGTACAACTGGAGCATTCTGGGAAATATTTATGTGAAGTGCAAACCACAGATGGAAGAGTGAGGAAGAGAAGTGCAGAGGAACCAATCCAGATAGAAGGTGAGTATAGACACCATGTATGAAAATAGTTTTGGGGAAAATGCAATATCGCTCGAAATAAAATCTATTCCTATCTATAATCATTCATTTTAGAGCAATTCTCATATCCAAATATAACGGTGACCAAAAATCTAACAGCTGAAGGAGATGCCATGACCCTGACATGTGACACGACTATACATATAAAGCCTACAGAAGTGAAGTTCGCTTTCTACAGAGATGGACGGGAGGTTCGAGGATTTAATTCATCTAACAAATATGAAGTTCAGTTTGCTCAGCAGGAGGATTCTGGGAATTATACCTGCGAAGTAAAAAACACAATCAACACTACCATGAAGACAAGTGATAGGTACAACGTATGGGTAGAAGGTAGGTAATTAATATTTTAAGACCAACAATTGTACATTAGTAAAAATCAACTCCTTAACTGTATCTAACCGCTACTCCGATGCCTCCGCCATGTTTCAGACATTCCTCTGGTTGACCATTCAGAATAGAACAGCTTATTCTCACCCACAATATCTCTACAGTGCTACACCCCCTATATCTCATCCTTCATTTATATCTATCATCCTACCCATGCTCTCCGTTCAGCTCAACATCCACCATAATCGGAACCTCTCACTCCTGTCTCCAAGACTTCTCGAGAGCTGCACCAGTTCTCCGGAATGCCCTGCCCCAAGAAATTAGGTTAATCCATAACATCCATAGTTTTAGTCGCCTCATAAAACACATCTTTTTAGGGTGGCCTATCACATCCCCTAATATAGCTCTTCTCCATTCAACCCCCATCATCATTCTTCACAACTTGATCCATCATGAAAAACTATCCACCATACAACATTCACTCCAAAGCAGTACAAATATCTGCTGGTGACTGGCTCATGCAGCCCTATATTTACTCCCCTATTTTGTAAGGATGGCTGGACTAACGTAAGTATTTAACTGGTGTGTCACCCCTATCTCCTCCTAGATTGTGAGCTCTTGCTACCAGGACCGTCACTCCTCTTGTTTTAATTGCAGACTTGTTTGTTGGTCTGTTATTTATGACTGTTTTTTATACGAACCACCTGGTTGTAAAGCGCTGTAGAATATGTTGGCGCTATATGAATTATATTATTGTTAAACATGTAAAATGTGGAGCTGCTATATTAAGTGCTGCCATAAAAGAGTTGTCTGGGACTAAATAACTTTTCACAGGTGCCCGCAGTCTGCCTCCACTATGGAAAGATTCATACCTACTTCCCGAAGCTCTGGTCTTGCATGCCGGCTCACATGTCTATCTTCCAGTCCGTTGCTTGTTTAATTCAACCCCAAGACGGGCATTATCATCTGCTCCGCTGCAGCTAATAACTGGATTCAGTGGTGACGTGTCTACAAGAGACACATCACAGCTGAAACCAGTTATTGGTTGGACCTAAGCAGTTGATAATGCCCATCCTGGGGATGAATTAAATGAGCAACGAACTGGAAGATGGACACTTGAGCCGGCAAGCAAGACCAAAGCTTCAGAAAGTAGTTATGTTTTTTTCCCATAGCAGAGGCAGAGTGCGGGCACCTGTGAAAAGCTCTTTATTCCCAGATAACCCCATTATTGCCATCTTCCTGTACTGTCTAGCAGTTCTGAGATTACTGCAGGCATGAGCGGTTTTGACCTTTCTCCTTTAGTCTTCATCACTGAGCATGTGCAGCACAGTTTCAAGCATTGTAACAAGGCTTGGAGCAGCATGAAGACACCTAGAGTAAGTCACAGGAGACATGAGAACTGATTATCACCCCTAGAGCACCCTGCTTGTCACTGATTTTGATAAATAAGGACCTTAGATTTATAGAACATAAAATATAGGTATGATTAATATTTCTAAATTTTCTACATTTATATGAAAATTAATAAATTATAATATATATTCTTTTCAAGCCAACTCCACCAATACTAGCTTCGCCTCCATAGCCCTTAAATCCATCTTCTAACAATATGGAAACAGTATATATTATCCAACCAGCCCCCTCCCCATTACAGCAGCTCTCCACAACATAGAAGTAGAGTAAAATACACCACATGCCTTCAGTATCCTCAACTTCCCCTCTCCATTGTGATTTGTTCACATCTGTTTTTGTAATATTTTATTCTTCTCTAGAGCTCTTCTCTCCTCCAGTACTGAAAGTATCTCCAGAGTTGGTCAACCAGGGGGAGAACATGATTCTAACTTGTGACACAAAACTTACTGAACATAGGCAGACTACAGAACTGCAGTATGCCTTCTACAGAGACGGGGAAAACATTCAAGGGTTCAACTCTTCTAATAGGTATGAGGCTAATTTCATGAAGGTGGAAAATTCTGGGACATATACATGTGAGATACAAGCATCAAACGGCAGTGTAAAGAAGAGGAGCAAGGAAGTTCAGATAGAAGGTGAGCAGCGTCCATCATCCTGTTCTGGTCAATTAAGTATTATCTAATGATGGATTGTGTCTCTCCATAGTGTCATATCACTCTTCTCTAATGATCATACTATCTGTAAGTTTGGGGCTGCTCCTACTCATCGTCATCATCTCTATCTTTGTGTTTGTATACAATAAACGCCGATCATCCAACAATAACCCTCAGCCACCAACAGGTAATTATTATTAGAAGCTATTCAATATACTAAAGCTAAGTCCATAGACTTTGTAGCTTAGTTGACTACCTCTCAGACGTAGAGTCCTTGAACACACATCCTTTAGTGACATAATGACTTGTCATTAGCTGCACTGCATCCAAAAATACCTAACACTACTTGATATTTTTATATTGCAGCCCAAAAAATATATGGGTATCAAATAGGCTGTACGATACGATATAATAAAAGAATGGGTGAAGGGCAGAGAATGTGTTAAAAATAAAGATTGTATACTTACCAGTTTAATCCTCCAGCGCTGCCGCTCCAGTCCTGTCAGGCTTTATTTACATGGTTGCAACAATGACATCCCAGTATACCCCATTTGTCTACTGCAGCCAATCACTGGCCTGAGTGGTCCCATGCTGTACACCACTGAGGCCTGTGGGGTATACAGGCACATCAACACTACCTTGATGTATACAAAACCTGGCTAGGGAGGACCAGAGCAGCAGTGCTTGAAAGGAGGAGGGGTGAACCGGTGACTGTAGCGGAGAGCTGATATTCCACAGCCAATCTCCACCTAAGATCCCAGTGAGGCTCAGGAACAAGTATCATAAATCCATAGAGTAGTAATTCCAGCAGGCAAAATAGTCCAATAATATCCCAACAGCAATCCCAATGACTGGACGACACACAGCATCAGGAGCAGAACTAACTTTATTTGGACATGGCACACACTTTAAACCCTCCAACAGCCTTATTTACATACAATGGGGCACATAGATGACCATGGTACAAGGAAGGGTGGGGACAGACAATAGCAAGGGCTGATGGGAGATGGAGGAGGGACAGAACAGCTAGATTACTGGTCTCCCAGTGTCCCTGAGACCACACCCTGCTGGGAAAAGAATGGGACAGGAAAAATAAAGGGGGAGGGGAGGAGGCACAGAAAAGCAATGCATCCAACACAGTAAACATTACAGTTTACAATACATAGCCATACAATCAACCGAATGTCGTCCTACATGATCCAAACAGGCCAGGCTAAATACAATCCGCTACACTGCTCCCCCTTGCCCACAAGCCGGCATACACAGTCTGATCCAGCACGGATCGGCTTGGGGATGTCCGGGGTGCTCACGGATCATTTCTCCAAATCAGTTTGTCTCGACAACCCGTCAGCGTTTCCATTTTGTTTGCCCGGGCGGTACTGAATATTAAAGTCAAAAGGCTGCAGCGCCAAACTCCAGCGCAGCAGCCTGGCATTGTCCCCAGCCACCCGGTTCAGCCATACTAACGGATTGTGATCCGTGAGCAGGGAAAAAGCCTGTCTATATAAATACGGCTGTAACTTCTTTAGGGCCCACACCACAGCCAGGCATTCCTTCTCGATGGCGGCGTAGCTTACTTCTCTGGGTAACAGTTTGCGACTGATGTAAGCCACGGGGTGTTCTCCACCATCGGCCCCAACTTGGCTCAGCACTGCCCCCAATCCAAACATAGAAGCGTCTGTGTGAACAAGAAAACGTTTAGTTGGATTGGGAGCTGCCAAGACAGGGGCATTAATAAGTGCATTTTTCAGATGTTGGAAGGCCTGCTCACACTCCGGGGTCCAGGTTACTTGGCGGGGAAGGTTCTTACGGGTCAGGTCAGTAAGGGGTTTGGCCAGGGCGCTATAATTGGGGACAAACTTTCTGTAATATCCTGCGGTCCCTAGAAATGCCAACACCTGAGTCTTAGTCCTAGGGGTAGGCCATTGGGCTACAGCCTCTACTTTGGCTGGTTCTGGCTTCTGTTTCCCACAACCCACTCGATGGCCCAGGTACTGCACCTCGGCCATTCCTATACTGCATTTGGCCGGTTTCAACGTCAAACCGGCCTCCCTAATCCTGTCTAGAACCGCTCCTATATGGGTTAAGTGCTCCTGCCAGGTATTGCTAAAAATTGCAATATCGTCGAGGTAGGCACAGGTGTAGTCCTGGAACCCATCTAGAAGTCGGTCCACCATCCGCTGGAACGTAGCCGGAGCGTTTTTAATCCCAAATGGCATAACCTTAAAGTGGTATAGGCCGAATGGGGTGACAAAGGCTGACTTAGGGATGGCGTCCGGAGCCAGGGGTATCTGCCAGTACCCCTTACACAGATCAATAGTAGTGAGGTATTGGCCTCTGGCCATCCGGTCTAGCAGTTCATCTATCCTGGGCATCGGATAAGCGTCTGATACAGTCTTTTCATTCAACCTCCGATAGTCTACGCAGAAGCGGGTTGTACCGTCCCGCTTTGGTACGAGGACTACCGGAGATGCCCATGGGCTGTCTGAGGGCTCAATCACCCCCAGCTGGAGCATCTCGTCGATCTCCTTATGCATATTCTCTCGCACCGCTTCAGGGATGCGGTACGGGGTCTGGCGCATGGGTAGTTGCCCTGGGGTTTCTACTCTGTGAGTGGCCAGAGGAGTGTACCCAGGCACATTGGAGAAGGTCTCCTGCTTCTCTCTTAGCAGCTGTTGTACCTCGGTACGTTCCTGTGGGCTCAGCCGGTCCCCCAGTACAACTTCTCCTAAATCCCCAGACAGCTGACCGTCCCCCAGTAGATCCGGCAGGGGAAGACTGTCAAACTCTTCAGAGCTGGGTGCACAAATAGCGGTCACCTCTTCTGAGCGTTCCTGGTAGGGCTTCATCATGTTCACATGGAGCATTCGTCGCCCTCCGGTCCCTGCGCAGGGGCCAATTATATAAGTGGTGTCACATCTCTGTTCCACTACTTTATAAGGGCCTTGCCAGGCGGCCTGTAACTTATCATGTCGAACAGGTTTCAAAATTAAAACTTTCTGCCCAACCTGGAAGCTACGGTCCCTGGCGCCCCAATCGTACCATGTGCGCTGGCGCGTCTGAGCCGCCTGGAGGTTTTCCTTTACCGTCTTGGTTAGAGCTTCCAAGCGATCTCGGAGCGCCAACACATATGGTACAATGGGGGTGCCGTCTGCGCTCCTGTCTCCCTCCCAATGCTCCCTAATTAAGTCCAGCGGTCCCCTTACTCTCCTCCCGAACAACAATTCGAATGGGGAGAATCCTGTGGATTCCTGCGGCACCTCCCGGTAAGCAAAGAGGAGGTGAGGCAGGAATCGTTCCCAGTCTCGGTGGGTCTCAGCAAAGGTTCGGAGCATTTGTTTTAAGGTGCCATTGAACCGCTCGCAGAGCCCGTTGGTCTGAGGATGGTAGGGGGCACTGATTATAGGTCTGATTTTGCAAAATTTCCAGAGGTGCTGGGTGACCTCTGCAGTGAATTGAGTACCCTGATCCGAGATGATCTCCCTGGGTAATCCCATCCGGGAGAAAATCTGCATCAGGGCCTCTGCCACGGTTTCTGCGTTGATGTTTGTCAAGGCTACGGCCTCTGGGTAGCGAGTGGCGTAATCCACCACCGTCAAAATATACCTCTTGCCAGAGGGGGTAGGTTTCCGGAGGGGACCTACTATATCTACGGCTATTCTATGGAACGGTTCCTCAATTATAGGTAGCGGGTGTAACTTTGCTTTCCGCCGGTCCCCCCTCTTCCCTACCCTCTGGTACGTATCACAGGTGCTGCAATATTTGCGTACTCCCTGGCTAATTCCTGGCCAAAAGAAACTTTGGGTCAGCCGATATCTAGTACGACTGACCCCCAAATGTCCGGATAACGGAATATCGTGCGCTATCCGGAGCAGTTCGGCTCGGTACCTCTGTGGTACAACTAGCTGTCTCATAACGGTTGGTCAGAGGTGACTTTGTCTCTATATACCTGTAGAGTAGGGTCAGTGATCACCTCTGCCGCAAAAATTCATCAGGAGGGGCCCAAGGGACACAGTCTAGGGAAGGGGAAGGTTGTCTTACCTGGACCTCCGGCAGTGTGTTGTAGTCCTGGGTGCGGGCCTGTTGCCTGGTGACCACTGGATGTGCTTCCTCAGTGGTTGTGGTTTGTGCCTCAAATGCAGATGTGAGCTTTCCCAGGTCATTTCCCAGTATCACCTCTGCGGGTAATTGGGGCATCAACCCCACCTCCACAGTCCCTGACCCCGCACCCCAATGCAAATGAACCCTTGCTGTATTCAGCCGATATACGGCTCCCCCAGCAACCCTGACAGCCACAGTCTTATTGGTTTTAGCTTTGTCCGCGACCAAGTGGCTTTGGACCAAGGTTATGGTTGCTCCCGAATCTCTGAGTCCCTGCAAAGGTTTCCCCTCCAGGTATACTGTTTGCCTGTGGTGCTGCCGATTATCCGCCTGTGCTTGTAGTGGGTTGGCTTCGTGGAGTACTTCCCACTGTTCTATAGTGGTGACTGGAACTGCAGAGCCATAAGCGGGGGGTGTCTCCTCCTGATAGTGGTGTGCTGCTGCTCTCGGTGGTGGTGGTGGTCCTGGTCGAATCCAGGTGGATCGGTCTCTAAGCTCCGGGCATTCCCGCTTGTAGTGTCCCCACCTCTGGCACTGGTGGCATTGCACAGAGGAGGGTGGGCGAAACCTCGGTTGAGCCGCTGTAGGAGCTGGTTGGGGTAGCGGTCTCAGTGGTGTGTTGGTGCTAGCTGAAAATTGGTTTCCCCCTAGAGGTCGCACAGCTGGTTTAACACCCACAAGCTTGTGCTGCCTGCGGGTATCCAAATAGTCATCAGCCTTTTTAGCTGCTTCTGTGATAGACGTGGGGTTACGGTCTCTCACCCATTCCTGCAGGTCTGCGGGTATCCCATCATAGAACTGTTCTAGTAGCAGCATTTGTAATAGGTCCTCCATGGACCGTGCCTGGTTCGCCTGTACCCATCCGAGGGCTGCCCTTTGTAAACGGCAAGCCCATTCTGCATGCGAGTCTTTTTCAGCTTTTTCCAATTCCCTGAACCGTCTCCGGTATGCCTCTGGTGTCATAGCATATCGGGCCAGGATAACCTCTTTGACACGGCTGTAATTCCTAATTTCCGTATCTGGTATCGTACGGTAGGCTTCAGCTGCCCTCCCAGTTAACCGTCCTGCTAAGATGGGTACCCAATCTTCCATATGTATTTTATGTAACGTGCATAGTCTTTCAAAGTCTTGGAGGAATGCATCTATATCTTCCTCCGCTTCTACATACATTTTAAATGCCTGGTATGGAATTTTTGGCTTACCCTCTTGCACCATAGACACTGCTGGGCTTGGTGTTTGTGGTCTCCTTTGCCGCGTTATAAATGCTTGAACCTCTGTCATTGTCTTGGAGATAATTTCCACTGGTGGGTTCTCCCCATAAAATGACAATCTGAATAAGAGCTGCCTTTGGAACTCTGCTTGCTCTGTTCCGTCTGTCTCGTCCCTCTGTGCAGTGACCGAATCATCCTCTGTTCGGATTTCTGCCATTATTTCAGAGATAAGTGTTGCCTTTGTTTTGTTGCTGGCTGAAATACCTCTTGCTTCCAGAAGATCTTTAAGTGTGGATCGTTTTAAAGTGGAGTAATCAATCTCCATTAATCCTTGTTCCTCTGTGAGTCTGGATCCCAGCGCTGCCAACCAATGTAGCGGAGAGCTGATATTCCACAGCCAATCTCCACCTAAGATCCCAGTGAGGCTCAGGAACAAGTATCATAAATCCATAGAGTAGTAATTCCAGCAGGCAAAATAGTCCAATAATATCCCAACAGCAATCCCAATGACTGGACGACACACAGCATCAGGAGCAGAACTAACTTTATTTGGACATGGCACACACTTTAAACCCCCCAACAGCCTTATTTACATACAATGGGGCACATAGATGACCATGGTACAAGGAAGGGTGGGGACAGACAATAGCAAGGGCTGATGGGAGATGGAGGAGGGACAGAACAGCTAGATTACTGGTCTCCCAGTGTCCCTGAGACCACACCCTGCTGGGAAAAGAATGGGACAGGAAAAATAAAGGGGGAGGGGAGGAGGCACAGAAAAGCAATGCATCCAACACAGTAAACATTACAGTTTACAATACATAGCCATACAATCAACCGAATGTCGTCCTACATGATCCAAACAGGCCAGGCTAAATACAATCCGCTACAGTGACTATAGAATCTTTTACTATTTCAATATATTTTATCCAGAGATGAGCACGTTATAAAATTTGTTACGATCCGATTTGTCCAAATCTGCCAGGAAATACGAGAATCGAAAAAGAACTTTAAATGCCTAGAAATTCTCTCTTTCTTTCTCAAAAAGTTCTACCCAACCGAATAACAGTCGGGTTGCATTTTGGGTCTACTCGATTCGCTCACCTCTAATTCCATGCTTTTGGCCCATCTCTTTTTTCAATATCTTGATAATGTTCAACATGGAGAAACAGACCAAGGTGCATCCAACTTGGGAAGACTTGTTGATGCAAACATTTCCACCTAAAAAACTCATCCAGAAAAGTTCTTTATGGATAAATTTCAGCTTAGGTTGGACATGGGCTGGATGACCCATTCATCAATTATTACTTCAGATCCATGTTCCTACTCATTGAGCCGTTTCTTTTTCAGACGCTGACGAATACTCTGATGCAGATAATGAATACTCTGATGCAGATAAAATTACTTATACAAACCTTGCCATGACTAGGGGGCCACAGAGTAAGTAACTGAGGATTTAACTGTATCGTGTACAATAATTCAGAGACTTTCTAGACTTTGTTAAAAGGTTTTCCCATGAAAAGTATTTTGGATATTTATCGATAATTTCCATAAATGTCTGATCCCCGTCATTTGGCTGCTTCTTATGTAGAGTCACAGCAGGAAAAGCCTACACTAATCACCAGCCATTAAAACATTTCTCCAACAGTCCCCATTCTCATTTTGTATGTATCCTATTATTGTTGTTGTCTAGGTTAACATGCTCCTAATCTGCTCATTGTACAGTGGATGACTTTAATCTGGTACGTGGTCCGCATGCTGCGGCAACGTATAGGGCATGACCTATATTTTATGGAGCGGCCACACGGATGTGGGAGCACAACACTTACAGTTATGCGAAATGTCCCCTTAGGTGTAAAATTTTTGCAAGATTGTGCTAATTTTATATCGTTAGATAATAGATTCCTTAACAAAATTCAAGAAAAGTTAAGGTTTCATGCTCTTGATTTAATTTTTCATCCGTGTGCTATCCACATTTTTGGTATTCATTTCTATGGGGTCATGCACATATCTGTATTTTTTGAAGATCTGTGTGGTCATTCCACAAATGATAGAATATATCCTAGTCTTGTCCACATCATCGACAAGAATAACCCTTTCCATTGACGGGAGTGAGAAAAATACGAAATGCACATGAAGGTATAGGTATTTTGTGGATAAGTTGTTTGAGGGCAGAAATACAGCCATGGCCATGAAGCCTTAGAGTAGACATGTGAAGGAACATGTATGTACTCCTATGTTGGATGAATATTTCCAAGTTTTTATTAACAGAAATAGCTCTTATAAAGTTTCTTTTATTGTTCATTTTTAGATGATGTTCCAGAAAACAATGGATCTGTAAGTACAAGTGAATGAACCTGATGTATATTTCGGATTCAACAGATTTTACAATAAACGTCCACCCCCAAAAACACTTTGCAAAATAGTCGCCAAAGTCTCATAACATTCCTTAGGAAGTCCGAGTCATGCTCTCCCTTTTATTGCCCTCCATGGATCATGTAAAGTTAAATTTTCACTTTTGATTGAAGGGTCACAAAAAAACTATAATAAAAGTAGTATAGAGTAAGATCTGGAGCTTCCTCTTGTGACAGCAAGTACATTTTCCAAATCCTATCCAATATAACAGTCTAAAGATGCGCCAAATTCATCACAGTCTCTGAGGCTTACGATACATTTAGTGGGCTATTAGACACTTTTATCTGACTTTACACTAACGAATGCTTAGCTTAATGTGCCACAAAATGGTGGTATACATCGTCACATCTTTATTTCCACTAAGTCACATGTTTTGCTGCTAAGTCCCATCCCTTTGTCGAGCGAGGTGAAAAAAGTTTGTAAAACACCTGAAGGTGTTGTCCAGCATTTTGATATTGATGGCCTAGGACAGCGATGTGCACCTACTTCTGGTGCCAGAGCTAGAACAAAACAGTTGGTGTGATAGGTGCTGTGTCCCTGCCAATCTGATATTGATGGTATAATCTGAAAATAGGCCATCAATATAAAAACCCCGAGCAACACCTTTAATAAATGTAGGGCAAGGCATGTGCTCCAGAATTCCGGCACATTTGGATGACAACATGATGTGGTGGTGATCGGTCACGTACATTTAAAATCCCTAGGACTTGGAAAGACATGTTATGAATACATGATTCCGATAAAATCTATGGATTTTTAAAGAAAAAGCAGCATCAAGAGATGTTAATTATGGAGAGCTACATTCACTGCTGAACGGAAGTTGAGCTCATTGCCCAGAAAAAGGTACTATTCCCTACTATGGTGGAAGCTGTGGTGCAAAAAGCAGTGAGGCACATACATTTCCACTAAAGAACACAGTTCTCCACAATTAGTGAGACACTTTGGTTCGGTGCTGCCGGAGTAGGCCTTATCAAAAATTAAATACCTCCTCCAGCAGTCCAGGCTCCAAACTGAAATCTATGCCAGTCTGTAGCTAGTTCAGATTTCAGTTATCATTTCATCATTCGTCGTTTCTGGCGTAAATAATGACGTGTCGGGCCGATGGCCTTGCTAACATTGTAACTTTGCTATGCCCCCTATACAGAAACTGTCGGGGGCAGCATAAAAAACACCACGAAAAGTCACAAAACCAGATTTCTGTGACTTTTTAAGGCGAAAAACATGGCATAGGGAATGAGAAATTTGTCCCTTTCCGCTTGTAGATTTATTCCCAGAGATCTCCGCCAGGCTCGTCTGAGTAATTACTTTCTTTTCTTTCTTTTTTAGGATGTTGTCTATGCTGTAGTAAACTCCAAGGCTAAACTACAAGCCAAGGCTTCCCAAAGAATGTCTGACACTTCAACCGACGTCTATCAGAACATCGGCTCCAATAGATAAAATCATCTCCAAATGTGACCATCAAGAAGAAAAAAAAACAAAAAAAAACACAATTGTATAAATCAGCAAAATTGATGCACGTAGTGGAGAACATAGTTTTTGCCTTTATATACATTACTACACCACCAGAATGATGACAGGTTAAATCTACTTATTATGTACAACTATATCAGTAGTCAGCACAGAAATGTATTTTCCTCAAAGAGACAATCGGCCGTTTTACCTTCCTGTGGATCAACATTGTATTGTATTTAGCTGAACTTTTTAGCCTTTTTGTGCCTTAACCTCCCTGGCGGTAATCCCGAGTGTGGATCGGGGTTAACTTTCACTGCCAGAAGCGGTAACCCCAAATCACACTCGGACCGCAAAACACCGACGCCGCACATGGCCGGCACTTACATAGAAAAGTCCTATTCTTGTCCGCAGCTGTGGACAAGAATAGGACATGTTCTATTTTCTTGCGGACGTTCAGGGCCGCGCTCCGGAAATACAGATGCGGATAGCACACTGTGTGCTGTCCGCATCCATTCCTGCCCCATTGAAAATTGGGTACAAAATTACTGACATAATCAGACCGCCAGGGAGGTTAAGAACCACGTGACCACACTGCTACCCACCTATGACAAAGTCATCTACTGATCATACATCTTATTTATTTGCACGACGTATCAAACAGGGGCTTAAGGCCTCCATATTCAATTGTGTATTTTGGCGGAACCTGCAAATATGGATCTGATCACCTGGTCCTTTTGTTTTTCCGGGAGATGCGTTGCCGCCAGAAGTGTCTGGCAGTGGCTTTCTCCGCTCTCCCCATTAAATACACTTACATGTTCAGCCGAGTGTGTATGGCCACCTTTAGGCCTAGGGCAGACTGAGCAGTAGGACAGTTGGCCACTTTAAACACCCCTACATAAGACGGAGGCCTTCTGTTGCACCTCCATCCGAAGCAGTCACCTCCAGTTTCATTCAGCACCCGTCTAGTACGCATTTGTCTCAGAATTTCATCTGCAAGATCTGAAATGTTGAAACAAAATATGCAACAATACTGTGGATTCAAGGCAAGCTGCAGATTTTCTTCACCGAATCCACAATGAAACCTGCATATACCCCAAGTGGATTTGACTGCAGAGTTTGGCAGAGATTTTTAGTTTGAATCAACAGTGTAATTTTTACTCTATGAACTCAATCCCAATGAGCTGGGTGCCTCACATTAATTATGGCAACTGGACTTATTGTAGTTATCTTGAAAACGTTTCACTCATTCTTCCAACGAGCTTTCTCAATTCTGAGTGACTGTACAAGAATTCTCTGGAAATAAATATGTAACTGAATCAACATCTGGTAATTATACCCAGCATGGGGTCAGAGGTGTTGATTCCTTTATCCTAATTGGAGTCAGTAGGTGATAATGACCTCCCTTGGTTGATATTGTTGGTATGTAACAGGTCCATGTTACCAGCAGTTCTATTTTTCATCGGTGTACAATTCTGCCCAGGCACCTCCCTACTTTCCTCACTAACCTTACTAACTACTACACTATCTACCCCCTTATTAGTATATGACCCCCCTCCCTCCCCCCAGGTCCTAGTTTAAAAGCTCCTCCAGCAGTCAAGATCTGGGCTTACAAATATGCAACATGCTTGCATCTAGTGTATTCACCCTCGAATGACTCTGCATACATTGCACAAGACACACACTTAGTAGCGTTGTCCATGGAGCACATGTTTAAATGGGGATGAAAAGTAAAGAAAGAAAACAGTAAATAAGAATTTTAATTTAGACCCATGTCTGCTGTAATTGGAGAACATGCTAGAATCAAGCAAACACACAAGGAACATCAAGCCCTAGTCTAAAACTCCGCTTTTTTAACTCCACTTATTCACAAGTAGTGTTGATCATGAATATTCAAACGGAAATTTTTTATCGTGAATATTGCCACTTTGAGAATTCGTGAATATTTAGAATATAGTGATATATATTCATAATTTCGAATATTCAAGATTTTTTTTTAATCAGTACACATGATCCCTCCCTGCTTCTAGCTTGTGGGCCAATGAGAAGGCTGCAATATCTTTGACTTTAGGAGTAGTGTTGATTGCAAATTTTCGTAAGGCGAATTTTCATAATGAGAATCAATGAGATTGTGAAAACTCAGATCCAATGGTATATTCTAACCCCCAGGCGTGCCCATGGGGACACTTGTCGGGGAGGAGTATGCCAAAGTGGAACAACTGTACAGATTTAAAAAAAAAAAGACTATTCTAAAAAACAAATATATTTGTTTTTTAGAATATTCGTACTATTCTAAAACAATAATATATAGTAATATAGCGAATATTTAAAAAAAAAATGAATGTAGAACAATTTAGCTAATATAGTGCTATAATCTTTTTTTTAATAGTTGTAATTTTTTTCCAATCTGAACTTCAGATGAGTAAATAATTACAACTATTAGACAAAGAAGATTATAGCACTATATTAGCTAAATTGCTCTATATTCGTTTTTTTTTGAATATTCGCTATATATTCTACTGATAACTCCTCCATACACATACACGTTCCGCTTGGCCCTTACAACATCCCCATCCATATATATACGTGTTTGGCTTGGCCAAATGTTTATGAGTGTTTTATGGGAAAACTGGTGCAGAACACTTCTAGTGGCAGCTCATCTCCCCGAAGAACAAAGAATTGTCCGAAAATATTAATTTCTCCAGATCCTTCTCTCCCCCGACAGATGATGTTGGACCTCCCCATACACATTACAGTGTCACCTGAACCCACCATTCTCAGTATCTTCAACTGACAATGCACTAATATGTATGGAGGGCCTTTAGGCTTAGGGAAGACTGCAGCAAATCAAATTTTCACTGAAATTCAGATCAAAGTCAATTTGTTTGACTTTGATTCACTCAACCTTACCTTTAAGAACAACATTTTGTTAACTGCATAAAAATAGAGAGAGAGAGTGGTCAGAAGACAAGCCGAGATGAAAACCAGACAGAAAATGCAGTACCAAACTAGAGATAGAGAGTGGTAAGAAGACAAGCCGAGATCAGAACCAGACAGAAAACGCAGTGCCAAACGAGAGATAGAGAGTGGTCAGAAGACAAGCCAAGATCAGAACCAGACAGAAAATGCAGTGCCAAACTAGAGATAGAGAGTGGTAAGAAGACAAGCCGAGATCAGAACCAGACAGAAAACGCAGTGCCAAACGAGAGATAGAGAGTGGTCAGAAGACAAGCCAAGATCAGAACCAGACAGAAAATGCAGTGCCAAACTAGAGATAGAGAGTGGTAAGAAGACAAGCCGAGATCAGAACCAGACAGAAAACGCATTGTAATATTGTAATGGTCGCAGTACGATACATGAGCTGTACTATGTGTATTTACACTCTTGTGAGCAAAGTTTCTGCTATGCTTATTGTAGAATTCACAAGCTGCGCTGCCAAAAAAGCCCTCAGGGAGGCAAAGTTTTCTCTGAAGTATGGAGACGAGAAAAAGAATTGATACAATAAAGACTGTATGATACGATTATTATAAACAGGGGGAAATGAAACTAAATATTAAAATAATAGATATTAATAATAAAGAGTAGAAAATAGATAAGTGGCTGTAAAGCAAACCTATTACAATTAACTAGGGGAAACTAGAAAAGAAATTGATAGTGAGGGCCAAATTTGAATGATCAGGCTGCTGTGTTACTCATTAGGTGTCCTCTTTACTTCTCTTTCGGAGAATGGTCTTCATGATCTCATCAGGGCTATATGGGCTGATAGTATATCAGATAGATCCGGAAGACATCTTTCCTCTGTAGGACCTCAAACCTTTGGTAAGTATATGTTGGGACGTGATTGGTGGGTATAATTCTTATAGGTGAAATCTTCTTTATGTCTTAGAGCACAGAGGCTACTTAATTAGTGTTTCAGATATTTCGTCTTTATATTGTGAAGACTGAGCCTGTCATGAAGGTCCTGGGTTGTACGGCCTACATATTGTAATCCACGTTTGGATCCAAAGTGTTTAATCAGAAATTTCTGGTTGATGGTATTTGACTTGAATTAAGTGAGCAGGTGTAGAATGGGCTGGCAACAGAGACATCGGGGAGCTCCACAGCGATAACTTCCAGTTCTGTCCTTTTCAGCAAAATTCTGTGATGTAGCATGCTGCCAGAGTCTGCTGGGATCCATAGCCAAGATGTTCTTTGTAGTAAAGGCTCATTTAAACCCTTTAAGTAATAGGGGCCAATGTTTCTGTAGGTTTCTCTTAATTTTTGGAGTATGTGGTAATGAGGCTTGTTCTCCTCTGATTGCATTCTTAAGTCTTCCTTTGTTGAACTTTAGAACTGGAGGCATTGAAGCTGGTCCAGTGAGCTAGTTTTTTTGTAGGCATCTTCGATAAGGGTAGAGAGATATCCTTTTTCCAGGAAAATTTTCTTCAGAACATTCAGTTGTTTTTGAAAGGTGTCATCCATAGTAAATAAAAGGTTGGTTGTCGACAATTATGTCCAAAAAAATCAAATTTCAGAGCAGATAAAATTCTGACAAAATTGGCCCAGGTGTTTTGATGGAGCAAAGGAAATTCCATCGCCGTCCCATGGCACTGATGGCAAGTTTGATCACCTTAAGTAAAAGTCGTTATTTCTCAATATGAATTCTAGGCTATCAATAAAAAAAATTCTCTCAAAGCAAGGGGGATATCTGGGTCTTCGTACAGGTATTTTTTCTGCACTCTGTAAGCCGGATGAGAGTTCCATGTTCAAATTTGGCGAGGAGATATGCATAAAGAAGTCTTCATGCCAACCAAGCTCCATTAATTCACTGATGTGCTGATTGGAATCCCTTAACCCCTTAGTGACCACTCATACGTGTTTTCACGTCAGTCACTAAGGGGCCTTAGGCTGGGCCATCGCTTTTTTACGGCGGCCCAGTCTAAGCGCTGCAGTGATCCCCCGTGCAGCGGGGAGCAGGGGCTCGGCTCTCACATGAGAGCCGTGGTCCTGCTCTAACAGCCTAGACCGGCAGGAGTGCCGAACCGGGCTGTTTAACACTTTACATGCAGCGGCAATGGCATATTGGTCAATGCACAATGGTTTTCTTTAGATGCAACATAGCACTCAATAATTTACTTTTGTATTTGGCTGCTAACCAATACTAATAATGTCCTGAAATGCATATCAGGCCGCACAAGGAGTATTGAGCAGTTCTGGGCTCCTGGGCACAAGAAAGACATAGCTGAGCTTGACCGGATTCAAAGGTGGGGAACTAAAGTAATAACTGGAATGGGTGGACTACAGGACCCAGAAAGACTACCAAAATTAGGACTATTGAGTTTAGGAAAAAGACGACTGAAGGGAGATATAATAATATTGTAAAAATATATTAAAGTTTAGTACAGAGATCACTCACATCCTATCTATCTATCTATCTATCCCCAGGACTGTGACGAGGGGACATACTCTGCGTCTGGAGGAAAGAAGGTTTCTACACAAATATAGTAGAGGATTCCTTACGGTAAGAGCAGTGAGACTATGGAGGTCTCTGCCTGAGGAGGTGGTGATTGTGAGTTCACTAAAAGAGTTCCAGAGGGGCCTGGATGTATTTCTGGAGTGTAATAATATTACAGGTTATACACAGTCAAGTCACATTATTATGACCACAAGCTACTATCCAGATTAACTGGCGTGTGCAGCACAGAAAACAGCTAGCCAGTGTGGGAGTGACTCAATAAAGACTTGGTAGGTTGTCACAGGTATCTGGAGCCATGCTGACTGCAGTGCATCCCACAGTGGCTGGAAGGTGCATAGGGGAGGATTTACTGAGCAGACACAATAATAGTGGTCCGCAGATACTCAATTACGTTCAAGTCCGGGGAATTAGGGGGCCAGGGTACTACTTGGAAGTCTTGGTCATGCTCTTCAAACTAATGTCGGACAGTTCTAGCCTTGGAACAAATCACACTGGAAAATCCCATCTGCTCCAAGGAAAGAAATCAATATGTATGAATTTACGTGATCTGCAGGTCTGGGTTCATACCCAGATCAGTTGAGAGTGACTTCCACATGAATGAGTGGGCCCAGAGAATGTAAAAAAAAAACATTCCTTAAACCATAACATTGCCACCACCAGATTGTGTTCCTCCAGCAATGGCTGCAGGGGGTTTGTTCTCTGATGTCTCTCACATGACACCCCAGTGTCCATCCGTTTCATTAAGCAGAAAACGTGATTCGTAGAAGAAGACAACCCTATGCCAATCAGTGGTGGTCCAATTCATTAGCAGAAAATTGAAGCCTTTTCTGCTAATACAACTTCATTAGCAGAGGTGCAGTGACCATCCATCTGCTTCAAAGCCACATACTCAGTAGGGTTTGCTGAACTGTTTTAGACACATGTCACCATTCTCCTTCCTTCCTTTTTGTAATTTGCAGCGAGACATTGACAGAAGACAACTTCTCCTTTTACACTCGAGAGCATTGTCTCCGTCCATCCATCATGTCCCCAGAGACGTCCGTGTTATTACTCTGTAAGTACAATGATCTTTATTGTCTTTCAGTCGCTGTCTGATGGTGAACAGTAATAGGGGTGTAATAATGTAATATACATACCAGCCATAACTAACCGGCTACACCCCATCTCCCATCATAAACATCCCATCTCCTCTATATACAGATGTATACAGTATTTTAATCCCTGTCTGATGGTGAACAGTAAGAGGGGGTGCAATATTGTCACATGAAGAGCTCCATCACTACAAGTTACCGGCTACACCCCATCTCCCATCATATGTCCTCTGTATACAGCTGTGTACTGAGTATAATGTCATATAAATACCTCCATCACTACAAGGTACCGGCTACACCCCATCTCCCATCATATGTCCTCTGTATACAGCTGTGTACTGTGTATAATGTCATATAAATACCTCCATCACTACAAGGTACCGGCTACACCCCATCTCCCATCATATGTCCTCTGTATACAGCTGTGTACTGCGTATAATGTCATATAAATACCTCCATCACTACAAGTTACCGGCTACACCCCATCTCCCATCATATGTCCTCTGTATACAGCTGTGTACTGTGTATAATGTCATATAAATACCTCCATCACTACAAGTTACCGGCTACACCCCATCTCCCATCATATGTCCTCTGTATACAGCTGTGTACTGTGTATAATGTCATATAAATACCTCCATCACTACAAGTTACCGGCTACACCTCCTCTCCCATCATATGTCCTCTGTATACAGCTGTGTACTGAGTATAATGTCATATAAATACCTCCATCACTACAAGGTACCGGCTACACCCCATCTCCCATCATATGTCCTCTGTATACAGCTGTGTACTATGTATAATGTCATATAAATACCTCCATCACTACAAGTTACCGGCTACACCCCATCTCCCATCATATGTCCTCTGTATACAGCTGTGTACTGAGTATAATGTCATATAAATACCTCCATCACTACAAGTTACCGGCTACACCTCATGTCCCATCATATGTCCTCTGTATACAGCTGTGTACTGTGTATAATGTCATATAAATACCTCCATCACTACAAGTTACCGGCTACACCTCATGTCCTATCATATGTCCTCTGTGTACAGCTGTGTACTGTGTATAATGTCATATAAATACCTCCATCACTACAAGGTACCGGCTACACCTCATGTCCTATCATATGTCCTCTGTATACAGCTGTGTACTGTGTATAATGTCATATAAATACCTCCATCACTACAAGGTACCGGCTACACCTTATGTCCCATCATATGTCCTCTGTATACAGCTGTGTACTGAGTATAATGTCATATAAATACCTCCATCACTACAAGGTACCGGCTACACCCCATCTCCCATCATATGTCCTCTGTATACAGCTGTGTACTGAGTATAATGTCATATAAATACCTCCATCACTACAAGTTACCGGCTACACCCCATCTCCCATCATATGTCCTCTGTATACAGCTGTGTACTGAGTATAATGTCATATAAATACCTCCATCACTACAAGGTACCGGCTACACCTCATCTCCCATCATATGTCCTCTGTATACAGCTGTGTACTGAGTATAATGTAATATAAATACCTCCATCACTACAAGGTACCGGCTACACCCCATCTCCCATCATATGTCCTCTGTATACAGCTGTGTACTGTGTATAATGTCATATAAATACCTCCATCACTACAAGTTACCGGCTACACCCCATCTCCCATCATATGTCCTCTGTATACAGCTGTGTACTGAGTATAATGTCATATAAATACCTCCATCACTACACGGTACCGGCTACACCTCATCTCCCATCATATGTCCTCTGTATACAGCTGTGTACTGAGTATAATGTCATATAAATACCTCCATCACTACAAGTTACCGACTACACCCCATCTCCCATCATATGTCCTCTGTATACAGCTGTGTACTGCGTATAATGTCATATAAATACCTCCATCACTACAAGTTACCGGCTACACCCCATCTCCCATCATATGTCCTCTGTATACAGCTGTGTACTGTGTATAATGTCATATAAATACCTCCATCACTACAAGTTACCGGCTACACCCCATCTCCCATCATATGTCCTCTGTATACAGCTGTGTACTGTGTATAATGTCATATAAATACCTCCATCACTACAAGTTACCGGCTACACCTCCTCTCCCATCATATGTCCTCTGTATACAGCTGTGTACTGAGTATAATGTCATATAAATACCTCCATCACTACAAGTTACCGGCTACACCCCATCTCCCATCATATGTCCTCTGTATACAGCTGTGTACTGTGTATAATGTCATATAAATACCTCCATCACTACAAGTTACCGGCTACACCTCATCTCCCATCATATGTCCTCTGTATACAGCTGTGTACTGTGTATAATGTCATATAAATACCTCCATCACTACAAGTTACCGGCTACACCTCATCTCCCATCATATGTCCTCTGTATACAGCTGTGTACTGTGTATAATGTCATATAAATACCTCCATCACTACAAGTTACCGACTACACCCCATCTCCCATCATATGTCCTCTGTATACAGCTGTGTACTGAGTATAATGTCATATAAATACCTCCATCACTACAAGGTACCGGCTACACCCCATCTCCCATCATATGTCCTCTGTATACAGCTGTGTACTGTGTATAATGTCATATAAATACCTCCATCACTACAAGGTACCGGCTACACCTCATCTCCCATCATATGTCCTCTGTATACAGCTGTGTACTGTGTATAATGTCATATAAATACCTCCATCACTACAAGGTACCGGCTACACCTCATCTCCCATCATATGTCCTCTGTATACAGCTGTGTACTGTGTATAATGTCATATAAATACCTCCATCACTACAAGTTACCGGCTACACCCCATCTCCCATCATATGTCCTCTGTATACAGCTGTGTACTGTGTATAATGTCATATAAATACCTCCATCACTACAAGGTACCGGCTACACCTCCTCTCCCATCATATGTCCTCTGTATACAGCTGTGTACTGTGTATAATGTCATATAAATACCTCCATCACTACAAGGTACCGGCTACACCTCATCTCCCATCATATGTCCTCTGTATACAGCTGTGTACTGTGTATAATGTCATATAAATACCTCCATCACTACAAGTTACCGGCTACACCTCATCTCCCATCATATGTCCTCTGTATACAGCTGTGTACTGTGTATAATGTCATATAAATACCTCCATCACTACAAGTTACCGGCTACACCCCATCTCCCATCATATGCCCTCTGTATACAGCTGTGTACTGAGTATAATGTCATATAAATACCTCCATCACTACAAGTTACCGGCTACACCCCATCTCCCATCACATTTCCTCTGTATACAGCTGTGTACTGTGTATAATGTCAAATAAATACCTCCATCACTACAAGGTACCGGCTACACCCCATCTCCCATCATATTTCCTCTGTATACAGCTGTGTACTGAGTATAATGTCATATAAATACCTCCATCACTACAAGTTACCAGCTACACCTCATCTCCCATCATATGTCCTCTGTATACAGCTGTGTACTGTGTATAATGTCATATAAATACCTCCATCACTACAAGTTACCGGCTACACCCCATCTCCCATCATATGCCCTCTGTATACAGCTGTGTACTGAGTATAATGTCATATAAATACCTCCATCACTACAAGTTACCGGCTACACCTCATCTCCCATCATATGTCCTCTGTATACAGCTGTGTACTGAGTATAATGTCATATAAATACCTCCATCACTACAAGTTACCGGCTACACCCCATCTCCCATCACATTTCCTCTGTATACAGCTGTGTACTGAGTATAATGTCATATAAATACCTCCATCACTACAAGTTACCGGCTACACCCCATCTCCCATCATATGTCCTCTGTATACAGCTGTGTACTGCGTATAATGTCATATAAATACCTCCATCACTACAAGCTACCAGCTACACCCCATCTCCCATCACATGTCCTCTGTATACAGCTGTGTACTGTGTATAATGTCATATAAATATCTCCATCACTACAAGTTACCGGCTACACCCCATCTCCCATCATATGTCCTCTGTATACAGCTGTGTACTGTGTATAATGTCAAATAAATACCTCCATCACTACAAGGTACCGGCTACACCCCATCTCCCATCATATTTCCTCTGTATACAGCTGTGTACTGTGTATAATGTCAAATAAATACCTCCATCACTACAAGGTACCGGCTACACCCCATCTCCCATCATATTTCCTCTGTATACAGCTGTGTACTGAGTATAATGTCATATAAATACCTCCATCACTACAAGTTACCGGCTACACCTCATCTCCCATCATATGTCCTCTGTATACAGCTGTGTACTGTGTATAATGTCATATAAATACCTCCATCACTACAAGGTACCGGCTACACCTCATCTCCCATCATATGCCCTCTGTATACAGCTGTGTACTGTGTATAATGTCATATAAATACCTCCATCACTACAAGTTACCGGCTACACCCCATCTCCCATCATATGTCCTCTGTATACAGCTGTGCACTGAGTATAATGTCATATAAATACCTCCATCACTACAAGTTACCGACTACACCCCATCTCCCATCATATGTCCTCTGTATACAGCTGTGTACTGTGTATAATGTCATATAAATACCTCCATCACTACAAGTTACCGGCTACACCTCATCTCCCATCATATGTCCTCTGTATACAGCTGTGTACTGTGTATAATGTCATATAAATACCTCCATCACTACAAGGTACCGGCTACACCTCATCTCCCATCATATGTCCTCTGTATACAGCTGTGTACTGAGTATAATGTCATATAAATACCTCCATCACTACAAGTTACCGGCTACACCCCATCTCCCATCATATGTCCTCTGTATACAGCTGTGTACTGTGTATAATGTCATATAAATACCTCCATCACTACAAGTTACCGGCTACACCCCATCTCCCATCATATGTCCTCTGTATACAGCTGTGTACTGAGTATAATGTCATATAAATATCTCCATCACTACAAGCTACCGGCTACACCCCATCTCCCATCATATGTCCTCTGTATACAGCTGTGTACTGAGTATAATGTCATATAAATACCTCCATCACTACAAGTTACCGGCTACACCCCATCTCCCATCATATGTCCTCTGTATACAGCTGTGTACTGAGTATAATGTCATATAAATACCTCCATCACTACAAGTTACCGGCTACACCCCATCTCCCATCATATGTCCTCTGTATACAGCTGTGTACTGTGTATAATGTCATATAAATCCCCGTGTACAGAAATCACTGCCTCTTATCATTTACGGTAATTGTTGATTAGCCCTGCACATCGGCTTGGAATTTTAACCTATTCGTCCGTGCAAAACAGCTTCTCCTCTGTTTTGTTGGTGGGTTTCCTCCCATGAACTGCTTGCTTCAGGTCCTTCTACCACATTTGTTATTATTTATTTATTCTTTAACCATTCTGTGGTACAGCTACTTATCTGCTCAGGGTCGTTGTCTTGCTGCATGACCCATGTTCTCTTGAGATGCAGCTCATGGACAGGGTTTCTGATATTTTCCTTTATAATTTGCTGGAATAATTGTAAATTCATTGTTCCATCAAAGATGACAAGCTGTCCTGACCCAGAGGCAGCAAAACAAGCCCAAACCATGATACTACCACCACCGTTTCTCACAGATGGGATGAAGATTTTATGCTGGAATGCAGTGTTTTCCTTTCTCCAAACATAACGCTTCTCATTTAAACCAAAGAGTTCTAGTTTGGTCTCGGCCATCCACAAAACATTGATGCAATGGCCTTCTGGCTTGTCCTGATCTTCTTTAGCAAACTGTAGATGAGCAGCAAAGTTCTTTTTAGAGATCAGCGGCTTTCGCTTTGCAATCCTGCCACGTGCAACAATATTATTCAGTGTCCTCCTGATGGTGGACTCCTTGTTGGTCCACCACTCCTGGGGAGGTTAATATTGGTCTTGAATTTCCTTAAATTGTATAGATTCTGTTTGGCTGTAGATTTGTGGAGTCCAAAGAGATGATCTTTTAACTGTTTCCAGCCTGATCAGCTTTAACAACTCTTCTTCAGAATTCTCCTTTTTCGCACCAAATACAGTTCCTCAAAAATGTGTTGTGAAGATCAGAGTTTGACAGATCCCTGTTCTTAAACCATTTGAGGCGACGGTGATTTTCCATTTTTGAATGTCTGTTTTTCACTCCCGACCTTCCTGAAGCCATAATTTTTTTAATTTTTCCTTTCACATAGCCGTATGAGGGCTTCTTCGTTGCAAGACAAGTAGTACTTTCTAATGACATCTTTTAATATTGAATACGAATATATGACGCACAGGAGTGAATAATATCAGGTGGAGGTGCTCACAGTAAAGATGATTCGCCCCTCCTCTGGCATATAATTCAAAAAGGAGTAAAAATACTGGGCACTCACTCGTTATGTGAAACCATGCAATTTATTGAACATATAGATATAGACATTTAAACATGAAACATATATAATTGGTGATAACTTGGAGATAAAATAGTAAAAAAAACTTGTGCTAAAATAATGCAATAAATCGCTAAATACTGATCAAGCTAAAAACATAGTAATATATCTATTGCCCTAACGTATCCACTTGAATGTCCAATGAACACATTAGTAACAAAATGACAACCTAATGAAGAAATAGGGCTTTGAGGAACAGACCAGCCGTTTGAATCGACCTTGCGGCTATTGAATGTAACCTCTGGAAGTCCTTTGCAACACACTAGTTGAGTCCCCTCTTACCCTAAGTTCACACCTGAGCGTTTTACAGCGCGTTCAAACGCGCTGTAAAACGCTCAACACATGAAAACCAATGCTTCCCTATGGGAATGGTTCTCATCTGGGCGTTTTACAGCACGTACGATCGCGCTGTAAAACGCCCGACGCTCAAACAAGTACTTGAGCTTCTTTGGGGCGTTTTGACGCGCGTTTGTGGCCATAGGACACTGCAGTCAATCACACAAACGCGCGTCAAACGTTTGGGAAACGCTCAGGTGTGAAAGCAGGGTTAGTGGTAATGCTGCTGTAGCTTTAGTTACTAGTCCCTAGTGAGTGTATTATCGCGGCGTCCCGCTATACTCACTGCGCAGCAGCATACCGCTGGAAACTTTCCACTGCTGTGGTTGCGGTCCAATGTTGTGCTGTTGATATTTCTCACAGGCTTCCACTACCGTCACCTTGAGTTGTTCTGGGCACCGCTCCGTGATTCCTGAGAGCCGGTGTCTCCTAAGACTCTAATCACCTTCTCCCACGCCGAATTTGTTCAGCCACGATACCTTGTATCCTCGTGCTGCAGTCTGTAACAGTCGGCGTGTCAGGTCTTAGTTGCTTACAGGGTGTTCACGATTTTGTGGAAAACAGCCTTAAGTAGTTTCAGCATATATTGGATAAAAGTTCATGTAGTTTGTCCGGGGGTCTTACACCAAACACGTTTCGGGGCTTACTATTGCCCCTTCCTCAGTGGTAATCAATCCCCCACAAGCAATTCCTTTTATAAAGCCATTGTTGATTCAAATTCCTCAATCAGGTGTTGGTTCTCCTCTTTTTTGGCAAAAGCTGATACGGATTTTTGTGGTCATTCATTGTGGATTTGTACATAAAATATTCCGTTAAAACCCACCTTATTAAGATGTTATTTAACTATAAAATCTCACATCTCTATACACTTTACAAACTTTAATCATAATTAGGGATGAGCGAACTCGAACTGTATAGTTCGGGTTCGTACCGAATTTTGGGGTGTCCGTGACACGGACCCGAACCCGGACATTTTCGTAAAAGTCCGGGTTCGGGTTCGGTGTTCGTCGCTTTCTTCGCGCTTTTGTGACGCTTTCTTGGCGCTTTTTGAAAGGCTGCAAAGCAGCCAATCAACAAGCGTCATACTACTTGCCCCAAGAGGCCATCACAGCCATGCCTACTATTGGCATGGCTGTGATTGGCCAGAGCACCATGTGACCCAGCCTCTATTTAAGCTGGAGTCACATAGCGCCGCCCGTCACTCTGCTCTGATTAGCGTAGGGAGAGGTTGCGGCTGCGACAGTAGGGCGAGATTAGGCAGATTAACTCCTCCAAAGGACTTGATTAACTGATCGATCTGCAGCTGTGGACCATTGAGCTGCTGATCCTCAATTGCTCACTGTTTTTAGGCTGCACAGACCGTTTGTCAGTCTCATTTTTCTGGGGTGATCGGCGGCCATTTTGTGTCTTGTGGTGCGCCAGCACAAGCTGCGACCAAGTGCATTTAACCCTCAATGGTGTGGTTGTTTTTTGGCTAAAGCCTACATCAGGGTGAAGCTGTCACACCAAGTGCATTTAACCAGCAATAGTCTGTTCATTTTTTGGCCATATACAAAATCAGGGGCAAGCTGCGCCTGTCACCAAGTGCATTTAACCCTCAATGGTGTGGTTGTTTTTTGGCTAAAGCCTACATCAGGGTGAAGCTGTCACACCAAGTGCATTTAACCAGCAATAGTCTGTTCATTTTTTGGCCATATACAAAATCAGGGGCAAGCTGCGCCTGTCACCAAGTGCATTTAACCCTCAATGGTGTGGTTGTTTTTTGGCTAAAGCCTACATCAGGGTGAAGCTGTCACACCAAGTGCATTTAACCAGCAATAGTCTGTTCATTTTTTGGCCATATACAAAATCAGGGGCAAGCTGCGCCTGTCACCAAGTGCATTTAACCCTCAATGGTGTGGTTGTTTTTTGGCTAAAGCCTACATCAGGGTGAAGCTGTCACACCAAGTGCATTTAACCAGCAATAGTCTGTTCATTTTTTGGCCATATCCCAGTCTAATTCTGTCACTAAATCCATACCGGTCACCCAGCGCCTAAATACTAGGCCTCAAATTTATATCCAGCTAAATCTGTCCCTAGTGCTGTAGCTGGGCGAGTTATTTAGTGTCCGTTCAAGCACATTTCTTGTTCTGGGTTGAAATACAATTCCCAATTTAGCAATTTCATAATTTAGTGGTTCCTGCTATATCAGAGCTATTTGAAATCTATCCCAAAAAGGGTATATAATATTGAAGGTGCACATAGGGTCATTCAGAATAACTTCACACACACCCGCTACTGTGTATTTCCAAGTCTAATTCTGTCACTAAACCCATACCTGTCACCCAGCGCCTAAATACTAGGCCTCAAATTTAAATCCCTCTAAATCTCTCGTTACCGTTGTCCTGTTGTAGCTGGGAAAGTTATTTAGTGCCCGTCAAAGCACATTTTTTGTTCTGGGTTGAAGTACAATTCCCAATTTAGCAATTTCATAATTTAGTGGTTCCTGCTATATCAGAGCTATTTGAAATCTATCCCAAAAAGGGTATATAATATTGAAGGTGCACATAGGGTCATTCAGAATAACTTCACACACACCCGCTACTGTGTATTTCCAAGTCTAATTCTGTCACTAAACCCATACCTGTCACCCAGCGCCTAAATACTAGGCCTCAAATTTAAATCCCTCTAAATCTCTCGTTACCGTTGTCCTGTTGTAGCTGGGAAAGTTATTTAGTGCCCGTCAAAGCACATTTTTTGTTCTGGGTTGAAGTACAATTCCCAATTTAGCAATTTCATAATTTAGTGGTTTCTGCTATATCAGAGCTATTTGAAATCTATCCCTAAAAGGGTATATAATATTGAAGGTGCACATAGGGTCATTCAGAATAACTTCACACACACCCGCTACTGTGTATTTCCAAGTCTAATTCTGTCACTAAACCCATACCTGTCACCCAGCGCCTAAATACTAGGCCTCAAATTTAAATCCCTCTAAATCTCTCGTTACCGTTGTCCTGTTGTAGCTGGGAAAGTTATTTAGTGCCCGTCAAAGCACATTTTTTGTTCTGGGTTGAAGTACAATTCCCAATTTAGCAATTTCATAATTTAGTGGTTCCTGCTATATCAGAGCTATTTGAAATCTATCCCAAAAAGGGTATATAATATTGAAGGTGCACATAGGGTCATTCAGAATAACTTCACACACACCCGCTACTGTGTATTTCCAAGTCTAATTCTGTCACTAAATCCATACCGGTGACCCAGCGCCTAAATACTAGGCCTCAAATTTAATTCCCTCTAAATCTCTCGTTACCCACCGCTGTACTGTTGTTGCTGGGCAAGATATTTAGTGTCCGTCAAAGCACATTTTTTGTTCTGGGTTGAAGTACAATTCCCAATTTAGCAATTTCATAATTTAGTGGTTTCTGCTATATCAGAGCTATTTGAAATCTATCCCTAAAAGGGTATATAATATTCAAGGTGCACATAGGGTCATTCAGAATAACTTCACACACACCCGCTACTGTGTATTTCCAAGTCTAATTCTGTCACTAAACCCATACCTGTCACCCAGCGCCTAAATACTAGGCCTCAAATTTAAATCCCTCTAAATCTCTCGTTACCGTTGTCCTGTTGTAGCTGGGAAAGTTATTTAGTGCCCGTCAAAGCACATTTTTTGTTCTGGGTTGAAGTACAATTCCCAATTTAGCAATTTCATAATTTAGTGGTTCCTGCTATATCAGAGCTATTTGAAATCTATCCCAAAAAGGGTATATAATATTGAAGGTGCACATAGGGTCATTCAGAATAACTTCACACACACCCGCTACTGTGTATTTCCAAGTCTAATTCTGTCACTAAATCCATACCGGTGACCCAGCGCCTAAATACTAGGCCTCAAATTTAATTCCCTCTAAATCTCTCGTTACCCACCGCTGTACTGTTGTTGCTGGGCAAGATATTTAGTGTCCGTCAAAGCACATTTTTTGTTCTGGGTTGAAGTACAATTCCCAATTTAGCAATTTCATAATTTAGTGGTTTCTGCTATATCAGAGCTATTTGAAATCTATCCCTAAAAGGGTATATAATATTCAAGGTGCACATAGGGTCATTCAGAATAACTTCACACACACCCGCTACTGTGTATTTCCAAGTCTAATTCTGTCACTAAACCCATACCTGTCACCCAGCGCCTAAATACTAGGCCTCAAATTTAAATCCCTCTAAATCTCTCGTTACCGTTGTCCTGTTGTAGCTGGGAAAGATATTTAGTGCCCGTCAAAGCACATTTTTTGTTCTGGGTTGAAGTACAATTCCCAATTTAGCAATTTCATAATTTAGTGGTTTCTGCTATATCAGAGCTATTTGAAATCTATCCCTAAAAGGGTATATAATATTCAAGGTGCACATTGGGTCATTCAGAATAACTTCACACACACCCGCTACTGTGTATTTCCAAGTCTAATTCTGTCACTAAACCCATACCTGTCACCCAGCGCCTAAATACTAGGCCTCAAATTTATATCCCGCTAAATCTGTCCTAGTGCTGTAGCTGGGCGAGTTATTTAGTGTCCGTTCAAGCACATTTCTTGTTCTGGGTTGAAATACAATTCCCAATTTAGCAATTTCATAATTTAGTGGTTTCTGCTATATCAGAGCTATTTGAAATCTATCCCTAAAAGGGTATATAATATTCAAGGTGCACATTGGGTCATTCAGAATAACTTCACACACACACGCTTCTGTGAATTTCCAAGTCTAATTCTGTCACTAAATCCATACCGGTCACCCAGCGCCTAAATACTAGGCCTCAAATTTATATCCCGCTGAATTTGAATACAATACATTGGGCCAAATAATATATTTGTTGTTGTGGTGAACCATAACAATGAGAAAAACATCTAGTAAGGGACGCGGACGTGGACATGGTCGTGGTGGTGTTAGTGGACCCTCTGGTGCTGGGAGAGGACGTGGCCGTTCTGCCACATCCACACGTCCTAGTGTACCAACTACCTCAGGTCCCAGTAGCCGCCAGAATTTACAGCGATATATGGTGGGGCCCAATGCCGTTCTAAGGATGGTAAGGCCTGAGCAGGTACAGGCATTAGTCAATTGGGTGGCCGACAGTGGATCCAGCACGTTCACATTATCTCCCACCCAGTCTTCTGCAGAAAGCGCACAGATGGCGCCTGAAAACCAACCCCATCAGTCTGTCACATCACCCCCATGCATACCAGGGAAACTGTCTCAGCCTCAAGTTATGCAGCAGTCTCTTATGCTGTTTGAAGACTCCGCTGGCAGGGTTTCCCAAGGGCATCCACCTAGCCCTTCCCCAGCGGTGAAAGACATAGAATGCACTGACGCACAACCACTTATGTTTCCTGATGATGAGGACATGGGAATACCACCTCAGTATGTCTCTGATGATGACGAAACACAGGTGCCAACTGCTGCGTCTTTCTGCAGTGTGCAGACTGAACAGGAGGTCAGGGATCAAGACTGGGTGGAAGACGATGCAGGGGACGATGAGGTCCTAGACCCCACATGGAATGAAGGTCGTGCCACTGACTTTCACAGTTCGGAGGAAGAGGCAGTGGTGAGACCGAGCCAACAGCGTAGCAAAAGAGGGAGCAGTGGGCAAAAGCAGAACACCCGCCGCCAAGAGACTCCGCCTGCTACTGACCGCCGCCATCTGGGACCGAGCACCCCAAAGGCAGCTTCAAGGAGTTCCCTGGCATGGCACTTCTTCAAACAATGTGCTGACGACAAGACCCGAGTGGTTTGCACGCTGTGCCATCAGAGCCTGAAGCGAGGCATTAACGTTCTGAACCTGAGCACAACCTGCATGACCAGGCACCTGCATGCAAAGCATGAACTGCAGTGGAGGAAACACCTTAAAACCAAGGAAGTCACTCAGGCTCCCCCTGCTACCTCTTCTGCTGCTGCCGCCTCGGCCTATTCTGCTGCTGCCGCCTCGGCCTCTTCCTCCGCCTCCGGAGGAACGTTGGCACCTGCCGCCCAGCAAACAGGGGATGTACCACCAACACCACCACCACCACCTCCGTCACCAAGCGTCTCAACCATGTCACACGCCAGCGTTCAGCTCTCCATCTCACAAACATTTGATAGAAAGCGTAAATTCCCACCTAGCCACCCTCGATCCCTGGCCCTGAATGCCAGCATTTCTAAACTACTGGCCTATGAAATGCTGTCATTTAGGCTGGTGGACACAGACAGCTTCAAACAGCTCATGTCGCTTGCTGTCCCACAGTATGTTGTTCCCAGCCGCCACTACTTCTCCAAGAGAGCCGTGCCTTCCCTGCACAACCAAGTATCCCATAAAATCAAGTGTGCACTGCGCAATGCCATCTGTAGCAAGGTCCACCTAACCACAGATACGTGGACCAGTAAGCACGGCCAGGGACGCTATATCTCCCTAACTGCACACTGGGTAAATGTAGTGGCAGCTGGGCCCCAGGCGGAGAGCTGTTTGGCGCACGTGCTGCCGCCGCCAAGGATCGCAGGGCAACATTCTTTGCCTCCTGTTGCCACCTCCTCCTTCTCGGCTTCCTCCTCCTCTTCTTCCACCTGCTCATCCAGTCAGCCACACACCTTCACCACCAACTTCAGCACAGCCCGGGGTAAACGTCAGCAGGCCATTCTGAAACTCATATGTTTGGGGGACAGGCCCCACACCGCACAGGAGTTGTGGCGGGGTATTGAACAACAGACCGACGAGTGGTTGCTGCCGGTGAGCCTCAAGCCCGGCCTGGTGGTGTGTGATAATGGGCGAAATCTCGTTGCAGCTCTGGGACTAGCCGGTTTGACGCACATCCCTTGCTTGGCGCATGTGCTGAATTTGGTGGTGCAGAAGTTCATTCACAACTACCCCGACATGTCAGAGCTGCTGCATAAAGTGCGGGCCGTCTGTTCGCGCTTCCGGCGTTCACATCCTGCCGCTGCTCGCCTGTCTGCGCTACAGCGTAACTTCGGCCTTCCCGCTCACCGCCTCATATGCGACGTGCCCACCAGGTGGAACTCCACCTTGCACATGCTGGACAGACTGTGCGAGCAGCAGCAGGCCATAGTGGAGTTTCAGCTGCAGCACGCACGGGTCAGTCGCACTACAGAACAGCACCACTTCACCACCAATGACTGGGCCTCCATGCGAGACCTGTGTGCCCTGTTGCGCTGTTTCGAGTACTCCACCAACATGGCCAGTGGCGATGACACCGTTATCAGCGTTACAATACCACTTCTATGTCTCCTTGAGAAAACACTTAGGGCGATGATGGAACAGGAGGTGGCCCAGGAGGAGGAGGAGGAGGATGAGGAAGAGGGGTCATTTTTAGCACTTTCAGGCCAGTCTCTTCGAAGTGACTCAGAGGGAGGTTTTTTGCAACAGCAGAGGCCAGGTACAAATGTGGCCAGCCAGGGCCCACTACTGGAGGACGAGGAGGACGAGGATGAGGAGGAGGTGGAGGAGGATGAGGATGAAGCATGGTCACAGCGGGGTGGCACCCAACGCAGCTCGGGTCCATCACTGGTGCGTGGCTGGGGGGAAAGGCAGGACGATGACGATACGCCTCCCACAGAGGACAGCTTGTCCTTACCCCTGGGCAGCCTGGCACACATGAGCGACTACATGCTGCAGTGCCTGCGCAACGACAGCAGAGTTGCCCACATTTTAACGTGTGCGGACTACTGGGTTGCCACCCTGCTGGATCCACGCTACAAAGACAATGTGCCCACCTTACTTCCTGCACTGGAGCGTGATAGGAAGATGCGCGAGTACAAGCGCACGTTGGTAGACGCGCTACTGAGAGCATTCCCAAATGTCACAGGGGAACAAGTGGAAGCCCAAGGCCAAGGCAGAGGAGGAGCAAGAGGTCGCCAAGGCAGCTGTGTCACGGCCAGCTCCTCTGAGGGCAGGGTTAGCATGGCAGAGATGTGGAAAACTTTTGTCAACACGCCACAGCTAACTGCACCACCACCTGATACGCAACGTGTTAGCAGGAGGCAACATTTCACTAACATGGTGGAACAGTACGTGTGCACACCCCTCCACGTACTGACTGATGGTTCGGCCCCATTCAACTTCTGGGTCTCTAAATTGTCCACGTGGCCAGAGCTAGCCTTTTATGCCTTGGAGGTGCTGGCCTGCCCGGCAGCCAGCGTTTTGTCTGAACGTGTATTCAGCACGGCAGGGGGCGTCATTACAGACAAACGCAGCCGCCTGTCTACAGCCAATGTGGACAAGCTGACGTTCATAAAAATGAACCAGGCATGGATCCCACAGGACCTGTCCGTCCCTTGTCCAGATTAGACATTAACTACCTCCCCATAACCATATATTATTGGACTCCAGGGCACTTCCTCATTCAATCCTATTTTTATTTTCATTTTACCATTATATTGCGATGCTACCCAAAGTTGAATGAACCTCTCCTCTGCCTGTGTGCTAGGCCTAAATATATGCCAATGGACTGTTGCAGTGGTGGCTGACATGAAGCCTGATTCTCTGCTATGACATGCAGACTAATTCTCTGCTGACATGAAGCCAGATTGTCTGTTACGGGACCTTTCTCCTCTGCCTGGGTTCTGGGCCTAAATTTATGAAAATTGACTCTTACAGTGGTGGGTGACGTGAAGCCTGATTCTCTGCTATGATATGAAGACTGATTCTCTGCTGTCATGAAGCCAGATTGTCTGTTACGGGACCTCTCTGCTCTGCCTGTGTGCTAGGCCTAAATATATGCCAATGGACTGTTGCAGTGGTGGGTGACGTGAAGCCTGATTCTCTGCTATGATATGAAGACTGATTCTCTGCTGACATGAAGCCAGATTGTCTGTTACGGGACCTCCCTCCTCTGCCTGGGTGCTGGGCCTAAATATATGCCAATGGACTGTTGCAGTGGTGGCTGACGTGAAGCCTCATTCTCTGCTATGACATGCAGACTAATTCTCTGCTGACATGAAGACAGATTCTCTGTTACGGGACCTCCCTCCTCTGCCTGGGTGCTGGGCCTAAATATATGCCAATGGACTGTTGCAGTGGTGGCTGACGTGAAGCCTCATTCTCTGCTATGATATGAAGACTGATTCTCTGCTGACATGAAGCCAGATTGTCTGTTACGGGACCTTTCTCCTCTGCCTGGGTTCTGGGCCTAAATTTATGAAAATTGACTCTTACAGTGGTGGGTGACGTGAAGCCTGATTCTCTGCTATGATATGAAGACTGATTCTCTGCTGACATGAAGCCAGATTGTCTGTTACGGGACCTTTCTCCTCTGCCTGGGTTCTGGGCCTAAATTTTTGAAAATTGACTCTTACAGTGGTGGGTGACGTGAAGCCTGATTCTCTGCTATGATATGAAGACTGATTCTCTGCTGACATGAAGCCAGATTGTCTGTTACGGGACCTTTCTCCTCTGCCTGGGTTCTGGGCCTAAATTTATGAAAATTGACTCTTACAGTGGTGGGTGACGTGAAGCCTGATTCTCTGCTATGATATGAAGACTGATTCTCTGCTGACATGAAGCCAGATTCTCTGTTACGGGACCTCCCTCCTCTGCCTGGGTGCTGGGCCTAAATATATGCCAATGGACTGTTGCAGTGGTGGCTGACGTGAAGCCTCATTCTCTGCTATGACATGCAGACTAATTCTCTGCTGACATGAAGACAGATTCTCTGTTACGGGACCTCCCTCCTCTGCCTGGGTGCTGGGCCTAAATATATGCCAATGGACTGTTGCAGTGGTGGCTGACGTGAAGCCTCATTCTCTGCTATGACATGCAGACTAATTCTCTGCTGACATGAAGACAGATTCTCTGTTACGGGACCTCCCTCCTCTGCCTGGGTGCTGGGCCTAAATATATGCCAATGGACTGTTGCAGTGGTGGCTGACGTGAAGCCTCATTCTCTGCTATGACATGCAGACTGATTCTCTGCTGTCATGAAGCCAGATTGTCTGTTACGGGACCTCTCTGCTCCGCCTGTGTGCTAGGCCTAAATATATGCCAATGGACTGTTGCAGTGGTGGGTGACGTGAAGCCTGATTCTCTGCTATGATATGAAGACTGATTCTCTGCTGACATGAAGCCAGATTGTCTGTTACGGGACCTTTCTCCTCTGCCTGGGTTCTGGGCCTAAATTTATGAAAATTGACTCTTACAGTGGTGGGTGACGTGAAGCCTGATTCTCTGCTATGATATGAAGACTGATTCTCTGCTGACATGAAGCCAGATTCTCTGTTACGGGACCTCCCTCCTCTGCCTGGGTGCTGGGCCTAAATATATGCCAATGGACTGTTGCAGTGGTGGCTGACGTGAAGCCTCATTCTCTGCTATGACATGCAGACTAATTCTCTGCTGACATGAAGACAGATTCTCTGTTACGGGACCTCCCTCCTCTGCCTGGGTGCTGGGCCTAAATATATGCCAATGGACTGTTGCAGTGGTGGCTGACGTGAAGCCTCATTCTCTGCTATGACATGCAGACTAATTCTCTGCTGACATGAAGACAGATTCTCTGTTACGGGACCTCTCTCCTCTGCCTGTGTGTGTGCTGGGCCTAAATATATGCCAATGGACTGTTGCAGTGGTGGCTGACGTGAAGCCTCATTCTCTGCTATGACATGCAGACTGATTCTCTGCTGACATGAAGCCAGATTCTCTGTTACGGGACCTCTCTCCTCTGCCTGTGTGTGTGCTGGGCCTAAATATATGCCAATGGACTGTTGCAGTGGTGGCTGACGTGAAGCCTCATTCTCTGCTATGACATGCAGACTAATTCTCTGCTGACATGAAGACAGATTCTCTGTTACGGGACCTCCCTCCTCTGCCTGGGTGCTGGGCCTAAATATATGCCAATGGACTGTTGCAGTGGTGGCTGACGTGAAGCCTCATTCTCTGCTATGACATGCAGACTAATTCTCTGCTGACATGAAGACAGATTGTCTGTTACGGGACCTCTCTCCTCTGCCTGGGTGCCGGGGCCTAAATATCTGAGAATGGACTGTTCCAGTGGTGGGTGACGGGAAGCCAGATTCTCTGCTATGGAACCTCTCTCCAATTGATTTTGGTTAATTTTTATTTATTTAATTTTTATTTTAATTCATTTCCCTATCCACATTTGTTTGCAGGGGATTTACCTACATGTTGCTGCCTTTTGCAGCCCTCTAGCTCTTTCCTGGGCTGTTTTACAGCCTTTTTAGTGCCGAAAAGTTCGGGTCCCCATTGACTTCAATGGGGTTCGGGTTCGGGACGAAGTTCGGATCGGGTTCGGATCCCGAACCCGAACATTTCCGGGATGTTCGGCCGAACTTCTCGAACCCGAACATCCAGGTGTTCGCTCAACTCTAATCATAATCTTTAATAGTGGACTGTATTGTCATCTTGGTTTGTTCACCATATCCTCCTTCATATGGGAAAGTAGACGTTTTTGCGGTATCAGTGCGGTTTTTATCATATCCCCTATCAGTCAATTGGATAAAAAAAATGCATATGTACCTACTAGTCAGCCTACCCCTTTCTACATGATACATATGATCCTATTCTTTGTTGCAAGAAGACGGCCAGATCATGAACAAACCAAGATGACAATACAATTCAGTAAATTATCTGTGGATCACTTCAGCTGGACAAGATGGAACAGGTGCTCTTGGTCTAAGTGGCCCACCCAGCCACGAGCAAGTAGTAATAATATAAAGAGAATAGACCAGGCACTCTATATATGTTACTAAAATGAGATATTTATTACATACAGTGACATAAAGACATGAAATTCTAACTACTCCGTCTAGACAATTGATAGTGTGTGACAGTATACAATATATAATATAACAGCAACAATGTGACAGTTTAGCAGCAATAATACATCAATGCAACAATGTAGCAAATAGTGGAAAAAAATTAAGGCAAAAAAGCGCAATCTGTTGATAGCGATATTACAGTCCAAAATAAACCGCAAATGTGACTGGGGAATCAGGCTAATAACAGCAATAGCAGCATAGATAGTTCCTTATAGAGAACCGCAATAATGTCTTTATAATATTCTTCAAAACCAAGAAGCTTAGGTGTACACGATTCCACTCCTACCTCGCTGTGTTGAAGCAAAGGTTGGTGGGTTACCGGTCTTTTCAGTCTTTGCAGTCTGACCACAGGTACAAAACAGTAAGCGCTCGTGGTGGCGTCCCACCCACTTGCACGATATTACCTTGGTCTGGTTGCTTTATTTCTCTAAGGCGCCAACTCACCGATCTGCAAGCAAGCACGTATCTGCTGACTCTGTGTTCAGTGTCGTCAGCGAGTCATGTGCTTAATAGAATCAAGTGAAGTATTGGCAGAGCTTTACTTCGGAAGTCCGTTCAATCCAGGGGAGATTTTTCCAGCATGCCGGTACAAGGTTCGTCCCATACGCGTTTCGGGGGTGTACCCCTTCCTCAGTGGTGACCTTGTATTGTTTCCCCTCCTTCTTTTATATTACGATCTTGGTAAATTTCAAAGGCTGGACCGGAATGACAGTAGTACCTTGGTAAATGCAAAAACCCGGATTTGCTAAGCCACTATTCTTATGCGTTTCCCATGCGGTTTTTATTCTTAGATTGCGGTTTTTATGCCACCACTGCTTAAAAGCGATTTATAAAACAACAGATGTTAAAAATTATAAAATTTCAATAAAATAAGTTGACAATTTTTGCCAAAATAAATTCCAGTGCATATTAAATCCTCAATGTCATCACACATATAAGGGAGCTACAGCAATACCGTGATTTATATATATATATTTGTTCAGTTATCCTCAATATTATTTTACATACTTTTAACTGAATGTGGAATCTAATGGGTATATGACAAATCCAGAAAATACTCAATTACTGAAAAAAAATGAGATATTCACTCAGTTTGGGAACATTTAGATTCTCTGGTATGTGTCTGATATATATATATCAAGGTGCTCAGCATCATGTTTAGAAGAACCACATTCATAGGAATCCAAATAGTTCCCAATCCGCATTTAACCCATTTGGTGCTAAAGAGCCGAAATAAAAAATCAGTTTCGATTCTAGTCTGGACATCTTTTTTATAAGATCGCCCCCCCCTCCAGTCTGGTTCTACCTTAGCTAAGGCTGTATATGTCAAACCCGCAGGATCTTTATCATGGTATGTTTTAAAATGCCTTGATACGGTATGGTTCTCATAGCCCCGACGTATGTTGGCCACATGTTCAGAGACTCTTTTTTTTAAAAAGTCTCTTTGTGCGGCCAACATATTGTTTGTTGCAAGGGCATGTCAGCAAATAGATGACACCCTTGCTATTGCAAGTTAAGAATGTTTTTATCTCGTGTGTATAGCCATTACTGCTAGAGATGACCTTCGCAGTTTTCTTAGGAAAATTTGTTAGCTTGCAATTAGGGCATGAGTTACATCTATAAAACCCCTCAAAGCATAACCAGTTCTTATCTCTCTTTTGGTTCAGTCTTTTGACTGTAGGGGCAATCTTGACGCCCAGATTATCAGCACGTGTATATACTATCATGGGTTTTGTTGGTAACATGGGTCCTATGATTTTATCTTTTAATAAGAAGGGCCAATGTTTAGTAATACTGGATTCCACTTTTTTATACTGAGTATTAAAAGGCAACACAATCTGGATTCTTTCCTGTGTAGTCAAATCATTTTGAAATTCAATCCCTTTTTCCACAAAAAAATCTTTACGATCTAGACTTTTAACTTTATTCAGAGCTCCCTCAATACATTGATTTGGGTAGTTCTTGTCCACAAACTGCTGTTTCAAAACTTCAGCCTCATTCACAAATGTATCATCAATTGTGCAGTTTCGTTTGAGGCGTCTAAATTGGCTCACAGGGACATTCATCAGCCACCTCGGAAGGTGGCAACTGGAATGTAGTATAAAATAGTTTTTAGCCGTAGGTTTGTGGTAAGTGCTACAAATCAATTTCCCTGCATCAATATCAATATTCAAATCTAAAAATTCTATCTAAAAAGATTATATATCAGATTGCTTCTCTCATAGACTTCTATGAGAAATTTGCTATGTTTCACAGGCAGGGTCTCTATATAAACATAGCTGTGGCAGCCGCCGATCAGTCAAAGGGACCAAGGCTGCTGTAGGGAATGACTGACTCCCCAGATTGCCGCATGGGGGGCCATACCAGCCCCAGGAGCCCAGCATATCTGAGGGGCTAACTGTCTGCAATCGCCGTTATCACCAATCGCAGACATTACCTCCTGGTGTCTGCTGTATGAAACAATAGAAACCCAGCGGGTCTCACTCCTCTCCAGAGCAGAGAAAACTGACTGAACTTGCTTGCAAAATGGTGCGAGTTTCACTGAACGCATCCGGAGAAAATCCGTATTGTTCGTGTGAAAGAGGCCTAAAGATTCACATACTTTTGTCACTTACAGATATGCGATATTGGATGATTTTCCTCAATAAATAAATGTGCAGGTCTAATATTTTTTATAAATTTTAATTTTTTGCCATCTTTATCTACTTTTAGGACTTGTGTAAAAATCTGATGTAGTTTTAGGTCAAATTTATGAAGAAATGTGGACAATTTTGAAGGGTTCAGCAACTTTCCAGAACTGCTGTAAATAATGACTATATGAATGAATGATAACATTATTTAGTTATGGTGACCTGAAGGAGACAACATGGGGCAGTTTTACCAGAACTGTCATAGGGATGTCCCCAGTGATTCTGATAATGGGAATAACAGGATAGAGGTCGGATGAGGAGCAAATCCCAAAACACCAGGCCCGTGAGTTCTTTTGTTCCTCCACAGTATCTCTGTGTAACATCACCTATAGGTCACTAGCAGTGACATGCGGGTCTTGCACATATGGCTGCTGAGGCCAGTGATTGGCTGCAGTGGTCACATGACCTTATCACTTCTAGTTTGGAGTGAACTAAAATGGCACTGATGGGAGCCGCAACGCCGGAACGGAAAAGTAGTGTTTTTTTGTTGGCCGACACACTCTTCCTCTGATGTACGATTATGTCGTTGTGTCTAACAACTCGTTTATGTTTTATTTTTCTGTATTTCTACTAATGTGGATCCTAAGCTGTAATGACCCCCAATAAAGAAATATGTTCCAGGACTACATTATATCTGTTACCTCTATTTCTCTTCTGTTTTATAGGGTTGGTTCTCATACAAGAAGGTAAGTCACCAGCTTTTATCTTCCATCCTTATATATGGAGAACAGTGATGTCAACGTATCACACAACGCACTGTGTAAATTCACACCTGGAGGTGTATTCCACATTATCATACAGGTAATCTACCATGACATGGACCAGCCTGGTGTATGTATTCCAATGCAGATGTATACAGGATCCTTGTTCCAGTAAAGTAGAGGAAACCTCCACTGAAAAGCCTAGTGTTACAGCAGCAGCGAACCACCACTGTCCCACCCATCCTGTCCAGCTGTCCTCTATGAGCCAGGCCCAGCTGCCAGGTCCACGCTGTTGCTCCTTGCAAGCTGCAGCCTAATTGCCGCCATGGCCTCTCCTCCTGTGGCTGTAGGGAGTGCACACTCCCTATGGCTCTTAAAGGGCCAGTAAACGCGAAACCCAATCTTCAAGAGAAAAGGCTTGCAGTCCTGGGATACCAAAGGCACCTTCCCTTATGAAAAGGTGCCTGAGCAATTAGGTTCTTTAGCTTGCTAAGTTCTTGGTAGGTGGGCTGTAACTAGAGTTGAGCGAACACCTGGATGTTCGGGTTCGAGAAGTTCGGCCGAACATCCCGGAAATGTTCGGGTTCGGGATCCGAACCCGATCCGAACTTCATCCCGAACCCCATTGAAGTCAATGGGGACCCGAACTTTTCGGCACTAAAAAGGCTGTAAAACAGCCCAGGAAAGAGCTAGAGGGCTGCAAAAGGCAGCAACATGTAGGTAAATCCCCTGCAAACAAATGTGGATAGGGAAATGAATTAAAATAAAAATTAAATAAATAAAAATTAACCAAAATCAATTGGAGAGAGGTTCCATAGCAGAGAATCTGGCTTCCCGTCACCCACCACTGGAACAGTCCATTCTCAGATATTTAGGCCCCGGCACCCAGGCAGAGGAGAGAGGTCCCGTAACAGAGAATCTGTCTTCATGTCAGCAGAGAATTAGTCTGCATGTCATAGCAGAGAATGAGGCTTCACGTCAGCCACCACTGCAACAGTCCATTGGCATATATTTAGGCCCAGCACCCACGCAGAGGAGGGAGGTCCCGTAACAGACAATCTGTCTTCATGTCAGCAGAGAATTAGTCTGCATGTCATAGCAGAGAATGAGGCTTCACGTCAGCCACCACTGCAACAGTCCATTGGCATATATTTAGGCCCAGCACACACACAGGCAGAGGAGAGAGGTCCCGTAACAGAGAATCTGGCTTCATGTCAGCAGAGAATCAGTCTGCATGTCATAGCAGAGAATGAGGCTTCACGTCAGCCACCACTGCAACAGTCCATTGGCATATATTTAGGCCCAGCACCCAGGCAGAGGAGGGAGGTCCCGTAACAGAGAATCTGGCTTCATGTCAGCAGAGAATCAGTCTGCATGTCATAGCAGAGAATGAGGCTTCACGTCAGCCACCACTGCAACAGTCCATTGGCATATATTTAGGCCCAGCACACACACAGGCAGAGGAGAGAGGTCCCGTAACAGAGAATCTGGCTTCATGTCAGCAGAGAATCAGTCTGCATGTCATAGCAGAGAATGAGGCTTCACGTCAGCCACCACTGCAACAGTCCATTGGCATATATTTAGGCCCAGCACACACACAGGCAGAGGAGAGAGGTCCCGTAACAGAGAATCTGGCTTCATGTCAGCAGAGAATCAGTCTGCATGTCATAGCAGAGAATGAGGCTTCACGTCAGCCACCACTGCAACAGTCCATTGGCATATATTTAGGCCCAGCACACACACAGGCAGAGGAGAGAGGTCCCGTAAAAGAGAATCTGTCTTCATGTCAGCAGAGAATTAGTCTGCATGTCATAGCAGAGAATGAGGCTTCACGTCAGCCACCACTGCAACAGTCCATTGGCATATATTTAGGCCCAGCACCCAGGCAGAGGAGAGAGGTCCCGTAACAGACAATCTGGCTTCATGTCAGCAGAGAATCAGTCTGCATGTCATAGCAGAGAATCAGGCTTCACGTCACCCACCACTGCAACAGTCCATTGTCATAAATTTAGGCCCAGCACTAGTGTTGAGCGGCATGTCCCATATTCGAATTCGCGAAATTTTGTGAATATTCGAAAGAATATTCGTAAAATATTCGCGATTATTCAAATTCGTTATTATTTCGCATATGCGATAATTCGAATTTTCGCATCGCATAATACATATGCTATGCAAAATTCACATGTGCGCTAATGAAATCGCCTTACGAAGATTCGCAACTCAATTCAATCACTAATGTATGAATGCAATGCCCTTTGCCTCTGTTCTGGGACAAGTGTAGATATTCGCATGTGCGCTAATAAAATCGCCTTACGAAGATTCGCACCTCAATCACTTTCTAGGGAATGTGAGACTTTTGGGAATCAATCGAGATACAGTGGGGGGTGATGACAGTAGTTGACAGAGTACAGATCAATGTAATCTGTAAGGTGGAAAGTAAAATAAAAATACGAATATTCGTAAATCAAATTTTACGAAGTTCTACGTATTCGCGAATATGGTGCTATACTATATGAATGCACAGGCCTTTGCCTCTCTGTTCTGGGGACAAGTGTAGATATTTGCATTTGCGTTAATAAAATCGCCTTACGAAGATTCGCAGCTCAATTCAATCACTAATGTATGAATGCAAAGCCCTTTGCCTCTGTTCTGGGACAAGTGTAGATATTCGCATGTGCGCTAATAAAATCGCCTTACGAAGATTCGCAACTCAATTCACTAATGTATGAATGCAAAGCCCTTTGCCTCTGTTCTGGGACGTGCCGATATTCGCATGTGCGCTAATAAAATCGCCTTACGAAGATTCGCGCCTCAATCACTTTCTAGGCAATGTGAGTAAGATCTGAGCTGTTGGACCTTTGGGAAACAATCAATTATATGTGTACTGTAATTTTGTGGGGGGGGGGAAAAAAACAAAAAACGAATATTCGTTTTTACGAATATATAGCACTATATTCGAAATATTCGCGAAATCGCGAAGTTGCGATATTCGCGAAAAAAATTTGCTTTTCGAATATTCGCGCTCAACACTACCCAGCACCCAGGCAGAGGAGAGAGGTCCCGTAACAGACAATCTGGCTTCATGTCAGCAGAGAATCAGTCTGCATGTCATAGCAGAGAATGAGGCTTCACGTCAGCCACCACTGCAACAGTCCATTGGCATATATTTAGGCCCAGCACCCAGGCAGAGGAGAGAGGTCCCGTAACAGACAATCTGGCTTCATGTCAGCAGAGAATCAGTCTTCATATCATAGCAGAGAATCAGGCTTCACGTCACCCACCACTGTAAGAGTCCATTTTCATAAATTTAGGCCCAGCACACACACAGGCAGAGGAGAGAGGTCCCGTAACAGAGGATCTGGCTTCATGTCAGCAGAGAATTAGTCTGCATGTCATAGCAGAGAATCAGGCTTCACGTCACCCAACATTGGAACAGTCCATTGGCATATATTTAGGCCCCGGCACCCAGACAGAGGAGAGGTTCATTCAACTTTGGGTAGCCTCGCAATATAATGGTAAAATGAAAATAAAAATAGGATTGAATGAGGAAGTGCCCTGGAGTCCAATAATATATGGTTAAGGGGAGGTAGTTAATGTCTAATCTGGACAAGGGACGGACAGATCCTGTGGGATCCATGCCTGGTTCATTTTTATGAACGTCAGCTTGTCCACATTGGCTGTAGACAGGCGGCTGCGTTTGTCTGTAATGACGCCCCCTGCCGTGCTGAATACACGTTCAGACAAAACGCTGGCCGCCGGGCAGGCCAGCACCTCCAAGGCATAAAAGGCTAGCTCTGGCCACGTGGACAATTTAGAGACCCAGAAGTTGAATGGGGCTGAACCATCAGTCAGTACGTGGAGGGGTGTGCACATGTACTGTTCCACCATGTTAGTGAAATGTTGCCTCCTGCTAACACGTTGCGTATCAGGTGGTGGTGCAGTTAGCTGTGGCGTGTTGACAAAAGTTTTCCACATCTCTGCCATGCTAACCCTGCCCTCAGAGGAGCTGGCCGTGACACAGCTGCCTTGGCGACCTCTTGCTCCTCCTCTGCCTTGGCCTTGGGCTTCCACTTGTTCCCCTGTGACATTTGGGAATGCTCTCAGTAGCGCGTCTACCAACGTGCGCTTGTACTCGCGCATCTTCCTATCACGCTCCAGTGCAGGAAGTAAGGTGGGCACATTGTCTTTGTAGCGTGGATCCAGCAGGGTGGCAACCCAGTAGTCCGCACAGGTTAAAATGTGGGCAACTCTGCTGTCGTTGCGCAGGCACTGCAGCATGTAGTCGCTCATGTGTGCCAGGCTGCCCAGGGGTAAGGACAAGCTGTCCTCTGTGGGAGGCGTATCGTCATCGTCCTGCCTTTCCCCCCAGCCACGCACCAGTGATGGACCCGAGCTGCGTTGGGTGCCACCCCGCTGTGACCATGCTTCATCCTCATCCTCCTCCACCTCCTCCTCATCCTCGTCCTCCTCGTCCTCCAGTAGTGGGCCCTGGCTGGCCACATTTGTACCTGGCCTCTGCTGTTGCCAAAAACCTCCCTCTGAGTCACTTCGAAGAGACTGGCCTGAAAGTGCTAAAAATGACCCCTCTTCCTCCTCCTCCTCCTCCTGGGCCACCTCCTCTTCCATCATCGCCCTAAGTGTTTTCTCAAGGAGACATAGAAGTGGTATTGTAACGCTGATAACGGTGTCATCGCCACTGGCCATGTTGGTGGAGTACTCGAAACAGCGCAACAGGGCACACAGGTCTCGCATGGAGGCCCAGTCATTGGTGGTGAAGTGGTGCTGTTCTGTAGTGCGACTGACCCGTGCGTGCTGCAGCTGAAACTCCACTATGGCCTGCTGCTGCTCGCACAGTCTGTCCAGCATGTGCAAGGTGGAGTTCCACCTGGTGGGCACGTCGCATATGAGGCGGTGAGCGGGAAGGCCGAAGTTACGCTGTAGCGCAGACAGGCGAGCAGCAGCAGGATGTGAACGCCGGAAGCGCGAACAGACGGCCCGCACTTTATGCAGCAGCTCTGACATGTCGGGGTAGTTGTGAATGAACTTCTGCACCACCAAATTCAGCACATGCGCCAAGCAAGGGATGTGCGTCAAATTGGCTAGTCCCAGAGCTGCAACGAGATTTCGCCCATTATCACACACCACCAGGCCGGGCTTGAGGCTCACCGGCAGCAACCACTCGTCGGTCTGTTGTTCTATACCCCGCCACAACTCCTGTGCGGTGTGGGGCCTGTCCCCCAAACATATGAGTTTCAGAATGGCCTGCTGACGTTTACCCCGGGCTGTGCTGAAGTTGGTGGTGAAGGTGTGTGGCTGACTGGATGAGCAGGTGGAAGAAGAGGAGGAGGAAGCCGAGAAGGAGGAGGTGGCAACAGGAGGCAAAGAATGTTGCCCTGCGATCCTTGGCGGCGGAAGGACGTGCGCCAAACAGCTCTCCGCCTGGGGCCCAGCTGCCACTACATTTACCCAGTGTGCAGTTAGGGAGATATAGCGTCCCTGGCCGTGCTTACTGGTCCACGTATCTGTGGTTAGGTGGACCTTGCTACAGATGGCGTTGCGCAGTGCACACTTGATTTTATCGGATACTTGGTTGTGCAGGGAAGGCACGGCTCTCTTGGAGAAGTAGTGCCGGCTGGGAACAACATACTGTGGGACAGCAAGCGACATGAGCTGTTTGAAGCTGTCTGTGTCCACCAGCCTAAATGACAGCATTTCATAGGCCAGTAGTTTAGAAATGCTGGCATTCAGGGCCAGGGATCGAGGGTGGCTAGGTGGGAATTTACGCTTTCTATCAAATGTTTGTGAGATGGAGAGCTGAACGCTGGCGTGTGACATGGTTGAGACGCTTGGTGACGGAGGTGGTGGTGGTGGTGTTGGTGGTACATCCCCTGTTTGCTGGGCGGCAGGTGCCAACGTTCCTCCAGAGGCGGAGGAAGAGGCCGAGGCGGCAGCAGCAGAATAGGCCGAGGCGGCAGCAGCAGAAGAGGTAGCAGGGGGAGCCTGAGTGACTTCCTTGGTTTTAAGGTGTTTACTCCACTGCAGTTCATGCTTTGCATGCAGGTGCCTGGTCATGCAGCGTGCAAACCACTCGGGTCTTGTCGTCAGCACATTGTTTGAAGAAGTGCCATGCCAGGGAACTCCTTGAAGCTGCCTTTGGGGTGCTCGGTCCCAGATGGCGGCGGTCAGTAGCAGGCGGAGTCTCTTGGCGGCGGGTGTTCTGCTTTTGCCCACTGCTCCCTCTTTTGCTACGCTGTTGGCTCGGTCTCACCACTGCCTCTTCCTCCGAACTGTGAAAGTCAGTGGCACGACCTTCATTCCATGTGGGGTCTAGGACCTCATCGTCCCCTGCATCGTCTTCCACCCAGTCTTGATCCCTGACCTCCTGTTCAGTCTGCACACTGCAGAAAGACGCAGCAGTTGGCACCTGTGTTTCGTCATCATCAGAGACATGCTGAGGTGGTATTCCCATGTCCTCATCATCAGGAAACATAAGTGGTTGTGCGTCAGTGCATTCTATGTCTTTCACCGCTGGGGAAGGGCTAGGTGGATGCCCTTGGGAAACCCTGCCAGCGGAGTCTTCAAACAGCATAAGAGACTGCTGCATAACTTGAGGCTGAGACAGTTTCCCTGGTATGCATGGGGGTGATGTGACAGACTGATGGGGTTGGTTTTCAGGCGCCATCTGTGCGCTTTCTGCAGAAGACTGGGTGGGAGATAATGTGAACGTGCTGGATCCACTGTCGGCCACCCAATTGACTAATGCCTGTACCTGCTCAGGCCTTACCATCCTTAGAACGGCATTGGGCCCCACCATATATCGCTGTAAATTCTGGCGGCTACTGGGACCTGAGGTAGTTGGTACACTAGGACGTGTGGATGTGGCAGAACGGCCACGTCCTCTCCCAGCACCAGAGGGTCCACTAACACCACCACGACCATGTCCACGTCCGCGTCCCTTACTAGATGTTTTTCTCATTGTTATGGTTCACCACAACAACAAATATATTATTTGGCCCAATGTATTGTATTCAAATTCAGCGGGATATAAATTTGAGGCCTAGTATTTAGGCGCTGGGTCACCGGTATGGATTTAGTGACAGAATTAGACTTGGAAATGCACAGAAGCGTGTGTGTGAAGTTATTCTGAATGACCCTATGTGCACCTTGAATATTATATACCCTTTTAGGGATAGATTTCAAATAGCTCTGATATAGCAGAAACCACTAAATTATGAAATTGCTAAATTGGGAATTGTATTTCAACCCAGAACAAGAAATGTGCTTGAACGGACACTAAATAACTCGCCCAGCTACAGCACTAAGGACAGATTTAGCAGGATATAAATTTGAGGCCTAGTATTTAGGCGCTGGGTGACCGGTATGGATTTAGTGACAGAATTAGACTTGGAAATACACAGAAGCGGGTGTGTGTGAAGTTATTCTGAATGACCCTATGTGCACCTTGAATATTATATACCCTTTTAGGGATAGATTTCAAATAGCTCTGATATAGCAGAAACCACTAAATTATGAAATTGCTAAATTGGGAATTGTATTTCAACCCAGAACAAGAAATGTGCTTGAACGGACACTAAATAACTCGCCCAGCTACAGCACTAAGGACAGATTTAGCTGGATATAAATTTGAGGCCTAGTATTTAGGCGCTGGGTGACAGGTATGGGTTTAGTGACAGAATTAGACTTGGAAATACACAGTAGCGGGTGTGTGTGAAGTTATTCTGAATGTCCCTATGTGCACCTTCAATATGATCTACCCTTTTAGGGATAGATTTCAAATAGCTCTGATATAGCAGAAACCACTAAATTATGAAATTGCTAAATTGGGAATTGTACTTCAACCCAGAACAAAAAATGTGCTTTGACGGACACTAAATAACTTTCCCAGCCACAACAGGACAGCAGTAACGAGAGATTTAGCGGGATATAAATTTGAGGCCTAGTATTTAGGCGCTGGGTGACCGGTATGGATTTAGTGACAGAATTAGACTGGGATATGGCCAAAAAATAACCACACTATTGCTGGTTAAATGCACTTGGTGATGGGCGCAGCTTGCCCCTGATGTAGTATATGGCCAAAAAATGAACAGACTATTGCTGGTTAAATGCACTTGGTGTCACAGCTTGACCAACCACACTACTGAGGGTTAAATGCACTTGGTGACGGGCGCAGCTTGCCCCTGATGTAGTATATGGCCAAAAAATGAACAGACTATTGCTGGTTAAATGCACTTGGTGACGGGCGCAGCTTGCCCCTGATTTAGTATATGGCCAAAAAATGAACAGACTATTGCTGGTTAAATGCACTTGGTGTGATAGCTTGACCAACCACACTACTGAGGGTTAAATGCACTTGGTGACGGGCGCAGCTTGCCCCTGATGTAGTATATGGCCAAAAAATAAACAGACTATTGCTGGTTAAATGCACTTGGTGTGACAGCTTCACCCTGATGTAGGCTTTAGCCAAAAAACAAACGCACCATTGAGGGTTAAATGCACTTGGTGACAGGCGCAGCTTGCCCCTGATGTAGTATATGGCCAAAAAATAAACAGACTATTGCTGGTTAAATGCACTTGGTGTGACAGCTTCACCCTGATGTAGGCTTTAGCCAAAAAACAACCACACCATTGAGGGTTAAATGCACTTGGTGACAGGCGCAGCTTGCCCCTGATTTAGTATATGGCCAAAAAATGAACAGACTATTGCTGGTTAAATGCACTTGGTGTGACAGCTTCACCCTGATGTAGGCTTTAGCCAAAAAACAACCACACCATTGAGGGTTAAATGCACTTGGTGACAGGCGCAGCTTGCCCCTGATTTTGTATATGGCCAAAAAATGAACAGACTATTGCTGGTTAAATGCACTTGGTGTGACAGCTTCACCCTGATGTAGGCTTTAGCCAAAAAACAACCACACCATTGAGGGTTAAATGCACTTGGTCGCAGCTTGTGCTGGCGCACCACAAGACACAAAATGGCCGCCGATCACCCCAGAAAAATGTGACTGACAAACGGTCTGGGCAGCCTAAAAACAGTGAGCAATTGAGGATCAGCAGCTCAATGATCCACAGCTGCAGATCGATCAGTTAATCAAGTCCTTTGGAGGAGTTAATCTGCCTAATCTCGCCCTACTGTCGCAGCCGCAACCTCTCCCTACGCTAATCAGAGCAGAGTGACGGGCGGCGCTATGTGACTCCAGCTTAAATAGAGGCTGGGTCACATGGTGCTCTGGCCAATCACAGCCATGCCAATAGTAGGCATGGCTGTGATGGCCTCTTGGGGCAAGTAGTATGACGCTTGTTGATTGGCTGCTTTGCAGCCTTTCAAAAAGCGCCAAGAAAGCGTCACAAAAGCGCGAAGAAAGCGACGAACACCGAACCCGAACCCGGACTTTTACGAAAATGTCCGGGTTCGGGTCCGTGTCACGGACACCCCAAAATTCGGTACGAACCCGAACTATACAGTTCGAGTTCGCTCATCCCTAGCTGTAACCTGTTGTCCACCCGTATACCGACCTACGCCTGTTTACTGTACTTTGACCCTCTGCTGCCTGACCTGCGCCTGACATCTGTATTAACTCTTCATGGCTTGCATCATTTACTGTATTGCATTCACTCCACCAAACCTGAACTCAGCCTGTCACTGACCCCTCGTCTCTGATCCCCGTGGGTCATCTTTTTACACTTAGACTATTCCAGGATGTAGGAGCCTGGCAGCCGCTCTACAGCGAAATCCAAATCACTGTATAGGATTTAGGCCTCTTGCACACGACCGTATGCCGTGAGCGGGCCATATGTCCCGGAGCAGCATTGATCGTGTGCATGGCAGTACACAGCATCATAGATTACAATGATAATGTGCATGTTGAGCCGCCAGCAGGGCTATTGTCCCGCACTCATCTGATCTTGTGAGTGCGGGACAATAGCCCTGCGGGTGGCCCGACGTGCACAGCATTATTGTAATCTCTGATGCTGTGTACTCCTATACGCACGATCAGTGCTGCTTCGGGACATATGGCCCGCTCACAGACCATATGGCTCAGAGCGCATACGGTCGTGTGCAAGAGGCCTTAATGGGGGCGGTCCAAAAATTGAGCCAGAAATCTATGGCAGCTCCGAGCAGTTGTAGGTTTCTGTCCGTCTAGGTGCAATATATAGTTCAGGGAAGGTAGTAGGCACATTTTAATCAAGGAGATCCGTCCTGCCATCGGGACGTATAATCTTTTCCATACATCCATTTTCTTCCTAATTTCTTAGTCCTTGGGATTTTGAGTTATTTAAATACCCAGATACTTGACGGGTTCATTGATCTTCTTAATTTCCAGTGCTCCTGGTATAAAATCATTCAGAGGATCAAGCGGGACACAGGCTGATTTAGACCAGTTTATATTGAGCCCAGCATGTTTACCATATTGGTCAAAAACCTGAAAAATCTTCACAAGCGATCTATGAGAACCTACAAACAGCATAATATCATCTGCATACAATGCCATTTTTCCTCATATTCACCATACCTGAATCCCACAATTTCTTCTTCTTGTCTGATCATATCAGCTAATGGCTCTATAGCAAACAGCAGAGGGGAGAGGGGACAACCCTGTCTAACCCCCCTGCAGATGTTTATGCTGTCAGAATATTCCCCATTTAATATCACTTTTGCTGAGATTTCAGTATATAACAATCTTACCCATGATATAAAATTGTCACCAAATCCCATCTTCATTAATACTGTAATCAAGAAGGGCCATTCTAGTCTCAAAGGCCTTTGAGGCGTCAATAGTAACAATCAATCGTCCACCACAGTTTGTGGGTTCAAGCTGGGTGTTCACAAAATATTGCATTATATTATGAGGTGGTAGTTTTACCTGCCATAAATCCCGTCTGATCCTCATGAACAAGTCCCCGGACCACACCTCTAAGTCTAGTTGCCAAGATCTTAGCCAATATTTTGTTGTCAGTATTGATTAATGAGATGGGGAGATACGAATCCGGAAAAGTCGGATCCTTCTCGGGTTTTAAAATCAGTGTAATTAAGGCTTCCCTTAATGATTCCGGCAATTTCCCCATCATCCTCGCCCCATCCCACATCATCAATAATTTCGCCCCTAATATTCCAAGAAATAATTCTCATAAGGACCTAGTTATATATCTAGCCTTTTCCAAAGTGTAACAACGGGCTCCAAGGGAAAGTGGCCAGAAGACAGAGAAAGAAGAGAGAAAAAAAATAAAAATAAAATAAATTCCCACTAAAAGAGCAGTACAATGAAGAAACTAACCTACACCCCCTCCCCCTCCCCTCTCCCTTCTTAATGAGCCAGGATACCTTCAGTCCTGGTTCTCTATCTTAGCAATTCACCCTGTTATCTCTCAGCTCCTTATCTTTTCTTTGATCCATGTTTCGGCTGCTTCCACTGTATCAAACACCCATTTTTTTGTTTCTCATTCAATCCTCAGTTTAGCCGGGAACAACATTGAATATTTAACATTATTCAAACACAACGTTTTTTTTCACTTCAATAAACCGACTTCTTTCCTTTACCGTTTTTTTTTTGTTGCATAATCCGGAAATAACATTACTGTTGTACCCAAGTATTCTAACTTCTTTCTTCCTTGACCTGCGCAGTATCTCCTATTTGTCCCTAACTGACAATAAAGTTGAATATTATGGGTCTCGGTCTCATTCTGGGTGGAGGTAATTTTAGGGGGAGTCTATATGCCCGTTCCACTAAATTTTTATAATCCGAGATGTCCTGGCCCAGTTGTTCCATCAGTCAAGTTTGCATAAAGGTGCAGAGATCCTGTCCCTCCACCCCCTCCGGAATCCCCAGACATCTCAGATTAGACCTTCTAGACCTATTTTTTAGATCAAGTAATCTATTTTTCAAATCCCTGTTTTCTTCCTTCAGAAGATTTTTTTCTTTGATCGTTATCTGTAAAAAAAAACAAAAAACGTATAAACCCCAAAACACAGTACGTCAGTCAAAATATTCAAAATATGGTCAACTGCTTCCAATAATGAATATGTGATGGGATGGGTTGTAATAGGGCAGTCAGTGGAGGTTCGAGCGAAGTGCGCCGGTCGGCGCATGCGCACTTCGCTATACGAGGCCGCTGCCAGTAGTCCGCACGGCCGAATCAGGATATACCTAGTGCGCATTCCATTCCACGTTTTGTTTTGTGGTCCAAAAATTGGGGATCCGCAAAGCAAGGATGTCGGCCGTGTGTGTTACGCAATTTGTGGAATGGAATGGCCGGCCTATGATAGAAATGCCTATTCTTGTCCGCAAAATGGGCAAGAATAGGGCATGTTTTATTTTTTTTGTGGAGCCACGGAACAGAGCAACGGATGCGGTAGCACACGGAGTGCTGTCTGCATCTTTTGCAGCCCCATTGAAGTGAATAGGTCTGCATCCGAGCCACAAAAAATGCGGATTGGATGCAAACAATGGTCATGTGCATGAGCCCTTAGGAGAGGCCCTAAGACAAATCTGTTGATTATATACAGTGGTTCCACACCTACTACCGACTCTAGGGTCACATGTGACAGTAAATTCAGCAGATTTTGCAGCAAAAACTGGAAAAAAATAAATAAATAAATAAAAACGTACAAAAACAAAAGCACACATACTACATGTGGTTTTTTTCTGTGGAAAAGCTAGCAGATGTCACCCTCTCCATTGAGAAGGGTAAAATCTGCAAGAGCAAAAGACGTCCGATATATAAATTGACATGCTGCAGATTCCAAACTGTGAAATTCTCATCCATTTTGCTAGTACTGTAGTACTCTATGAATATGCTGCACGAAAGTCCGCGACAAGAAAATCAGTCATGTCTGACCCCATCCTCAAGGCGCTTGCAGATGTTGAGGAAGAATTTCATGCAGAAAAACCACAGCGTAATGTGGTATCAGCAAAGTGTATGAGATTAGACAGATGCACCTAGACAGACAGGAATCTACAACTGCTCGGAGCTGCCATAGATTTCTGGCTCGAATTGTGCCAGACAACTGATGTAAAGAATAGGACATCTTCTATCTTTTGCGGAGCTGCGGACCCGAAGATCAGGGACGCGCTCCGCAATTGCGGATGCAGACAGCACACTGTGTGCTGTCCGCATCCATTCCGTCCCCATAGAAAATGAATGGGTCCGCACCCGTTCTGAAAAATTGCGGAACGGATGCGGACCCATTTGCGGACGTGTGAATGGAGCCTTACAGTGCTATATATATATTTTTTTATAACTCGGACAACCCCGTTAAGAAAAAATTTGACATGACTGCTTGCCACACCGATTCTGAAGGCAGCATAAAAGTGGTGAAGGCAGCATAAAAACCACTACTTGCGTCTGTTTTTTCCAAAGTCATGCTACACAAAGTTGCAAACACACAGTTTCTGGCACAAACTAAATGATAAATCTCCCCCTTAATTTGTAAGTTTTGGGTGGTGTTCTCTCTTAGTCCTAGTTCACACGAACGTATGGCTTTTATAGTTTTTTTAGGTCAGTTTTTCACGGATCCGTTGTTCCGTTTCTGTTCTGTTTTTCCGTTCCGTTTTTACGTATGGCATATACAGTAATTACATAGAAAAAATTGGGCTGGGCATAACATTTTCAATAGATGGTTCAGAAAAAACGGAACAGATACAGGTTTTTTTGTGGACCCATGGAACATGATTTGCAGCCAAATATAGGACATGTTCTATCTTTCAACGGAACGGAAAAACGGAAACGGAATGCATACGGAACACATTCTGTTTTTTTTTTGTGGAACCACTGAAATGAAAGGTTCCGTATACGGACCGTGTACGGACCACAAAAAAACGGCCCGTACACTCGCAATAAAAACGTTCGTGTAAACTAAGCCTTAGACTGTCTACAATTCCTCAGTGTAATACATGATGTCTTATAGGAGCCTCCATCAGACCCGTGGTGACCTTCACTCCAAACTACAAGAAGATATTCACAACGGAGTCTATAACAATGACCTGTGATGTGGAGGCTACTAGAGGAGAAGATCTGAAGTATAAATGGTACAAAGACCATATGCAAGTGCACAGTGGAAAATCCTATACAATACAAAATGCTGGAACATCACACAGTGGAAATTACGAATGTCAGATCAGTACTGGAGAAATAAGTGACCCCGCTAGACTGGATGTTAGTAATGGTGAGTAATTCTACCAGTTCACTAATATAGAGAGCAGAGAACAGGACTAATAAGAGATCATACACGTCCCCTCGTCTTATAGACAGCAGGTAACAGGACTGATAAGAGATCATACACGTCTCCTCGTCTTATACACAGCAGGTAACAGGACTGATAAGAGATCACACACGTCCCCTCGTCTTATACACAGCAGGTAACAGGACTGATAAGAGATCATACACGTCCCCTCGTATTATACACAGCAGGTAACAGGACTGATAAGAGATCACACACGTCCCCTCGTCTTATACACAGCAGGTAACAGGACTGATAAGAGATCATACACGTCCCCTCGTCTTATACATAGCAGGTAACAGGACTGATAAGAGATCATACACGTCCCCTCGTCTTATACACAGCAGGTAACAGGACTGATAAGAGATCATACACGTCCCCTCGTCTTATACACAGCAGGTAACAGGACTGATAAGAGATCATACACGTCCCCTCGTCTTATACATAGCAGGTAACAGGACTGATAAGAGATCATACACGTCCCCTCGTCTTATACATAGCAGGTAACAGGACTGATAAGAGATCATACACGTCCCCTCGTCTTATACACAGCAGGTAACAGGACTGATAAGAGGTCATACACGTCCTCTCGTCTTATACACAGCAGGTAACAGGACTGATAAGAGATCATACACGTCCCCTCGTCTTATACACAGCAGGTAACAGGACTGATAAGAGATCATACACGTCCCCTCGTCTTATACACAGCAGGTAACAGGACTGATAAGAGATCATACATGTCCCCTCGTCTTATACACAGCAGGTAACAGGACTGATAAGAGGTCATACACGTCTCCTCGTCTTATACACAGCAGGTAACAGGACTGATAAGAGATCACACACGTCCCCTCGTCTTATACACAGCAGGTAACAGGACTGATAAGAGGTCATACACGTCCCCTCGTCTTATACACAGCAGGTAACAGGACTGATAAGAGATCATACACGTCCCCTCGTCTTATACACAGCAGGTAACAGGACTGATTAGAGATCATACATGTCCCCTCGTCTTATACACAGCAGGTAACAGGACTGATAAGAGATCATACACGTCCCCTCGTCTTATACACAGCAGGTAACAGGACTGATAAGAGATCATACACGTCCCCTCGTCTTATACACAGCAGGTAACAGGACTGATAAGAGATCATACACGTCCCCTCGTCTTATACACAGCAGGTAACAGGACTGATAAGAGGTCATACACGTCCCCTCGTCTTATACACAGCAGGTAACAGGACTGATAAGAGATCATACACGTCCCCTCGTCTTATACACAGCAGGTAACAGGACTGATAAGAGATCATACACGTCCCCTCGTCTTATACACAGCAGGTAACAGGACTGATAAGAGATCATACACGTCCCCTCGTCTTATACACAGCAGGTAACAGGACTGATAAGAGGTCATACACGTCCCCTCGTCTTATACACAGCAGGTAACAGGACTGATAAGAGATCATACACGTCCCCTCGTCTTATACACAGCAGGTAACAGGACTGATAAGAGATCATACACGTCCCCTCGTCTTATACACAGCAGGTAACAGGACTGATAAGAGATCACACACATCCCCTCGTCTCATACACAGCAGGTAACAGGACTGATAAGAGGTCACACACATCCCCTCGTCTTATACACAGCAGGTAACAGGACTGATAAGAGATCATACACGTCCCCTCGTCTTATACACAGCAGGTAACAGGACTGATAAGAGGTCATACACGTCCCCTCGTCTTATACACAGCAGGTAACAGGACTGATAAGAGATCATACACGTCCCCTCGTCTTATAGACAGCAGGTAACAGGACTGATAAGAGGTCATACACGTCTCCTTGTCTTATCTCATTATGTATTACAGGTTGGCTCATCCTGCAGACCCCTCTATATGTCTATGAAGGAGATGAGATGAAGTTACGATGTCACCACTATCCTGGATATGTAGCAAGACAGATAACGTTTTACAAAGAGAGCAAAGTCATTACAGGCCGGAGCGCTGATGAGGAATTTCATATTAGTAATGTAGACAGTACAAGTACCAGGAAATACAAATGTACAAAAGAAGTCTATTATCATCCATTGTCTGCATGGTCTGTATGTGCAGCTGAAGCTTCTGTATCTGTAGAAGGTAAATCCAGGCAGGATGTGCACAACACAATTGGAGTAACATGTATCCTGACGATTCACTACTGTGTGAGGTTGAGATCAGATTAGCCAAATTTGTGGTGACTTTTCTATCCAATAATAATAATAATCTTCATTTATATAGCACCACCATATTCTGCAGCGCTTTGCAAATTCAGAGGGTTCATGTAGAAATTCAAATACATCACAACATAACTGGCTAATACACAGCACTAGGAGTCAGGGCCTTGCTCGCAAGAGCTTACAATCTATGATAAAGTGGGAGTGACACATAAGGTAGTTGATTGCGATATGTAGTAGTCAAGCCATTTTTGTAATGAAAGCAGTGGTATAGATCACATCCAAGCCTGAGGTGTTGGTGGGGGAGGGGTTTACTCGGGAAAGAGTCATTTCAGAAAGCTTGATAAGCCTGGCTGAAAAGATCTGTTTTTAAGACACGTTTGAAGGTAGGGAAGTTGGGAATTGACCTGATATTCCGGGGCAGAGCATTCCAGAGAGTAGGTGCAGCTCAAGAAAATTCTTGTAGACGGGTGTTCAACTAGCGCTATCGATTGTTTGTGCCGCTCATTGGCCAAAACTGCATGTGGATTCAGCCTATCACTTGCCATTGTACTCAAGTACCAGGGAGTCCGTTTTTAGAAAAAACAGACTCCCTGGTTGGCCAGTTTAGTTGGTGCTGCTGATCACTATCTCGAATGTACGGACAACTTAAGATGCAGTCTGGAGCATAAGGAGAAAGAGAGAGCAGCCAAGGAGGAATTATGGATTGTGGACAGAGCATGTAAAGCCCCTTAGTACTGTCACACACTTTCTGTGCTGCCCAACAAAACGTCATACGTACCCTAAAATGGTGCTAATGAAAACTACGGTAACCAAAGTGTTCTGCCTTCCATCAAAACAACCAATGCAAATCTTCCCAGTAATATATTGTCATTTTATTCTTCTTTTAGAGCTGTTCAAGACTCCGACCATAAAAGTGACCCCACGCCCAGTTTTTAAGAAGGAAAACATGACCCTAAAATGTGAGACAAGTCTCCATCCATCCAGAAAGAACACTCGGCTACGGTTTACTTTCTATAGAGAAGGACGAGTTATTCAGGGATCTGGTGACAAGGACATCTATGAAGTCTCCATGGTACAGCTGGAGCATTCTGGGAAATATTCATGTGAAGTGCAAACCACAGATGGAAGAGTGAGGAAGAAAAGTGCAGAGGAACCAATCCAGATAGAAGGTGAGTATAGACACTGGGTATATTATCTGAGACCTTTTTTTACCTGCAGCATGTATGAAAATAGTTTTTGGGAAAATGCAATATCGCTCGAAATAAAATCTAATCCTATCTATAATCATTTATTTTAGAGCAATTCTCATATCCAAATATAACGGTGACCAAAAATCTAACAGCTGAAGGAGATGCCATGACCCTGACATGTGACACGACTATACATATAAAGCCTACAGAAGTGCAGTTTGCTTTCTACAGAGATGGACGGGAGGTTCGAGGATTTAATTTATCTAACAAATATGAAGTTCAGTTTGCTCAGCAGGAGGATTCTGGGAATTATACCTGCGAAGTAAAAAACACAATCAACACTACCATGAAGACAAGTGATAGGTACAACGTATGGGTAGAAGGTAGGTAATTAATATTTTAAGACCAACAATTGTACATTAGTAAAAATCAACTCCTTAACTGTATCTAACCGCTACTCCGATGCCTCCACCATGTTCCAGACATTCCTCTGGTTGACCATTCAGAATAGAACAGCTTATTCTCACCCACAATATCTCTACAGTGCTACACCCCCCTATATCATATCCTTCATTTCTGTCTATCATCCTACCCATGCTCTCCGTTCAGCTCAACATCCACCATAATCGGAACCTCTCACTCCTGTCTCCAAGACTTCTCGAGAGCTGCACCAGTTCTCTGGAATGCCCTGCCCCAAGAAATTAGGTTAATCCATAACATCCATAGTTTTAGTCGCCTCATAAAACACATCTTTTTAGGGTGGCCTATCACATCCCCTAATATAGCTCTTCTCCATTCAACCCCCATCATCATTCTTCACAACTTGATCCATCATGAAAAACTATCCACCATACAACATTCACTCCAAAGCAGTACAAATATCGGCTGGTGACTGGCTCATGCAGCCTTATATTTACTCCCCTATTTTGTAAGGATGGCTGGACTAACGTAAGTATTTAACTGGTGTGTCACCCCTATCTCCTCCTAGATTGTGAGCTCTTGCTACCAGGACCGTCACTCCTCTTGTTTTAATTGCAGACTTGTTTGTTGGTCTGTTATTTATGACAGTTTTTTATACGAACCACCTGGTTGTAAAGCGCTGTAGAATATGTTGGCGCTATATGAATTATATTATTGTTAAACATGTAAAATGTGGAGCTGCTATATTAAGTGCTGCCATAAAAGAGTTGTCTGGGACTAAATAACTTTTCACAGGTGCCCGCAGTCTGCCTCCAATATGGAAAGATTCATACCTACTTCCCGAAGCTCTGGTCTTGCATGCCGGCTCACATGTCCATCTTCCAGCCCGTTGCTTGTTTAATTCATCCCCAAGACGGGCATTATCATCTGCTCCGCTGCAGCTAATAACTGGATTCAGTGGTGACTTGTCTACAAGAGACACATCACAGCTGAAACCAGTTATTGGTTGGACCTAAGCAGTTGATAATGCCCATCCTGGGGATGAATTAAATGAGCAACGAACTGGAAGATGGACACTTGAGCCGGCAAGCAAGACCAAAGCTTCAGAAAGTAGTTATGTTTTTTTTCCCATAGCAGAGGCAGACTGTGGGCACCTGTGAAAAGCTCTTTATTCCCAGATAACCCCATTAATGCCATCTTCCTGTACTCTCTAGCAGTTCTGAGATTACTGCAGGCATGAGCGGTTTTGACCTTCCTCCTTTAGTCTTCACCACTGAGCATGTGAAGCACAGTTTCAAGCATTGTAACAAGGCTTGGAGCAGCATGAAGACACCTAGTGTAAGGCACAGGAGATAACACAGGAGACGTGAGAACTGATTATCACCCCTAGAGCACCCTGCTTGTCACTGATTTTGATAAATAAGGACTTTCGATTTATAGAACATAAAATATAGGTATGATTAATATTTCTAAATTTTCTACATTTATATGAAAATTAATAAATTATAATATATTATTTTCAAGCCAACTCCACCAAAACTAGCTTCGACTCCATAGCCCTTAAATCCATCTTCTTACAATATGGAAACAGTATATACCGGTATATTCCAACCAGCCCCTTCCCCATTACAGCAGCTCTCCACAACATAGAAGTAGAGTAAAATACACCACATGCCTTCAATATCCACAATTTCCCCTCTCCATTGTGATTTGTTCACATCTGTATTTGTAATATTTTATTCTTCTCTAGAGCTCTTCTCTCCTCCAGTACTGAAAGTATCTCCAGAGTTGGTCAACCAGGGGGAGAACATGATTCTAACTTGTGACACAAATCTTAGTGAACATAGGCAGACTACAGAACTGCAGTACGCCTTCTACAGAGACGGGGAAAACATTCAAGGGTTCACCTCTTCTAATATATATGAGGCTAAATTCATGAAGGAGGAAAATTCTGGGACATATACATGTGAGATACAAGCATCAAACGGCAGTGTAAAGAAGAGGAGCAAGGAAGTTCAGATAGAAGGTGAGCAGCGTCCATCATCCTGTTCTGGTCACTTGTGTCAATTGAGTATTATCTAATGATGGATTGTGTCTCTCCATAGTGTCATATCACTCTTCTCTAATGATCATACTATCTGTAAGTTTGGGGCTGCTCCTACTCATCGTCATCATCTCTATCTTTGTGTCTGTATACAATAAACGCCGATCATCCAACAATAACCCTCAGCCACCAACAGGTAATTATTATTAGAAGCTATTCAATATACTAAAGCTAAGTCCATAGACTTTGTAGCTTAGTTGACTACCTCTCAGACGTAGAGTCCTTGAACACACATCCTTTAGTGACATAATGACTTGTCATTAGCTGCACTGCATCCAAAAATACCTAACACTACTTGATATTTTTATATTGCAGCCCAAAAAATATATGGGTATCAAATAGGCTGTACGATACGATATAATAAAAGAATGGGTGAAGGGCAGAGAATGTGTTAAAAATAAAGATTGTATACTTACCAGTTTAATCCTCCAGCGCTGCCGCTCCAGTCCTGTCAGGCTTTATTTACATGGTTGCAACAATGACATCCCAGTATACCCCATTTGTCTACTGCAGCCAATCACTGGCCTGAGTGGTCCCATGCTGTACACCACTGAGGCCTGTGGGGTATACAGGCACATCAACACTACCTTGATGTATACAAAACCTGGCTAGGGAGGACCAGAGCAGCAGTGCTTGAAAGGAGGAGGGGTGAACCGGTGACTGTAGCGGAGAGCTGATATTCCACAGCCAATCTCCACCTAAGATCCCAGTGAGGCTCAGGAACAAGTATCATAAATCCATAGAGTAGTAATTCCAGCAGGCAAAATAGTCCAATAATATCCCAACAGCAATCCCAATGACTGGACGACACACAGCATCAGGAGCAGAACTAACTTTATTTGGACATGGCACACACTTTAAACCCCCTAACAGCCTTATTTACATACAATGGGGCACATAGATGACCATGGTACAAGGAAGGGTGGGGACAGACAATAGCAAGGGCTGATGGGAGATGGAGGAGGGACAGAACAGCTAGATTACTGGTCTCCCAGTGTCCCTGAGACCACACCCTGCTGGGAAAAGAATGGGACAGGAAAAATAAAGGGGGAGGGGAGGAGGCACAGAAAAGCAATGCATCCAACACAGTAAACATTACAGTTTACAATACATAGCCATACAATCAACCGAATGTCGTCCTACATGATCCAAACAGGCCAGGCTAAATACAATCCGCTACAGTGACTATGGAATCTTTTACTATTTCAATATATTTTATCCAGAGATGAGCACGTTATAAAATTTGTTACGATCCGATTTGTCCAAATCTGCCAAGAAATACGAGAATCGAAAAAGAACTTTAAATGCCTAGAAATTCTCTCTTTCTTTCTCAAAAAGTTCTACCCAACCGAATAACAGTCGGGTTGCATTGTGGGTCTACTCGATTCGCTCACCTCTAATTCCATGCTTTTGGCCCATCTCTTTTTTCAATATCTTGATAATGTTCAACATGGAGAAACAGACCAAGGTGCATCCAACTTGGGAAGACTTGTTGATGCAAACATTTCCACCTAAAAAACTCATCCAGAAAAGTTCTTTATGGATAAATTTCAGCTTAGGTTGGACATGGGCTGGATGACCCATTCATCAATTATTACTTCAGATCCATGTTCCTACTCATTGAGCCGTTTCTTTTTCAGACGCTGATGAATACTCTGATGCAGATAATGAATACTCTGATGCAGATAAAATTACTTATACAAACCTTGCCATGACTAGGGGGCCACAGAGTAAGTAACTGAGGATTTAACTGTATCGTGTACAATAATTCAGGGACTTTCTAGACTTTGTTAAAAGGTTTTCCCATGAAAAGTATTTTGGATATTTATCGATAATTCCCATAAATGTCTGATCCCCGTCATTTGGCTGCTTCTTATGTAGAGTCACAGCAGGAAAAGCCTACACTAATCACCAGCCATTAAAACATTTCTCCAACAGTCCCCATTCTCATTTTGTATGTATCCTATTATTGTTGTTGTCTAGGTTAACATGCTCCTAATCTGCTCATTGTACAGTGCATGACTTTAATCTGGTACGTGGTCCGCATGCTGCGGCAACGTATAGGGCATGTCCTATATTTTATGGAGCGGCCACACGGATGTGGGAGCACAACACTTAGTTATGCAAAATGTCCCCTTAGGTGTATAATTTTTGCAATAGATTTTGCAAGATTGTGCTAACTTTATATCGTTAGATAATAGATTCCTTAACGAAATTCAAGAAAAGTTAAGGTTTCATGCTCTTGATTTAATTTTTCATCCGTGTGCTATCCACATTTTTACTATTCATTTCTATGGGGTCATGCACATATCTGTATTTTTTGAAGATCTGTGTGGTCATTCCACAAATTATAGAATATATCCTAGTCTTGTCCACATCATCGACAAGAATAACCCTTTCCATTGACGGGAGTGAGAAAAATGCGAAATGCACATGAAGGTATAGGTATTTTGTGGATAAGTTGTTTGAGGACAGAAATACAGCCATGGCCATGAAGCCTTAGAGTAGACATGTGAAGGAACATGTATGTACTCCTATGTTGGATGAATATTTCCAAGTTTTCATTAACAGAAATAGCTCTTATAAAGTTTCTTTTATTGTTCATTTTTAGATGATGTTCCAGAAAACAATGGATCTGTAAGTACAAGTGAATGAACCTGATGTATATTTCGGATTCAACAGATTTTACAATAAACGTCCACCCCCAAAAACACTTTGCAAAATGGTCGCCAAAGTCTCATAACATTCCTTAGGAAGTCCGAGTCATGCTCTCCCTTTTATTGCCCTCCATGGATCATGTAAAGTTAAATTTTCACTTTTGATTAAAGGGTCACAAAAAAAACAATTATAAAAGTAGTATAGAGTAAGATCTGGAGCTTCCTCTTGTGGTGGGAGACAGCAAGTACATTGACGTAGATTTCCAAATCCTCTCCAATATAACAGTCTAAAGATGCGTCAAATTTATCACAGTCTCTGAGGCTTACGATACATTTAGTGGGCTATTAGACACTTTTATCTGACTTTACACTAACGAATGCTTAGCTTAATGTGCCACAAAATGGTGGTATACATCGTCACATCTTTATTTCCACTAAGTCACATGTTTTGCTGCTAAGTCCCATCCCTTTGTCGAGCGAGGTGAAAAAAGTTTGTAAAACACCTGAAGGTGTTGTCCAGCATTTTGATATTGATGGCCTAGGACAGCGATGTGCACCTACTTCTGGTGCCAGAGCTAGAACAAAACAGTTGGTGTGATAGGTGCTGGGTCCTTGCCAATCTGATATTGATGGTATAATCTGAAAATAGGCCATCAATATAAAAATCCTGAGCAACACCTTTAATAAATGTAGGGCAAGGCATGTGCTCCAGAATTCCGGCACATTTGGCTGACAACATGATGTGGTGGTGCTCGGTCACGTACATTTGAAATCCCTAGGACTTGGAAAGACATGTTATGCCTACATGATTCCGATAAAATCTATGGATTTTTAAAGAAAAAGCAGCATCAAGAGATGTTAATCATGGAGCGCGACATTCACTGCTGAACGGAAGTTGAGCTCATTGCCCAGAAAAAGGTACTGTTCCTTCCTATAGTGGAAACTGTAGTGCAGAAAGCAGTGAGGCACATACATTTCCACTAAAGAACACAGTTCTCCACAATTAGTGAGACACTTTGGTTCGGTGCTGCCGGAGTAGGCCTTATCAAAAATTAAATACCTCCTCCAGCAGTCCAGGCTCCAAACTGAAATCTATGCCAGTCTGTAGCTAGTTCAGATTTCAGTTATCATTTCATCATTCGTCGTTTCTGGCGTAAATAATGACGTGTCGGGCCGATGGCCTTGCTAACATTGTAACTTTGCTATGCCCCCTATACAGAAACTGTCGGGGGCAGCATAAAAAACACCAGGAAAAGTCACAAAACCAGATTTCTGTGACTTTTTAATGCTAAAAACATGGCATAGGGAATGAGAAATTTGTCCCTTTCTGCTTGTAGATTTATTCCCAGAGATCTCCGCCAGGCTCGTCTGATTAATTACTTTCTTTTCTTTCTTTTTTAGGATGTTGTCTATGCTGTAGTAAACTCCAAGGCTAAACTACAAGCCAAGGCTTCCCAAAGAATGTCTGACACTTCAACCGACGTCTATCAGAACATCGGCTCCAATAGATGAAATCATCTCCAAATGTGACCATCAAGAAGAAAAAAAAACAAAAAAAAACACAATTGTATAAATCAGCAAAATTGATGCACGTAGTGGAGAACATAGTTTTTGCCTCTATATACATTACTACACCACCAGAATGAAGACAGGTTAAATCTACTTATTATGTACAACTATATCAGTAGTCAGCACAGAAATCTATTTTCCTCAAAGAGACAATCGGCCGTTTTTACCTTCCTGTGGATCAACATTGTATTGTATTTAGCTGAACTTTTTAGCCTTTTTGTGCCTTAACCTCCCTGGCGGTAATCCCAAGTGTGGATCGGGGTTAACTTTCACTGCCAGAAGCGGTAACCCCAAATCACACTCGGACCGCAAAACACCGACGCTGCACATGGCCGGCACTTACATAGAAAAGTCCTATTCTTGTCCGCAGCTGTGGACAAGAATAGGACATGTTCTATTTTCTTGCGGAGCTGCGGACAGGACGTTCAAGGCCGCGCTCCGGAAATACAGATGCGGATAGCACACTGTGTGCTGTCCGCATCCATTCCTGCCCCATTGAAAATTAGGTACAAAATTACTGACATAATCAGACCGCCAGGGAGGTTAAGAACCACGTGACCACACTGCTACCCACCTATGACAAAGTCATCTACTGATCATACAGCTTATTTATTTGCACGACGTATCAAACAGGGGCTTAAGGCCTCCATATTCAATTGTGTATTTTGGCGGAACCGGCAAATATGGATCTGATCACCTGGTCCTTTTGTTTTTCCGGGAGATGCGTTGCCGCCAGAAGTGTCTGGCAGTGGCTTTCTCCGCTCTCCCCATTAAATACACTTACATGTTCAGCCGAGTTTGTATGGCCACCTTTAGGCCTAGGGCAGACTGAGCAGTAGGACAGTTGGCCACTTTAAACACCCCTACATAAGACGGAGGCCTTCTGTTGCACCTCCATCTGAAGCAGTCACCTCCAGTTTCATTCAGCACCCGTCTAGTACGCATTTGTCTCAGAATTTCATCTGCAAGATCTGAAATGTTGAAACAAAATATGCAACAATGCTGTGGATTCAAGGCAAGCTGCAGATTTTCTTCACCGAATCCACAATGAAACCTGCATATACCACAAGTGGATTTGACTGCAGAGTTTGGCGGAGATTTTTAGTTTGAATCAACAGTGTAATTTTTACTCTATGAACTTAATCCCAATGAGCTGGGTGCCTCACATTAATTATGGCAACTGGACTTATTGTAGTTATCTTGAAAACGTTTCACTCGTTCTTCCAACGAGCTTTCTCAATTCTGAGTGACTGTACAAGAATTCTCTGGAAATAAATATGTAACTGAATCAACATCTGGTAATTATACCCAGCATGGGGTCAGAGGTGTTGATTCCTTTATCCTAATTGGAGTCAGTAGGTGATAATGACCTCCCTTGGTTGATATTGTTGGTATGTAACAGGTCCATGTTACCAGCAGTTCTATTTTTCATCGGTGTACAATTCTGCCCAGGCACCTCCCTACTTTCCTCACTAACCTTACTAACTACTACACTATCTACCCCCTTATTAGTATATCACCCCCCTCCCTCCCCCAGGTCCTAGTTTAAAAGCTCCTCCAGCAGTCAAGATCTGGGCTTACAAATATGCAACATGCTTGCATCTAGTGTATTCACCCTCGAATGGCTCTGCATACATTGCACAAGACACACACTTAGTAGCGTTGTCCATGGAGCACATGTTTAAATGGGGATGAAAAGTAAAGAAAGAAAACAGTAAATAAGAATTTAAATTTAGACCCATGTCTGCTGTAATTGGAGAACATGCTAGAATCAAGCAAACAACACACAAGGAACATCAAGCCCTAGTCTAAAACTCCGCTTCTTTAACTCCACTTATTCACAAGTAGTGTTGATCACGAATATTGAAATGGAAATTTTTTATTGTGAATATTGCCACTTTGAGAATTCGTGAATATTTAGAATATAGTGATATATATTCGTAATTTCGAATATTCAAGATCTTTTTTTTAATCAGTACCCATGATCCCTCCCTGCTTCTAGCTTGTGGGCCAATGAGAAGGCTGCAATATCTTTGACTTTAGGAGTAGTGTTGATTATGAAAATTCGCCTTACGAAAATTCGCAATGAGAATCAATGAGATTGTGAAAACTCAGATTCAATGGTATATTCTAACCCCCAGGCGTGCCCATGGGGACACTTGTCGGGGAGGAGTATGCCAAAGTGGAACAACTGTACAGATTTGAAAAAAAAGACTATTCTAAAAAACAAATATATTTGTTTTTTAGAATATTCGTACTATTCTAAAACAATAATATATAGTAATATAGCAAATATTTTTAAAAAATGAATGTAGAACAATTTAGCTAATATAGTGCTATAATCTTTTTTTTAATAGTTGTAATTTTTTTCCAATCTGAACTTCAGATGAGTAAAAAATTACAACTATTAGACAAAGAAGATTATAGCACTATATTAGCTAAATTGCTCTATATTCGTTTCTTTTTTTGAATATTCGCTATATATTCTACTGATAACTCCTCCATACACATACACGTTCCGCTTGGCCCTTACAACATCCCCATCCATATATATACGTGTTTGGCTTGGCCAAATGTTTATGAGTGTTTTATGGGAAAACAAGAGAAAGCTGGTGCAGAACACTTCTAGTGGCAGCTCATCTCCCCGAAGAACAAAGAATTGTCCGAAAATATTAATTTCTCCAGATCCTTCTCTCCCCCGACAGATGATGTTGGACCTCCCCATACACATTACAGTGTCACCTGAACCCACCATTCTCAGTATCTTCAACTGACAATGCACTAATGTGTATAGAGGGCCTTTAGGCTTAGGGAAGACGGCAGCAAATCAAATTTTCACTGAAATTCAGATCAAAGTCAATTTGTTTGACTTTGATTCACTCAACCTTACCTTTAAGAACAACATTTTGTTAACTGCATAAAAATAGAGAGAGGGAGAGTGGTCAGAAGACAAGCCGAGATGAAAACCAGACAGAAAACGCAGTACCAAACGAGAGATAGAGAATGGTAAGAAGACAAGCCGAGATCAGAACCAGACAGAAAACGCATTGTAATATTGTAATGGTCGCAGTACGATACATGAGCTGTACTATGTGTATTTACACTCTTGTGAGCAAAGTTTCTGCTATGCTTATTGTAGAATTCACAAGCTGCGCTGCCAAAAAAGGCCTCAGGGAGGCAAAGTTTTCTCTGAAGTATGGAGACGAGAAAAAGAATTGATACAATAAAGACTGTATGATACGATTATTATAAACAGGGGGAAATGAAACTAAATATTAAAATAATAGATATTAATAATAAATAGTAGAAAATAGATAAGTGGCTGTAAAGCAAACCTATTACAATTAACTAGGGGAAACTAGAAAAGAAATTGATAGTGAGGGCCAAATTTGAATGATCAGGCTGCTGTGTTACTCATTAGGTGTCCTCTTTACTTCTCTTTCGGAGAATGGTCTTCATGATCTCATCAGGGCTATATGGGCTGATAGTATATCAGATAGATCCGGAAGACATCTTTCCTCTGTAGGACCTCAAACCTATGGTAAGTATATGTTGGGACGTGATTGGTGGGTATAATTCTTATAGGAGAAATCTTCTTTATGTCTTAGAGCACAGAGGCTACTTAATTAGTGTTTCAGATATTTCGTCTTTATATTGTGAAGATGTTGACTGAGCCTTTCAGGAAGGTCCTGGGTTGTACGGCCTACATATTGTAATCCACATTTGGATCCAAAGTGTTTAATCAGAAATTTCTGGTTGATGGTATTTGACTTGAATTAAGTGAGCAGGTGTAGAATGGGCTGGCAACAGAGACATCGGGGAGCTCCACAGCGATCACTTCCAGTTCTGTCCTTTTCAGCAAAGTTCTGTGACGTAGCATGCTGCCAGAGTCTGCTGGGATCCATAGCCAAGATGTTCTTTGTAGTAAAGGCTCACTTAAACCCTTTAAGTAATAGGGGGCCAATGTTTCTGTAGGTTTCTCTTAATTTTTGGAGTATGTGGTAATGAGGCTTGTTCTCCTCTGATTGCTTTCTTAAGTCTTCCTTTGTTGAACTTTAGAACTGGAGGCATTGAAGCTGGTCCAGTGAGCTAGTTTTTTTGTAGGCATCTTCGATAAGGATAGATAGATATCCTTTTTCCAGGAAAATTTTCTTCAGTACATTCAGTTGTTTTTGAAAGGTGTCATCCATAGTAAATAAAACGCTGGTTGTCGTAAATGACAAATATGTCCAAAAAAATCAAATTTCAGAGCAGATAAAATTCAGACAAAATTGGCCCAGGTGTTTTGATGGAGTAAAGCAAATTCCATCGCCGTCCCATGGCACTGATGGTAAGTTTGATCACCTTAAGTAAAAGTCGTTATTTGTCAATATGAATTCTAGGCTATCAATAAAAAAATTCTCTCAAAGCAAGGGGGATATCTGGGTCTTCGTTCAGGTATTTTTTCTGCACTCTGTAAGCCGGATGAGAGTTCCATGTTCAAATTTGGCGAGGAGATATGCATAAAGAAGTCTTCATGCCAACCAAGCTCCATTATTTCACTGATGTGCTGATTGGAATCCCTTAACCCCTTAGTGACCACTCATACGTGTTTTTACGGCAGTCACTAAGGGGCCTTAGGCTGGGCCATCGCTTTTTTACGGCGGCCCAGTCTAAGCGCTGCAGTGATCCCGCGTGCAGCGGGGAGCAGGGGCTCGGCTCTCACATGAGAGCCGTGGTCCTGCTCTAACAGCCGAGACCGGCAGGAGCGCCGAACCGGGCTGTTTAACACTTTACATGCAGCGGCAATGGCATACTGGTCAATGCATACTGGTTTTCTTTGGATGCAACATAGCACCCAATAGTTTACTTTTGTATTTGGCTGCTAACCAATACTAATAATGTCCTGAAATGCATATCAGGCCGCACAAGGAGTATTGTGCAGTTCTGGGCTCCTGGACACAAAAAAGACATAGCTGAGCTTGACCGGATTCAAAGGTGGGCAACTAAAGTAATAACTGGAATGGGTGGACTACAGGACCCAGAAAGACTACCAAAATTAGGGCTATTGAGTTTAGGAAAAAGACGACTGAAGGGAGAGATAATAATATTGTAAAAATATATTAAAGTTCAGTACAGAGATCTCTCCCACCATCTATCTATCCCCAGGACTGTGACGAGGGGACATCCTCTGCGTCTGGAGGAAAGAAGGTTTCTACACAAATATAGTAGAGGATTCCTTACGGTAAGAGCAGTCAGACTATGGAACTCTCTGCCTGAGGAGGTAGTGATTGTGAGTTCACTAAAAGAGTTCCAGAGGGGCCTGGATGTATTTCTGGAGTGTAATATTACAGGTTATACACAGTCGAGTCACATTATTATGACCACAAGCTACTATCCAGATTAACTGGCGTGTGCAGCACAGAAAACAGCTAGCCAGTTTGGTAGTGACTCAATAAAGACTTGGTAGGTTGTCACAGGTATCTGGAGCCATGCTGACTGTAGTGCATCCCACAGTGGCTGGAAGGTGCATAGGGGAGGATTTACTGAGCAGACACAATAATAGTGGTCCGCAGATACTCAATTACGTTTAAGTCCGGGGAATTAGGGGGCTAGGGTACTACTTGGAAGTTTTGGTCATGCTCTTCAAACTAATGTCAGACAGTTCTAGCCTTGCAACAAATCACACTGGAAAATCCCATCTGCTCCAAGGAAAGAAATCAGTATGTATGGATTTACGTGATCTGCAGGTCTGGGTTCATACCCAGATCAGTTGAGAGTGACTTCCACATGAATGAGTGGGTCCAGAGAATGTAAAAAAACATTCCTTAAACCATAACGTTGCCACCACCAGATTGTGTTCCTCCAGCAATGGCTGCAGGGGGGTTGTGTCTCACAGGACATGCCAACGTCCATCTGTTTCATAAAGCAGAAAACGTGATTCATCGAAGAAGACAACCCTATGCCAATCAGTGGAGGTCCAATTCATTAGCAGAAAATTGAATTATTTTCTGCTAATACAACTTCATTAGCAGAGGTGCAGTGACCATCCATCTGCTTCAAAGCCACATACTCAGTAGGGTTTGCTGAACTGTTTTAGACACTTGTCACCATTCTCCTTCCTTCCTTTTTGTAATTTGCAGCGAGACATTGACAGAAGACAACTTCTCCTTTTACACTCGAGAGCATTGTCTCCGTCCATCCATCATGTCCCCAGAGACGTCCGTGTTATTACTCTGTAAGTACAATGATCTTTATGTCTTTCAGTCGCTGTCTGATGGTGAACAGTAATAGGGGGTGTAATAATGTAATATACATACCAGCCATAACTAACCGGCCATCTCCCATCATAAACATCCCATCTCCTCTATATACAGATGTATACAGTATTTTAATCCCTGTCTGATGGTGAACAGTAAGAGGGGGTGCAATAATGTCACATGAAGAGCTCCATCACTACAAGTTACCGGCTACACCCCATCTCCCATCATATGTCCTCTGTATACAGCTGTGTACTGAGTATAATGTCATATAAATACCTCCATCACTACAAGTTACTGTATCTGGTGTGACCCCCGTGTACAGAAATCACTGCCTCTTATCATTTACAGTAATTGTTGATTAGCCGTACACATTGGCTTGGAATTTTAACCTATTCGTCCGTGCAAAACAGCTCCTCCTCTGTTTTGTTGGTGGGTTTCCTCCCATGAACTACTTGCTTCAGGTCCTTCTACCACATTTTATATTATTTATTTATTCTTTAACTATTCTGTGGTACAGCTACTTATCTGCTCAGGGTCGTTGTCTTGCTGCATGACCCACGTTCTCTTGAGATGCAGCTCATGGACAAGTTTTCTGATATTTTCCTTTATAATTTGCTGGAATGATCATGAATTCATTGTTCCATCAAAGATGACAAGCTGTCCTGACCCAGATGCAGCAAAACAAGCCCAAACCATGATACTACCACCACAGTTTCTCACAGATGGGATGAAGATTTTATGCTGGAATGCAGTGTTTTCCTTTCTCCAAACATTACGCTTCTCATTTAAACCAAAGAGTTCTAGTTTGGTCTCGGCCATCCACAAAACATTGATGCAATGGCCTTCTGGCCTGTCTAGATCTTCATTAGCAAACTGTAGATGAGCAGCAAAGTTCTTTTTAGAGATCAGCGGCTTTCGCTTTGCAATCCTGCCATGTGCAACAATATTATTCAGTGTCCTCCTGATGGTGGACTCCTTGTTGGTCCACCACTCCTGGGGAGGTTAATATTGGTCTTGAATTTCCTTAAATTGTATAGATTCAGTTTGGCGGTGGATTTGTGGAGTCCAAAGAGATGGTCTTTTAACCGCTTCCAGCCTGATCAGCATCAACAACTCTTCTTCAGAATTCTCCTTTTCCGCACCTAATACAGTTCTACAAACATGTTGTGAAGATCAGAGTTTGACAGATTTCTGTTCTTAAACAGTTTGAGGCGAGGGTGATTTTCCATTTTTGAATGTCTGTTTTTCACTCCCGACCTTCTTGTAGTAATAATTTTTATATTTTTTTCCTTTCACATAGCCGTATGAGGACTTGTTATTTGCAAGACACGTAGTACTTTCTAATGACATCTTTTGATATTGCATATGTTGTAGTGGATACCAGGAAAAAAAAATTCCAACTGGGATGGAAATGGAAAAAAAATAACGCAATTCCTCCACAGTTTTATTGGTCGTGTTTTTACATTGTTCTGTGTTTGGTAAAACTGACCTGTTACCTTCATTGTCTGGGTCAGTACAATTATAACGGTACCACATTTATATAGTTTTTCTTGCAGTTTAGTACTTAAAAAAGTAAAAACTTTGGAGAAAATCATTTTTTTCTTTGCATCGCAATATTCTCACCCCTTAACTTTTTTATATCTATCTCTACAGGAGATATGTGTGTGGGGGTCATTTCTTGCAAGGCGATCTGTAGTTTTCAGTGATACCATTTGGGGTTTACTATAGTGAACAAATAAGTTTATATTTTAGTAGTATGGGCATTTTGGGATGCAGAAATGCCTATAATGTTTATTTTTATTGTTTATTATTATTTTTAGGGATGAGCGAACTTCATATTTTTAAGTTCGGGTTGGGGTATGTGCTGAATTGCGCTATGGATTCTGTTACCACGGACCATAACGCAAATCCATGACAGAATGCATAACGGAAGGCCTTTGGAGGCATTCCGTAATTTATTCCGTCATAATAGACGTCTATGGACTGCATAACGGATCCATCCGGTTTCCGTTATGCAGGAATGGATCCGTTATGCAGGCCATAGACTTCTATTATGATGGAATGAATAACGGAATGCCTCTAAAGCAATCCATAACGCAATTCAGCATACACCCCAACATGAACTTCAAAATATGAAGTTCGCTCATTCCTAATTATTTTACTTTTGGGGAAAGTGGTTGATTAGAATTTTTAACTTTTTTTTCTTATTTTTCCCTTCTTTTGTACAGGTAAGATTATATATCAGATTGCTTCTCTCATAGACTTCTATGAGAAATTTGCTATGTTTCTATGTGCCACAGGCAGGGTCTCTATATAATCATAGTTGTGGCAGTTGCCAATCAATCAAAGGGACAGAGGCTGCTGTAGGGAATGACTGACTCCCCAGATTGCCGCATGGAGGGGGCCATACCAGCCCCAGCATATCTGAGAGATTAACTGTCTGCAATCGACAGTTATCACCAATCGCAGACATTATCTCCTGGTGTCTGCTGTATGAAACAATAGAAACCCAGCGGGTATCGCTCCTCTCCAGAGCTGGTGCCATCTTTACGGTGCAAAGTGGAAAAATTCATGGCACACCAGAGTCAATTAATGCTTTTTAATTGATAGACGTTTTACATCATTTCATATATGTATAGTAAATAGTACATTCGGATTGGAGCATAATTTTTAAAGTCGTATAGTTGTGCCACAAGTATGGCAGAGGTTAAATAAAACAGGTTGCCCACTGACAACTGATTGTCCTCCTTTTTATTGCAAACACCTGGTTCTTTAAATTATCAGCTAATCCTAAGGCCCCTGTAACGGTCGCGTACACACACACATAGGGGGAGGGAAGTGACCACTGTGCTCCACCCTCACCCCTGGCCCTGCCTACTTGCCTCACGAGTCCTTATGACAGGGGACAACTGGACGGCAATCCCTAGCTTGAACTAGGTGCAGGGATGAAGGACAGACAAACAACAGAACGTGAACGGACCGAGTCAATACCAGGAAAGCTACAAAGTACAAATGGAGCAAGAAGGAATAGTCAGGAGAAGCCGGGGTCATAAATACCAGGAGAGTCGTGAAGTACCAAAGGAGTCAGCAGAGGATCGTCAGGAGGAGGCCCGGGGTCAGAATACCAGGAGAGCAGCAAAGTACACAAGGAGCAGGCAGAGGATCGTCAGGAATTCAGCAGGAGGTAAGTACGCCAGGAAAGACAAAATCACAGGTGGAACCTAAATTAACAGGCAACCTGTGGCCAGCAGGCTGCCTGTATTTATAGTGGGGAGTGAGGGTCATGTGACGTGGCCAGCGTCACATGACCGACAGACCAACCAGTTGAGCACCGAGTGATCAGCTCGGCGCTCAAGGCAGACTTAGGAGCAGGGGACCTCCCAGCTAGCAAAGGAACGAGGTCAAACACAGATCCTCGCTCCCGAAGCTAAGCAGCAGGTCTGCGGCTAATGGGAGACCGAGTGCACCTTCGGAACCCCGTGACAGCCCCTTTCACACAAGCGAATTTTCCACAAGGGTGCAATGCGTGATTTGAACGCATAGCACCCGCACTGAAACCTGACCCATTCATTTCAATGGGTCTGTGTACATTTTTTTTTTCATGCATCAGTTCTGCTTTGCGTGAAAAAAGCAGCAGGTTCTATATTCTGTATTTTTTTCCTGGCCCCATAGAAGTGAATGGGGCTTCAGTGAAAAACGCATTGCATCCGGATGTAATGCGTTTTTCACTGATGGTTGGTAAGAGATGTTGGTTGTAAACCTTAATTTTTTTATCACACGTGTGAAAAACGCATCAAAACGCAAAAAACTGAACAACTGAACGCAATCGCAGACAAAACTGAATGAACTTGCTTGCAAAATGGTGCGAGTTTCACTGAACGCACCCGGAGAAAATCCGTATCGTTTGTGTGAAAGAGGCCTAAAGGTTCACATACATTTGTCACTCACAGATATGCGATATTGGATAGTTTTCCTCAATAAATAGATGTGCAGGTCTAATATTTTTTACCAATTTTTTATTTGGTTATCTTTATTTACTTTTAGGACTTATGTAAAAATCTGATGTAGTTTTAGGTCAAATTTATGAAGAAATATGGACAATTCTGAAGGGTTCAGAAACTTTCAAGAACTGCTGTAAATAATGACTATATGAATGAATGATAACATTATTTAGTTATGGTGACCTAAAGGAGATAACATGGGGCAGTTTTACCAGAACTGTCATAGGGATGTCCCCAGTGATTCTGATAATGGGAATAACAGGATAGAGGTGCAAATCCCAAAACACCAGGCCCGTGAGTTCTTTTGTTCCTCCACAGTATCTCTGTGTAACATCACCTATAGGTCACTAGCAGTGACATGCGGGTATTGCACATATGGCTGCTGAGGCCAGTGATTGGCTGCAGTGGTCACATGACCTTATCACTTCTAGTTTGGAATGAACTAAAATGGCACTGATGGGAGCCGCAACACTGGAACAGAAGCCTTTTCAGCAGTTAGGGCTCTTTCACATGAGCGGATGCCGTGCGGGTAATCCGCTGCGTGAAAGAGAGCCAAGCCCCACTCCGGACAGCAGAGACACGGAGCAGTAACATGTTTGATAATGCTCCGTGCCTCTCTGTGACCTTTTTCTTACAAAATCACAGTGAGATAAAGTTGTCACCGTGATTTTGTAGTAAAAAGGTAACAGAGAGGCATGGAGCATTATCAGTCATGTTACTGCTCCGTGTCTCTGCTGTCCGGAGCAGGGCTTGGCTCTCTTTCACGCAGCGGATTACCAGCACGGCATCCGCTCATGTGAAAGACCCCTTAGGGCTGTTTCACACGAACGGATGCCGTGCGTGACATCCGCTCCGTGAATGACAGCCAAGACCCGATGCGGACAGCAGAAGCACGGAGCAGTAACATGACTGATAATGCTCCGTGCCTCTCTGTGACCTCTTTACTACGAAATCACGGTGACAACTTTATCTTACTGTGATTTCGTAGTAAAGAGATCACAGAGAGGCACGGAGCATTATCAGTCATGTTACTGCTCCGTGTCTCTGCTGTCCACATCGGGTCTTGGCTGTCATTCACGGAGAGGATGTCACCCACGGCATCAGCTCGTGTGAAACAGCCCTTAGTGTTTTTTCTTGGCCGACACACTCTTCCTCTGATGTACGATTATGTCGTTGTGTCTAACGACCCGTTTATGATTTATTTTTCTGTATTTCTACTAATGTGGATCCTAAGCTGTAATAACCCCCAATAAAGAAATATGTTCCAGGACTACATTATATCTGTTACCTCTATTTCTCTTCTGTTTTATAGGGTTGGTTCTCATACAAGAAGGTAAGTCACCAGCTTTTATCTTCCATCCTTATATATGGAGAACAGTGATGTCAACGTATCACACACCGCACTGTGTAAATACACACCTGGAGGAGTATTCCACATCCACATTATCATACAGGTAATCTACCATTACATGGACCAGCCTGCTGTATGTATTCCAATGCAGATGTATACAGGATCCTTGTTCCAGTAAAGTAGCGGAAACCTCCACTGAAAAGTCTAGTGTTACAGCAGCAGCGAACCACCACTGTCCCACCCATCCTGTCCAGCTGTCCTCTATGAGCCAGGCCCAGCTGCCAGATCCACTCTGTTGCTCCTTGCAAGCTGCAGCCAACTTGCCGGCATGGCCTCTCCTCCTGTGGCTGTAGGACGTGCACACTCCCTATGGCTTTTAAAGGGCCAGTAAGCACGAACCCTAATCTTCAAGAGAAATGGCTTGCAGTCCTGGGATTCCCTTGCGAGAAGGTGCCAGAGTAATTAGGTTCTTTAGCTTGCTAAGTTCCTGTTAGGTGGGCTGTAACCTGTCGTCCACCAGTATACCGACCTATGCCTGTATACTGTACTTTGACCCTCTGCTGCCTGACCTGACCTGTGCCTGACATCTGTATAAACTCTTCACGGATTGCCTGACCTCGGATCATTTACTGTATTGCATTCACTCCACCAAACCTGAACTCAGCCTGTCACTGACCCCTCGTCTCTGATCCCCGTGGGTCATCTTTTCACTACACTTAGGCCCCTTTCACACAGGCGAGTTTTACGCGCGGGTGCAATGCGTGAGGTGGACGCATTGCACCCGCACTGAATCCGGACACATTCATTTCTATGGGGCTGTACACATGAGCGGTGATTTTCACGCATCACTTGTGCGTGCGTTGCGTCAAAATCGCAGCATGCTCTATATTGTGCGTTTATCACGCAACGCAGGCCCCATAGAAGTGAATGGGGCTGCGTGAAAATCGCAAGCATCCGCAAGCAAGTGCGGATGCGTTGCGATTTTTACGCACGGTTGCTAGGAGACGATCGGGATGGGGACCCGATCATTAATATTTTTTTAAGTAACATGATTATAAGGGAAAATAATAGCATTCTTACTACAGAATGCATAGTACAATAGCGCTGGAGGGGTTAAAAAAAAAATATTAACTCACCTTAATCCACTTGATCGTGCAGCCCGGCTTCTCTTCTGTCTTCTTCTTTGCTGTGTACAGAAAAAGGACCTGTGGTGACGTCACTGCACTCATCACATGGTCCGTCACAAGATCCATCACCATGGTAAAAGATCATGTGATGACCGGAGTGACGTCACCACAGGTCCTGTTCCTCCACACAGCTAAGAAGAAGACAGAAGAGAAGCCGGGCTGCGCGAACAATAGGATTAAGGAGAGTTAAATAATTTTTTATTTTTTTAACCCCTCCAGCACTATTGTACTATGCATTCTGTATTCAGAATGCTATTATTTTCCCTTATAACCATGTTATAAGGGAAAATAATACGATCTACACAACCCCAATCATGCCGATTTTTCTCACGCGTGTGCAAAACGCATTACAATGTTTTACACTCGCGCGGAAAAATTGCGCATGTTCCCGCAACGCACTCACACTTTTTCCCGCAACGCCCGTGTGAAACCAGCCTTAGACTATTTCAGGATGTAGGAGACTGGCAGCCGCCCTACAGCGAAACCAAGGCAGTGCTAGGTCAACGCCCTCAGTGCTTATGCACACAACCAAGCTGTGTTTTGCAGTCCACAAATTGTGGATCCGCAAAACACGGATGCCGGCCGTGTGCGTTCCACAATTTGCGGAATGGAATGGCCGGCACATGATAGAAATTACTATTCTTATCCACAAAATGGACAAGAATAAGGCATGTTCTATTTTTTTGGTGGGGCCACGGAACGAATCAACGGATGCAGTCAGCACATCCATTTAAGTGAATGGCTACGCATCTGAGCCACAAAAAATGCGGCTGGGATGAAAACAACGGTCATGTGAATGAGTCGTTAAGAGAGGCCCTAAGCCAAATCCGATTTTAGCTAGGGTCACATGGGACAGTAAATCCAGCAGAAATATCTGCTGTGATTTTGCAGCAAAAACTGAAAAATGAAAAACTTAACAAAGGCACACATACTACATGTGTTTTTTTCTGTGGAAAAGCTAGCAGATGTCACCCTCTCCATTGAGAAGGGTAAAATCTGCAAGAGACGTCCGCTGTGTAAATTGACATGCTGCAGATTCCAAACTGTGAAATTCTCCTTCACTTTGCTAGTACTGTAGTACTCTGTGGATAGGCTGCACGAAAGTCTGTGACAAGAAAATCAGTCCTGTCTGACCCTGGCCTCAGGGCGCTTGCACACGATGCAGATTATGTACGTTTTTTCTGAGCAGATTTTCATACAGAAATGCGTAATGTGGTACCAGCAAAGTGTATGAGATTAGACAGATGCACCTAGACAGACAGGAATCTACAACTGCTCGGAGCTGCCATAGATTTCTGCCTCGAATTGTGCCAGACAACTGATCTAAATTATAGGGATTGTCCAAGTTATTTTTCTGTTCTTTGTATGTTTCTAGCTAATGAAATGTAAGGACTTTACCATGCACTTACTGCATCTCCAGTTGCTGCTTTCTCAGATGTCACTGAGGGTCACATGACCTGTGATGTCAGCTTCTCTCCCTGCTCTGATGATGTTTTGTGCACAAGCCTGAGAGAGCAGATATGAGTCTGTACAGGAGAGGTCACTGTGCTGGCCACGCCCCCCTGCACTGCCGGCTGCTGTCTGCTCTCTACCTGGATTCTTCAGAAAAAACTTTAACCCCTTCAGGAGCACAGAATCAGGGCTGAAGTAGCTGCAGACAGTAAGGAAACAAATGCTGGGCATAGGAGCTGACAGACTAGAGGAGTTCTGCAGAGCATTGCACAAGAACAGGTAGGGAGAAGATCATGTGTGTATCAGCAGTGTATTCATTCCCTTTGCAGAGCGGGGAGGGGGGGGGGGGCAGACATTGTTGTTATTGCAGGTAAACAAAGGGCAGAAGACAACCAGGGAAATGAGGAAATATATTATTTTTTTTTTTGCCTAAAACTTGCTTATAAGTTATATATTGCTGCCCATCAGATTTACAGTGTTATATAATTTTTTTCATAACTCGGACAACCCCTTTAAGAGAAATTTGACATGACTGTGGCCACACCCATTCTGAAAAGTGGTGAGGGTGGCATAAAAACCACTACTTGCGTCTGTTTTTTCAAAAGTCATGCTACATAAAGTTGCAAACACACAGTTTCTGGCACAAACTAAATGATAAATGATAAATCTCCTCCTTAATTTGTAAGTTTTGGGTGGCGTTCTCTCTTAGACTATCTACAATTCCTCAGTGTAATACATGATGTCTTATAGGAGCCTCCATCAGACCTGTGGTGACCTTCACTCCAAACTACAAGAAGATATTCACAACGGAGTCTATAACAATGACCTGTGATGTGGAGGCTACTAGAGGAGAAGATCTGAAGTATATATGGTACAAAGACCACGTGCAAGTGCACAGTGGAAAATACTATACAATACAAAATGCTGGAACATCACACAGTGGAAATTACGGATGTCAGACCAGTACTGGAGAAATAAGCGACCCCGCTAGACTGGATGTTAGTAATGGTGAGTAATTCTACCAGTTCACTAATATACACAGCAGGTAACAGGACTGATAAGAGATCATACACGTCCCCTCGTCTTATACACAGCAGGTAACAGGACTGATAAGAGATCATACATGTCCCCTCGTCTTATACACAGCAGGTAACAGGACTGATAAGAGATCATACACGTCCCCTCGTCTTATACACAGCAGGTAACAGGACTGATAAGAGATCATACACGTCCCCTCGTCTTATACACAGCAGGTAACAGGACTGAGAAGAGATCATACACGTCCCCTCGTCTTATACACAGCAGGTAACAGGACTGATAAGAGATCATACACGTCCCCTCGTCTTATACACGGCAGGTAACAGGACTGATAAGAGATCATACACGTCTCCTCGTCTTATACACAGCAGGTAACAGGACTGATAAGAGGTCATACACGTCCCCTCGTCTTATACACAGCAGGTAACAGGACTGATAAGAGGTCATACACGTCCCCTCGTCTTATACACAGCAGGTAACAGGAGTGATAAGAGATCATACATGTCCCCTTGTCTTATACACAGCAGGTAACAGGACTGATAAGAGATCATACACGTCCCCTCGTCTTATACACAGCAGGTAACAGGACTGATAAGAAATCATACACGTCCCCTCGTCTTATACACAGCAGATAACAGGACTGATAAGAGATCATACACGTCCCCTCGTCTTATACACAGCAGGTAACAGGACTGATAAGAGGTCATACACGTCCCCTCGTCTTATACACAGCAGGTAACAGGACTGATAAGAGATCATACACGTCCCCTCGTCTTATACACAGCAGGTACCAGGACTGATAAGAGATCACACACGTCCCCTCGTCTTATACACAGCAGGTAACAGGACTGATAAGAGGTCACACAGGTCCCCTCGTCTTATACACAGCAGGTAACAGGACTGATAAGAGATCATACACGTCCTCTCGTCTTATACACAGCAGGTAACAGGACTGATAAGAGATCATACACGTCCCCTCGTCTTATACACAGCAGGTAACAGGACTGATAAGAGATCATACACGTCCCCTCGTCTTATACACAGCAGGTAACAGGACTGATAAGAGGTCATACAGGTCCCCTCGTCTTATACACAGCAGGTAACAGGACTGATAAGAGATCACACACGTCCCCTCGTCTTATACACAGCAGGTAACAGAACTGATAAGAGGTCATACAGGTCCCCTCGTCTTATACACAGCAGGTTACAGGACTGATAAGAGATCATACATGTCCCCTCGTCTTATACACAGCAGGTAACAGGACTGATAAGAGATCATACACGTCCCCTCGTCTTATACACAGCAGGTAACAGGACTAAGAGATCATACATGTCCCCTCGTCTTATACACAGCAGGTAACAGGACTGATAAGAGATCATACACGTCCTCTCGTCTTATACACAGCAGGTAACAGGACTGATAAGAGATCATACACGTCCTCTCGTCTTATACACAGCAGGTAACAGGACTGATAAGAGATCATACACGACCCCTCGTCTTATACACAGCAGGTAACAGGACTGATAAGAGATCATACACGTCCCCTCGTCTTATACACAGCAGGTAACAGGACTGATAAGAGGTCATACATGTCTCCTCGTCTTATACACAGCAGGTAACAGGACTGATAAGAGATCATACACGTCCCCTCGTCTTATCTCATTATGTATTACAGATTGGCTCATCCTGCAGACCCCTCTATATGTCTATGAAGGAGATGAGATGACGTTACGATGTCACCACTATCCTGGATATAGAGGAGGACAGACAACGTTTTACAAAGAGAACAAAAACATTACAGACGGGAGCGCTGATGAGGAATTTCATATTAGTAATGTAGACAGGACAAGTGCCGGGAAATACAAATGTACAAAAGAAGACTATTATCGTCCATCGTCTGTATATGCAGCTGAAGCTTCTGTATCTGTAGAAGGTAAATCCAGGCAGGATGTGCACAATACAATTGGAGCAACATGTATCCTGACGATTCACTACTGTGTCAGGTTGAGATCAGATTAGCCACATTTGTGGTGACTTTTCTATCCAATAATAATAATAATAATCTTTATTTATATAGCACCACCATATTCTGCAGCGCTTTGCAAATTCAGAGAGTTCATGTAGAAAACCAAATACATCACAACATAACTGGCTAATACACAGCACTAGGAGTGAGGGCCTTGCTCGCAAGAGCTTACAATCTATGATAAAGTGGGAGTGACACATAAGGTAGTTGATTGCGATATGTAGTAGTCAAGCAATTTTTGTACTCAAAGCAGATGTAGATCACAACCAGGCCTGAGGAGTTGGTGGGGGAGGGGTTTACTCGGGAAAGAGTCATTTCAGAAAGCTTGATAAGCCTGGCTGAAAAGATCTGTTTTTAAGACACGTTTGAAGGTAGGGGAGTTGGGAATTGACCTGATATTCCGGGGCAGAGCATTCCAGAGAGTAGGTGCAGCTCGAGAAAAGTCTTGTAGACGGGTGTTCAACTAGCGCTAACGATTGTTTGTGCCACTCATTGGCCAAAACTGCATGTAGATGGCATCATTTGGCTGGATTCAGCCTATCACTTGCCATTGTACTCAAGTACCAGGGAGTCCGTTTTTAGAAAAAACAGACTCCCTGGTTGGCCAGTTTAGTTGGTGCTGCTGATCACTATCTCGAATGTACGGACAACTTAAGATGCAGTCTGGAGCATAAGGAGAAAGAGAGAGGAGCCAAGGAGGAATTATGGATTGTGGACAGAGCATGTAAAGCCCCTTAGTACTGTCACACACTTTCTGTGCTGCCCAACAAAACGTCATACGTACCCTAAAATGGTGCTAATGAAAACTACTGTAACCAAAATGTTCTGCCTTCCATCAAAACAACCAATGCAAATCTTCCCAGTAATATATTGTCATTTTATTCTTCTTTTAGAGCTGTTCAAGACTCCGACCATAAAAGTGACCCCACACCCAGTTTTTAAGAAGGAAAACATGACCCTAAAATGTGAGACAAGTCTCCATCCATCCAGAAAGAACACTCGGCTACGGTTTACTTTCTATAGAGAAGGACGAGTTATTCAGGGATCTGGTGACAAGGACATCTATGAAGTCTCCATGGTACAGCTGGAGCATTCTGGGAAATATTCATGTGAAGTGCAAACCACAGATGGAAGAGTGAGGAAGAAAAGTGCAGAGGAACCAATCCAGATAGAAGGTGAGTATAGACACTGGGTATATTATCTGAGACCTTTTTTTACCTGCAGCATGTATGAAAATAGTTTTTGGGAAAATGCAATATCGCTCGAAATAAAATCTATTCCTATCTATAATCATTTATTTTAGAGCAATTCTCATATCCAAATATAACGGTGACCAAAAATCTAACAGCTGAAGGAGATGCCATGACCCTGACATGTGACACGACTATACATATAAAGCCTACAGAAGTGCAGTTTGCTTTCTACAGAGATGGACGGGAGGTTCGAGGATTTAATTTATCTAACAAATATGAAGTTCAGTTTGCTCAGCAGGAGGATTCTGGGAATTATACCTGCGAAGTAAAAAACACAATCAACACTACCATGAAGACAAGTGATAGGTACAACGTATGGGTAGAAGGTAGGTAATTAATATTTTAAGACCAACAATTGTACATTAGTAAAAATCAACTCCTTAACTGTATCTAACCGCTACTCCGATGCCTCCGCCATGTTCCAGACATTCCTCTGGTTGACCATTCAGAATAGAACAGCTTATTCTCACCCACAATATCTCTACAGTGCTACACCCCCCTATATCATATCCTTCATTTCTGTCTATCATCCTACCCATGCTCTCCGTTCAGCTCAACATCCACCATAATCGGAACCTCTCACTCCTGTCTCCAAGACTTCTCGAGAGCTGCACCAGTTCTCTGGAATGCCCTGCCCCAAGAAATTAGGTTAATCCATAACATCCATAGTTTTAGTCGCCTCATAAAACACATCTTTTTAGGGTGGCCTATCACATCCCCTAATATAGCTCTTCTCCATTCAACCCCCATCATCATTCTTCACAACTTGATCCATCATGAAAAACTATCCACCATACAACATTCACTCCAAAGCAGTACAAATATCTGCTGGTGACTGGCTCATGCAGCCTTATATTTACTCCCCTATTTTGTAAGGATGGCTGGACTAACGTAAGTATTTAACTGGTGTGTCACCCCTATCTCCTCCTAGATTGTGAGCTCTTGCTACCAGGACCGTCACTCCTCTTGTTTTAATTGCAGACTTGTTTGTTGGTCTGTTATTTATGACAGTTTTTTATATGAACCACCTGGTTGTAAAGCGCTGTAGAATATGTTGGCGCTATATGAATTATATTATTGTTAAACATGTAAAATGTGGAGCTGCTATATTAAGTGCTGCCATAAAAGAGTTGTCTGGGACTAAATAACTTTTCACAGGTGCCCGCAGTCTGCCTCCAATATGGAAAGATTCATACCTACTTCCCGAAGCTCTGGTCTTGCATGCCGGCTCACATGTCCATCTTCCAGCCCGTTGCTTGTTTAATTCATCCCCAAGACGGGCATTATCATCTGCTCCGCTGCAGCTAATAACTGGATTCAGTGGTGACTTGTCTACAAGAGACACATCACAGCTGAAACCAGTTATTGGTTGGACCTAAGCAGTTGATAATGCCCATCCTGGGGATGAATTAAATGAGCAACGAACTGGAAGATGGACACTTGAGCCGGCAAGCAAGACCAAAGCTTCAGAAAGTAGTTATGTTTTCTTCCCATAGCAGAGGCAGAGTGCGGGCACCTGTGAAAAGCTCTTTATTCCCAGATAACCCCATTAATGCCATCTTCCTGTACTGTCTAGCAGTTCTGAGATTACTGCAGCCATGAGCGGTTTTGACCTTTCTCCTTTAGTCTTCATCACTGAGCATGTGCAGCACAGTTTCAAGCATTGTAACAAGGCTTGGAGCAGCATGAAGACACCTAGTGTAAGTCAAAGGAGATAACACAGGAGACGTGAGAACTGATTATCACCCCTAGAGCACCCTGCTTGTCACTGATTTTGATAAATAAGGACCTTCGATTTATAGAACATAAAATATAGGTATGATTAATATTTCTAAATTTTCTACATTTATATGAAAACTAATAAATTATAATATATATTATTTTCAAGCCAACTCCACCAAAACTAGCTTCGACTCCATAGCCCTTAAATCCATCTTCTTACAATATGGAAACAGTATATATTATCCAACCAGCCCCTTCCCCAATACAGCAGCTCTCCACAACATAGAAGTAGAGTAAAATATACCACATGCCTTCAGTATCCACAATTTCCCCTCTCCATTGTGATTTGTTCACATCTGTTTTTGTAATATTTTATTCTTCTCTAGAGCTCTTCTCCCCTCCAGTACTGAAAGTATCTCCAGAGTTGGTCAACCAGGGGGAGAACATGATTCTAACTTGTGACACAAAACTTAGTGAACATAGGCAGACTACAGAACTGCAGTACGCCTTCTACAGAGACGGGGAAAACATTCAAGGGTTCAACTCTTCTAATAGGTATGAGGCTAAATTCATAAAGGAGGAAAATTCTGGGACATATACATGTGAGATACAAGCATCAAACGGCAGTGTAAAGAAGAGGAGCAAGGAAGTTCAGATAGAAGGTGAGCAGCGTCCATCATCCTGTTCCGGTCACTTGTGTCAATTGAGTATTATCTAATGATGGATTGTGTCTCTCCATAGTGTCATATCACTCTTCTCTAATGATCATACTACCTGTAAGTTTGGGGCTGCTCCTACTCATCGTCATCATCTCTATCTTTGTGTTTGTATACAATAAACGCCGATCATCCAACAATAACCCTCAGCCACCAACAGGTAATTATTATTAGAAGCTATTCAATATGCTAAAGCTAAGTCCATAGACTTTGTAGCTTAGTTGACTACCTCTCAGACGTAGAGTCCTTGAACACACATCCTTTAGTGACATAATGACTTGTCATTAGCTGCACTGCATCCAAAAATACCTAACACTACTTGATATTTTTATATTGCAGCCCAAAAAATATATGGGTATCAAATAGGCTGTACGATACTATATACTAAAAGAATGGGTGAAGGGCAGAGAATGTGTTAAAAATAAAGATTGTATGCTTACCAGTTTAATCCTCCAGCGCTGCCGCTCCAGTCCAGTCAGGCTTTATTTACATGGTTGCAACAATGACATCCCAGTATACCCCATTTGTCTACTGCAGCCAATCACTGGCCTGAGTGGTCCCATGCTGTACACCACTGAGGCCTGTGGGGAATACAGGCACATCAACACTACCTTGATGTATACAAAACCTGGCTAGGGAGGACCAGAGCAGCAGTGCTTGAAAGGAGGAGGGGTGAACCGGTGACTATAGAATCTTTTACTATTTCAATATATTTTATCCAGAGATGAGCACGTTATAAAATTTGTTACGATCCGATTTGTCCAAATCTGCCAAGAAATACGAGAATCGAAAAAGAACTTTAAATGCCTAGAAATTCTCTCTTTCTTTCTCAAAAAGTTCTACCCAACCGAATAACAGTCGGGTTGCATTTTGGGTCTACTCGATTCGCTCACCTCTAATTCCATGCTTTAGGCCCATCTCTTTTTTTAATATCTTGATAATGTTCAACATGGAAAAACAGACCAAGGTGCATCCAACTTGGGAAGACTTGTTGATGCAAACATTTCCACCTAAAAAACTCATCCAGAAAAGTTCTTTATGGATAAATTTCAGCTTAGGTTGGACATGGGCTGGATGACCCATTCATCAATTATTACTTCAGATCCATGTTCCTACTCATTGAGCCGTTTATTTTTCAGACGCTGATGAATACTCTGATGCAGATAATGAATACTCTGATGCAGATAAAGTTACTTATACAAACCTTGCCATGACTAGGGGGCCACAGAGTAAGTAACTGAGGATTTAACTGTATCGTGTACAATAATTCAGGGACTTTCTAGACTTTGTTAAAAGGTTTTCCCATGAAAAGTATTTTGGATATTTATCGATAATTTCCATAAATGTCTGATCCCCGTCATTTGGCTGCTTCTTATGTAGAGTCACAGCAGGAAAAGCCTACACTAATCACCAGCCATTAAAACATTTCTCCAACAGTCCCCATTCTCATTTTGTATGTATCCTATCATTGTTGTTGTCTAGGTTAACATGCTCCTAATCTGCTCATTGTACAGTGGATGACTTTAATCTGGTACGTGGTCCGCATGCTGCGGCAACGTATAGGGCATGTCCTATATTTTATGGAGCGGCCACACGGATGTGGGAGCACAACACTTAGTTATGCAAAATGTCCCCTTAGGTGTATAATTTTTGCAATAGATTTTGCAAGATTGTGCTAATTTTATATCGTTAGATAATAGATTCCTTAACGAAATTCAAGAAAAGTTAAGGTTTCATGCTCTTGATTTAATTTTTCATCCGTGTGCTATCCACATTTTTGGTATTCATTTCTATGGGGTCATGCACATATCTGTATTTTTTGAAGATCTGTGTGATCATTCCACAAATGATAGAATATATCCTAGTCTTGTCCACATCATCGACAAGAATAACCCTTTCCATTGACGGGAGTGAGAAAAATACGAAATGCACATGAAGGTATAGGTATTTTGTGGATAAGTTGTTTGAGGACAGAAATACGGCCATGGCCATGAAGCCTTAGAGTAGACATGTGAAGGAACATGTATGTACTCCTATGTTGGATGAATATTTCCAAGTTTTCATTAACAGAAATAGCTCTTATAAAGTTTCTTTTATTGTTCATTTTTAGATGATGTTCCAGAAAACAATGGATCTGTAAGTACAAGTGAATGAACCTGATGTATATTTCGGATTCAACAGATTTTACAATAAACGTCCAACCCCAAAAACACTTTGCAAAATGGTCACCAAAGTCTCATAACATTCCTTAGGAAGTCCGAGTCATGCTCTCCCTTTTATTGCCCTCCATGGATCATGTAAAGTTAAATTTTCACTTTTAATTGAAGGGTCACAAAAAAACTATAATAAAAGTAGTATAGAGTAAGATCTGGAGCTTCCTCTTGTGGTGGTAGACAGCAAGTACATTGACGTCGATTTCCAAATCCTCTCTAATATAACAGTCTAAAGATGCGCCAAATTTATCACAGTCTCTGAGGCTTACGATACATTTAGTGGGCTATTAGACACTTTTATCTGACTTTACACTAACGAATGCTTAGCTTAATGTGCCACAAAATGGTGGTATACATCGTCACATCTTTATTTCCACTAAGTCACATGTTTTGCTGCTAAGTCCCATCCCTTTGTCGAGCGAGGTGAAAAAAGTTTGTAAAACACCTGAAGGTGTTGTCCAGCATTTTGATATTGATGGCCTAGGACAGCGATGTGCACCTACTTCTGGTGCCAGAGCTAGAACAAAACAGTTGTTGTGCTAGGTGCTGGGTCCCTGCCAATCTGATATTTAAGGTAAATAATCTGAAAATAGGCCATCAATATAAAAACCCCGAGCAACACCTTTAATAAATGTAGGGCAAGGCATGTGCTCCAGAATTCCGGCACATTTGGATGACAACATGATGTGGTGGTGATCGGTCACGTACATTTGAAATCCCTAGGACTTGGAAAGACATGTTATGCCTACATGATTCAGATAAAATCTATGGATTTTTTAAGAAAAAGGTACTATTCCCTACTATGGTGGAAGCTGTGGTGCAAAAAGTAGTGAGGCACATACATTTCCACTAAAGAACACAGTTCTCCACAATTAGTGAGACACTTTGGTTCGGTGCTGCCGGAGTAGGCCTTATCAAAAATTAAATACCTCCTCCAGCAGTCCAGGCTCCAAACTGAAATCTATGCCAGTCTGTAGCTAGTTCAGATTTCAGTTATCATTTCATCATTCGTCGTTTCTGGCGTAAATAATGACGTGTCGGGCCGATGGCCTTGCTAACATTGTAACTTTGCTATGCCCCCTATACAGAAACTGTCGGGGGCAGCATAAAAAACACCACGAAAAGTCACAAAACCAGATTTCTGTGACTTTTTAAGGCGAAAAACATGGCATAGGGAATGAGAAATTTGTCCCTTTCTGCTTGTAGATTTATTCCCAGAGATCTCCGCCAGGCTCGTCTGATTAATTACTTTCTTTTCTTTCTTTTTTTAGGATGTTGTCTATGCTGTAGTAAACTCCAAGGCTAAACTACAAGCCAAGGCTTCCCAAGGAATGTCTGACACTTCAACCGACGTCTATCAGAACATCGGCTCCAATAGATGAAATCATCTCCAAATGTGACCATCAAGAAAAAAAAAACACAATTGTATAAATCAGCAAAATTGCTGCACGTAGTGGAGAACATAGTTTTTGCCTTTATATACATTACTACACCACCAGAATGATGACAGGTTAAATCTACTTATTATGTACAACTATATCAGTAGTCAGTACAGAAATCTATTTTCCTCAAAGAGACAATCGGCCGTTTTACCTTCCTGTGGATCAACATTGTATTGTATTTAGCTGAACTTTTTAGCCTTTTTGTGCCTTAACCTCCCTGGCGGTAATCCCGAGTGTGGATCGGGGTTAACTTTCACTGCCAGAAGCGGTAACCCCAAATCACACTCGGACCGCAAAACACTGACGCCGCACATGGCCGGCACTTACATAGAAAAGTCCTATTCTTGTCCGCAGCTGTGGACAAGAATAGGACATGTTCTATTTTCTTGCGGAGCTGTGGACTGGACGTTCAGGGCCGCGCTCCGGAAATACAGATGCGGATAGCACACTGTGTGCTGTCCGCATCCATTCCTGCCCCATTGAAAATTGGGTACAAAATTACTGACATAATCAGACCGCCAGGGAGGTTAAGAACCACGTGACCACACTGCTACCCACCTATGACAAAGTTCATCTACTGATCATACATCTTATTTATTTGCACGACGTATCAAACAGGGGCTTAAGGCCTCCATATTCAATTGTGTATTTTGGCTGAACCTGCAAATATGGATCTGATCACCTGGTCCTTTTGTTTTTCCGGGAGATGCGTTGCCGCCAGAAGTGTCTGGCAGTGGCTTTCTCCGCTCTCCCCATTAAATACACTTACATGTTCAGCCGAGTGTGTATGGCCACCTTTAGGCCTAGGGCAGACTGAGCAGTAGGACAGTTGGCCACTTTAAACACCCCTACATAAGACGGAGGCCTTCTGTTGCACCTCCATCTGAAGCAGTCACCTCCAGTTTCATTCAGCACCCGTCTAGTACGCATTTGTCTCTGAATTTCATCTGCAAGATCTGAAATGTTGAAACAAAATATGCAACAATACTGTGGATTCAAGGCAAGCTGCAGATTCTCTTCACCGAATCCACAATGAAACCTGCATATACCACAAGTGGATTTGACTGCAGAGTTTGGTGGAGATTTTTAGTTTGAATCAACAGTGTAATTTTTACTCTATGAACTCAATCCCAATGAGCTGGGTGCCTCACATTAATTATGGCAACTGGACTTATTGTAGTTATCTTGAAAACGTTTCACTCGTTCTTCCAACGAGCTTTCTCAATTCTGAGTGACTGTACAATAATTCTCTGGGAATAAATATGTAACTGAATCAACATCTGGTAATTATACCCAGCATGGGGTCAGAGGTGTTGATTCCTTTATCCTAATTGGAGTCAGTAGGTGATAATGACCTCCCTTGGTTGATATTGTTGGTATGTAACAGGTCCATGTTACCAGCAGTTCTATTTTTCATCGGTGTACAATTCTGCCCAGGCACCTCCCTACTTTCCTCACTAACCTTACTAACTACTACACTATCTACCCCCTTATTAGTATATCACCCCCCTCCCTCCCCCCAGGTCCTAGTTTAAAAGCTCCTCCAGCAGTCAAGATCTGGGCTTACAAATATGCAACATGCTTGCATCTAGTGTATTCACCCTCGAATGGCTCTGCATACATTGCACAAGACACACACTTAGTAGCGTTGTCCATGGAGCACATGTTTAAATGGGGATGAAAAGTAAAGAAAGAAAACAGTAAATAAGAATTTAAATTTAGACCCATGTCTGCTGTAATTGGAGAACATGCTAGAATCAAGCAAACAACACACAAGGAACATCAAACCCTAGTCTAAAACTCAGCTTCTTTAACTCCACTTATTCACAAGTAGTGTTGATCACGAATATTGAAATGGAAATTTTTTATTGTGAATATTGCCACTTTGAGAATTCGTGAATATTTAGAATATAGTGATATATATTCGTAATTTCGAATATTCAAGATTTTTTTTTAATCAGTACACATGATCCCTCCCTGCTTCTAGCTTGTGGGCCAATGAGAAGGCTGCAATATCTTTGACTTTAGGAGTAGTGTTGATTGCAAATTTTCGTAAGGCGAATTTTCATAATGAGAATCAATGAGATTGTGAAAACTCAGATCCAATGGTATATTCTAACCCCCAGGCGTGCCCATGGGGACACTTGTCGGGGAGGAGTATGCCAAAGTGGAACAACTGTACAGATTTAAAAAAAAAAAAAGACTATTCTAAAAAACAAATATATTTGTTTTTTAGAATATTCGTACTATTCTAAAACAATAATATATAGTAATATAGCGAATATTTAAAAAAAAATGAATGTAGAACAATTTAGCTAATATAGTGCTATAATCTTTTTTTTAATAGTTGTAATTTTTTTCCAATCTGAACTTCAGATGAGTAAATAATTACAACTATTAGACAAAGAAGATTATAGCACTATATTAGCTAAATTGCTCTATATTCGTTTTTTTTTGAATATTCGCTATATATTCTACTGATAACTCCTCCATACACATACACGTTCCGCTTGGCCCTTACAACATCCCCATCCATATATATACGTGTTTGGCTTGGCCAAATGTTTATGAGTGTTTTATGGGAAAACAAGAGAAAGCTGGTGCAGAACACTTCTAGTGGCAGCTCATCTCCCCGAAGAACAAAGAATTGTCCGAAAATATTAATTTCTCCAGATCCTTCTCTCCCCCGACAGATGATGTTGGACCTCCCCATACACATTACAGTGTCACCTGAACCCACCATTCTCAGTATCTTCAACTGACAATGCACTAATATGTATGGAGGGCCTTTAGGCTTAGGGAAGACTGCAGCAAATCAAATTTTCACTGAAATTCAGATCAAAGTCAATTTGTTTGACTTTGATTCACTCAACCTTACCTTTAAGAACAACATTTTGTTAACTGCATAAAAATAGAGAGAGAGAGTGGTCAGAAGACAAGCCAAGATCAGAACCAGACAGAAAATGCAGTACCAAACTAGAGATAGAGAGTGGTCAGAAGACAAGCCGAGATCAGAACCAGACAGAAAATGCAGTACCAAACGAGAGATAGAGAGTGGTCAGAAGACAAGCCAAGATCAGAACCAGACAGAAAATGCAGTACCAAACTAGAGATAAAGAGTGGTCAGAAGACAAGCCAAGATCAGAACCAGACAGAAAATGCAGTGCCAAACTAGAGATAGAGAGTGGTAAGAAGACAAGCCGAGATCAGAACCAGACAGAAAACGCATTGTAATATTGTAATGGTCGCAGTACGATACATGAGCTGTACTATGTGTATTTACACTCTTGTGAGCAAAGTTTCTGCTATGCTTATTGTAGAATTCACAAGCTGCGCTGCCAAAAAAGGCCTCAGGGAGGCAAAGCTTTCTCTGAAATATGGAGATGAGAAAAAGAATTGATACAATAAAGACTGTATGATACGATTATTATAAACAGGGGGAAATGAAACTAAATATTAAAATAATAGATATTAATAATAAATAGTAGAAAATAGATAAGTGGCTGTAAAGCAAACCTATTACAATTAACTAGGGGAAACTAGAAAATAAATTGATAGTGAGGGCCAAATTTGAATGATCAGGCTGCTGTGTTACTCATTAGGTGTCCTCTTTACTTCTCTTTCGGAGAATGGTCTTCATGATCTCATCAGGGCTATATGGGCTGATAGTATATCAGATAGATCTGGAAGACATCTTTCCTCTGTAGGACCTCAAACCTATGGTAAGTATATGTTGGGACGTGATTGGTGGGTATAATTCTTATAGGAGAAATCTTCTTTATGTCTTAGAGCACAGAGGCTACTTAATTAGTGTTTCAGATATTTCGTCTTTATATTGTGAAGATGTTGACTGAGCCTGTCATGAAGGTCCTGGGTTGTACGGCCTACATATTGTAATCCACATTTGGATCCAAAGTGTTTAATCAGAAATTTCTGGTTGATGGTATTTGACTTGAATTAAGTGAGCAGGTGTAGAATGGGCTGGCAACAGAGACATCGGGGAGCTCCACAGCGATAACTTCCAGTTCTGTCCTTTTCAGCAAAATTCTGTGATGTAGCATGCTGCCAGATTCTGCTGGGATCCATAGCCAAGATGTTCTTTGTAGTAAAGGCTCACTTAAACCCTTTAAGTAATAGGGGCCAATGTTTCTGTAGGTTTCTCTTAATTTTTGGTGTATGTGGTAATAAGGCTTGTTCTCCTCTGATTGCTTTCTCAAGTCTTCCTTTGTTGAACTTTAGAACTGGAGGCATTGAAGCTGGTCCAGTGAGCTAGTTGTTTTGTAGGCATCTTCGATAAGGGTAGAGAGATATCCTTTTTCCAGGAAAATTTTCTTCAGTACATTCAGTTGTTTTTGAAAGGTGTCATCCATAGGAAATAAAACGTTGGTTGTCGTAAATGACAATTATGTCCCAAAAAATCTATTTCAGAGCAGATAAAATTCAGACAAAATTGGCCCAGGTGTTTTGATGGAGTAAAGCAAATTCCATCGCCGTCCCATGGCACTGATGGCAAGTTTGATCACCTTAAGTAAAAGTCGTTATTTCTCAATATGAATTCTAGGCTATCAATAAAAAAATCTCTCAAAGCAAGGGGGATATCTGGGTCTTCGTTCAGGTATTTTTTCTGCACTCTGTAAGCCGGATGAGAGTTCCATGTTCAAATTCGGCGAGGAGATATGCATAAAGAAGTCTTCATGCCAACCAAGCTCCATTAATTCACTGATGAGCTGATTGGAATCCCTTAACCCCTTAGTGACCACTCATACGTGTTTTTACGGCAGTCACTAAGGGGCCTTAGGCTGGGCCACCGCTTTTTTACGGCGGTAGGTCTAAGTGCTGCAGTGCTCCCCCGAGCAGCGGGGGCTCGGCTCTCACATGAGAGCCGTGGTCCTGCTCTAACAGCCTAGACCGGCAGGAGTGCCGACCCAGGCTGTTTAACACTTTACATGCAGCGGGCAATGGCATACTGGTCAATGCATACTGGTTTTCTTTAGATGCAACATAGCACTCAATAGTTTACTTTTGTATTTGGCTGATAACCAATACTAATAATGTCCTGAAATGCATATCAGGCCGCACAAGGAGTATTGAGCAGTTCTGGGCTCCTGGGCACAAGAAAGACATAGCTGAGCTTGACCGGATTCAAAGGTGGGCAACTAAAGTAATAACTGGAATGGGTGGACTACAGGACCCAGAAAGACTACCAAAATTAGGACTATTGAGTTTAGGAAAAAGACGACTGAAGGGAGATATAATAATATTGTAAAAATATATTAAAGTTTAGTACAGAGATCTCTCCCATCCTATCTATCTATCTATCTATCCCCAGGACTGTGACGAGGGGACATCCTCTGCGTCTGGAGGAAAGAAGGTTTCTACACAAATATAGTAGAGGATTCCTTACGGTAAGAGCAGGGAGACTATGGAGCTCTCTGCCTGAGGAGGTAGTGATTGTGAGTTCACTAAAAGAGTTCCAGAGGGGCCTGGATGTATTTCTGGAGTGTAATAATATTACAGGTTATACACAGTCAAGTCACATTATTATGACCACAAGCTACTATCCAGATTAACTGGCGTGTGCAGCACAGAATACAGCTAGCCAGTGTGGGAGTGACTCAATAAAGACTTGGTAGGTTGTCACAGGTATCTGGAGCCATGCTGACTGCAGTGCATCCCACAGTGGCTGGAAGGTGCATAGGGGAGGATTTACTGAGCAGACACAATAATCGTGGTCCGCAGATACTCAATTACGTTCAAGTCCGGGGAATTAGGGGGCTAGGGTACTACTTGGAAGTCTTGGTCATGCTCTTCAAACTAATGTCGGACAGTTCTAGCCTTGCGACAAATCACACTGGAAAATCCCATCTGCTCCAAGGAAAGAAATCAATATGTATGGATTTACGTGATCTGCAAGCCTGGGTTCATACCCAGATCAGTTGAGAGTGACTTCCACATGGATAAGTGGGCCCAGAGAATGTCAAAGAAACATTCCTTAAACCATAACGTTGCCACCACCAGATTGTGTTCCTCCAGCAATGGCTGCAGGGGGTTTGTTCTCTGATGTTTCTCACATGACACCCCAGTGTCCATCCGTTTCATTAAGCAGAAAACGTGATTCATCGAAGAAGACAACCCTATGCCAATCAGTGGGGGTCCAATTTATTAGCAGAAAATTGAAGTCTTTTCTGCTAATACAACTTCATTAGCAGAGGTGCAGTGACCATCCATCTGCTTCAAAGCCACATACTCAGTAGGGTTTGCTGAACTGTTTTAGACACATGTAACAATTCTCCTTCCTTCCTTTTTGTAATTTGCAGCGAGACATTGACAGAAGACAACTTCTCCTTTTACACTCGAGAGCATATTCTCCATCCATCCATCATGTCCCCAGAGACGTCCGTGTTATTCCTCTGTAAGTACAATGATCTTTATGTCTTTCAGTCGCTGTCTGATGGTGAACAGTAATAGGGGGTGTAATAATGTAATATACATACCAGCCATAACTAACCGGCTACACCCCATCTCCCATCATAAACACCCCATCTCCTCTATATACAGATGTATACAGTATTTTAATCCCTGTCTGATGGTGAACAGTAAGAGGGGGTGCAATAATGTCACATGAAGAGCTCCATCACTACAAGTTACCGGCTACACCCCATCTCCCATCATATGTCCTCTGTATACAGCTGTGTACTGTGTATAATGTCATATAAATACCTCCATCACTACAAGTTACCGGCTACACCCCATCTCCCATCATATGTCCTCTGTATACAGCTGTGTACTGTGTATAATGTCATATAAATACCTCCATCACTACAAGTTACCGGCTACACCCCATCTCCCATCATATGTCCTCTGTATACAGCTGTGTACTGTGTATAATGTCACATGAAGAGCTCCATCACTACAAGTTTCCGGCTACACCTCATCTCCCATCATATGTCCTCTGTATACAGCTGTGTACTGAGTATAATGTAATATAAATACCTCCATCACTACAAGTTACCGGCTACACCTCATCTCCCATCATATGTCCTCTGTATACAGCTGTGTACTGAGTATAATGTAATATAAATACCTCCATCACTACAAGTTACCGGCTACACCCCATCTCCCATCATATGTCCTCTGTATACAGCTGTGTACTGTGTATAATGTCATATAAATACCTCCATCACTACAAGGTACCGGCTACACCTCATCTCCCATCATATGTCCTCTGTATACAGCTGTGTACTGATTATAATGTCATATAAATACCTCCATCACTACAAGTTACCGGCTACACCCCATCTCCCATCACATATCCTCTGTATACAGCTGTGTACTGTGTATAATGTCATATAAATACCTCCATCACTACAAGTTACCGGCTACACCCCATCTCCCATCATATGTCCTCTGTATATAGCTGTGTACTGTGTATAATGTCATATAAATACCTCCATCACTACAAGTTACTGGCTACACCCCATCTCCCATCATATGTCCTCTGTATACAGCTGTGTACTGTGTATAATGTAATATAAATACCTCCATCACTACAAGTTACCGGCTACACCCCATCTCCCATCATATGTCCTCTGTATACAGCTGTGTACTGTGTATAATGTAATATAAATACCTCCATCACTACAAGTTACCGGCTACACCCCATCTCCCATCATATGTCCTCTGTATACAGCTGTGTACTGAGTATAATGTCATATAAATACCTCCATCACTACAAGTTACCGGCTACACCTCCTCTCCCATCATATGTCCTCTGTATACAGCTGTGTACTGTGTATAATGTCATATAAATACCTCCATCACTACACGGTATCGGCTACACCCCATCTCCCATCATATGTCCTCTGTATACAGCTGTGTACTGTGTATAATGTCATATAAATACCTCCATCACTACAAGTTTCCGGCTACACCCCATCTCCCATCATATGTCCTCTGTATACAGCTGTGTACTGAGTATAATGTCATATAAATACCTCCATCACTACAAGTTACCGGCTACACCCCATCTCCCATCATATGTCCTCTGTATACAGCTGTGTACTGTGTATAATGTCATATAAATACCTCCATCACTACAAGTTTCCGGCTACACCCCATCTCCCATCATATGTCCTCTGTATACAGCTGTGTACTGTGTATAATGTCATATAAATACCTCCATCACTACAAGTTACCGGCTACACCTCCTCTCCCATCATATGTCCTCTGTATACAGCTGTGTACTGTGTATAATGTCATATAAATACCTCCATCACTACAAGTTACCGGCTACACCCCATCTCCCATCATATGTCCTCTGTATACAGCTGTGTACTGTGTATAATGTCATATAAATACCTCCATCACTACAAGTTACCGGCTACACCTCCTCTCCCATCATATGTCCTCTGTATACAGCTGTGTACTGTGTATAATGTCATATAAATACCTCCATCACTACAAGTTACCGGCTACACCCCATCTCCCATCATATGTCCTCTGTATACAGCTGTGTACTGTGTATAATGTCATATAAATACCTCCATCACTACAAGTTACCGGCTACACCTCCTCTCCCATCATATGTCCTCTGTATACAGCTGTGTACTGTGTATAATGTCATATAAATACCTCCATCACTACAAGGTACTGGCTACACCCCATCTCCCATCATATGTCCTCTGTATACAGCTGTGTACTGTGTATAATGTCATATAAATACCTCCATCACTACAAGTTACCGGCTACACCCCATCTCCCATCATATGTCCTCTGTATACAGCTGTGTACTGTGTATAATGTCATATAAATACCTCCATCACTACAAGTTACCGGCTACACCTCATCTCCCATCATATGTCCTCTGTATACAGCTGTGTACTGTGTATAATGTCATATAAATACCTCCATCACTACAAGTTACCGGCTACACCCCATCTCCCATCATATGTCCTCTGTATACAGCTGTGTACTGAGTATAATGTCATATAAATACCTCCATCACTACAAGTTACCGGCTACACCCCATCTCCCATCATATGTCCTCTGTATACAGCTGTGTACTGTGTATAATGTCATATAAATACCTCCATCACTACAAGTTACCGGCTACACCTCCTCTCCCATCATATGTCCTCTGTATACAGCTGTGTACTGTGTATAATGTCATATAAATACCTCCATCACTACAAGGTACTGGCTACACCCCATCTCCCATCATATGTCCTCTGTGTACAGCTGTGTACTGTGTATAATGTCATATAAATACCTCCATCACTACAAGTTACCGGCTACACCTCATCTCCCATCATATGTCCTCTGTATACAGCTGTGTACTGAGTATAATGTCATATAAATACCTCCATCACTACAAGTTACCGGCTACACCCCATCTCCCATCATATGTCCTCTGTATACAGCTGTGTACTGTGTATAATGTCATATAAATACCTCCATCACTACAAGTTACCGGCTACACCTCCTCTCCCATCATATGTCCTCTGTATACAGCTGTGTACTGTGTATAATGTCATATAAATACCTCCATCACTACAAGGTACTGGCTACACCCCATCTCCCATCATATGTCCTCTGTATACAGCTGTGTACTGAGTATAATGTCATATAAATACCTCCATCACTACAAGTTACCGGCTACACCCCATCTCCCATCATATGTCCTCTGTATACAGCTGTGTACTGAGTATAATGTCATATAAATACCTCCATCACTACAAGTTACCGGCTTCACCCCATCTCCCATCATATGTCCTCTGTATACAGCTGTGTACTCTGTATAATGTCATATAAATACCTCCATCACTACAAGTTACCGGCTACACCCCATCTCCCATCATATGTCCTCTGTGTACAGCTGTGTACTGTGTATAATGTCATATAAATACCTCCATCACTACAAGTTACCGGCTACACCTCCTCTCCCATCATATGTCCTCTGTATACAGCTGTGTACTGTGTATAATGTCATATAAATACCTCCATCACTACAAGGTACCGGCTACACCTCATCTCCCATCATATGTCCTCTGTATACAGCTGTGTACTGTGTATAATGTCATATAAATACCTCCATCACTACACCTCATGTCCCATCATATGTCCTCTGTATACAGCTGTTTACTGTGTATAATGTCATATAAATACCTCCATCACTACAAGTTACCGGCTACACCCCATCTCCCATCATATGTCCTCTGTATACAGCTGTGTACTGTGTATAATGTCATATAAATACCTCCATCACTACACCTCATGTCCCATCATATGTCCTCTGTATACAGCTGTTTACTGTGTATAATGTCATATAAATACCTCCATCACTACAAGTTACCGGCTACACCTCATCTCCCATCATATGTCCTCTGTATACAGCTGTGTACTGTGTATAATGTCATATAAATACCTCCATCACTACAAGTTACTGGCTACATCCCATCTCCCATCATATGTCCTCTGTATACAGCTGTGTACTGCGTATAATGTCATATAAATACCTCCATCACTACAAGGTACCGGCTACACCCCATCTCCCATCATATGTCCTCTGTATACAGCTGTGTACTGTGTATAATGTCATATAAATACCTCCATCACTACAAGTTACCGGCTACACCCCATCTCCCATCATATGTCCTCTGTATACAGCTGTTTACTGTGTATAATGTCATATAAATACCTCCATCACTACAAGTTACCGGCTACACCTCATCTCCCATCATATGTCCTCTGTATACAGCTGTGTACTGTGTATAATGTCATATAAATACCTCCATCACTACAAGTTACCGGCTACACCCCATCTCCCATCATATGTCCTCTGTGTACAGCTGTGTACTGTGTATAATGTCATATAAATACCTCAATCACTACAAGTTACCGGCTACACCTCATCTCCCATCATATGTCCTCTGTATACAGCTGTGTACTGTGTATAATGTCATATAAATACCTCCATCACTACAAGTTACCGGCTACACCTCATCTCCCATCATATGTCCTCTGTATACAGCTGTGTACTGTGTATAATGTCATATAAATACCTCCATCACTACAAGTTACCGGCTACACCCCATCTCCCATCATATGTCCTCTGTATACAGCTGTGTACTGAGTATAATGTCATATAAATACCTCCATCACTACAAGTTACCGGCTACACCCCATCTCCCATCATATGTCCTCTGTATACAGCTGTGTACTGAGTATAATGTCATATAAATACCTCCATCACTACAAGGTACCGGCTACACCCCATCTCCCATCATATGTCCTCTGTGTACAGCTGTGTACTGAGTATAATGTCATATAAATACCTCCATCACTACAAGTTACCGGCTACACCCCATCTCCCATCACATTTCCTCTGTATACAGCTGTGTACTGTGTATAATGTCATATAAATACCTCCATCACTACAAGTTACCGGCTACACCCCATCTCCCATCATATGTCCTCTGTATACAGCTGTGTACTGTGTATAATGTCATATAAATACCTCCATCACTACAAGTTACCGGCTACACCCCATCTCCCATCATATGTCCTCTGTATACAGCTGTGTACTGTGTATAATGTCATATAAATACCTCCATCACTACAAGTTACCGGCTACACCTCATCTCCCATCATATGTCCTCTGTATACAGCTGTGTACTGTGTATAATGTCATATAAATACCTCCATCACTACAAGTTACCGGCTACACCTCATCTCCCATCATATGTCCTCTGTATACAGCTGTGTACTGTGTATAATGTCATATAAATACCTCCATCACTACAAGTTACCGGCTACACCCCATCTCCCATCATATGTCCTCTGTATACAGCTGTGTACTGAGTATAATGTCATATAAATACCTCCATCACTACAAGTTACCGGCTACACCCCATCTCCCATCATATGTCCTCTGTATACAGCTGTGTACTGTGTATAATGTCATATAAATACCTCCATCACTACAAGTTACCGGCTACACCCCATCTCCCATCATATGTCCTCTGTATACAGCTGTGTACTGAGTATAATGTCATATAAATACCTCCATCACTACAAGGTACCGGCTACACCCCATCTCCCATCATATGTCCTCTGTGTACAGCTGTGTACTGAGTATAATGTCATATAAATACCTCCATCACTACAAGTTACCGGCTACACCTCATCTCCCATCATATGTCCTCTGTATACAGCTGTGTACTGTGTATAATGTCATATAAATACCTCCATCACTACAAGTTACCGCCTACACCTCATCTCCCATCATATGTCCTCTGTATACAGCTGTGTACTGTGTATAATGTCATATAAATACCTCCATCACTACAAGTTACCGGCTACACCCCATCTCCCATCATATGTCCTCTGTATACAGCTGTGTACTGAGTATAATGTCATATAAATACCTCCATCACTACAAGTTACCGGCTACACCCCATCTCCCATCATATGTCCTCTGTATACAGCTGTGTACTGAGTATAATGTCATATAAATACCTCCATCACTACAAGGTACCGGCTACACCCCATCTCCCATCATATGTCCTCTGTGTACAGCTGTGTACTGAGTATAATGTCATATAAATACCTCCATCACTACAAGTTACCGGCTACACCCCATCTCCCATCACATTTCCTCTGTATACAGCTGTGTACTGTGTATAATGTCATATAAATACCTCCATCACTACAAGTTACCGGCTACACCTCATCTCCCATCATATGTCCTCTGTATACAGCTGTGTACTGTGTATAATGTCATATAAATACCTCCATCACTACAAGTTACCGGCTACACCTCATCTCCCATCATATGTCCTCTGTATACAGCTGTGTACTGTGTATAATGTCATATAAATACCTCCATCACTACAAGTTACCGGCTACACCTCATCTCCCATCATATGTCCTCTGTATACAGCTGTGTACTGTGTATAATGTCATATAAATACCTCTATCACTACAAGTTACCGGCTACACCCCATCTCCCATCATATGTCCTCTGTATACAGCTGTGTACTGTGTATAATGTCATATAAATACCTCCATCACTACAAGTTACAGGCTACACCCCATCTCCCATCATATGTCCTCTGTATACAGCTGTGTACTGTGTATAATGTAATATAAATACCTCCATCACTACAAGTTACCGGCTACACCCCATCTCCCATAATATGTCCTCTGTATACAGCTGTGTACTGTGTATAATGTCATATAAATACCTCCATCACTACAAGTTACTGTATGTAGTGTGACCCCCTGTGTAATTGTTGATTAGCCCTGCACATCGGCTTGGAATTTTAACCTATTCGTCCGTGCAAAACAGCTTCTCCTCTGTTTTGTTGGTGGGTTTCCTCCCATGAACTACTTGCTTCAGGTCCTTCTACCACATTTTTTTATTATTTATTTATTCTTTAACCATTCTGTGGTACAGCTACTTATCTGCTCAGGGTCGTTGTCTTGCTGCATGACCCATGTTCTCTTGAGATGCAGCTCATGGACAGGGTTTCTGATATTTCCCTTTATAATTTGCTGGAATGATCATGAATTCATTGTTCCATCAAAGATGACAAGCTGTCCTGACCCAGATGCAGCAAAACAAGCCCAAACCATGATACTACCACCACCGTTTCTCACAGATGGGATGAAGATTTCTGCTGGAATGCAGTGTCTTCCTTTCTCCAAACATAACGCTTCTCATTTAAACCAAAGAGTTCTAGTTTGGTCTCGGCCATCCACAAAACATTGATGCAATGGCCTTCTGGCTTGTCTTGATCTTCTTTAGCAAACTGTAGATGAGCAGCAAAGTTCTTTTTAGAGATCAGCGGCTTTCGCTTTGCAATCCTGCCATGTGCAACATTGTTATTCAGATGGTGGACTCTTTGTTGGTCCACCACTTCTGGGAAGGATAATAATTGTCTTAAATTTCCTTAAATTGTATAGATTCTGTTTGGCTGTAGATTTGTGGAGTCCAAAGAGATGATCTTTTAACCGTTTCCAGCCTGATCAGCTTTAACAACTCTTCTTCAGAATTCTCCTTTTTCGCACCAAATACAGTTCCTCAAAAATGTGTTGTGAAGATCAGAGTTTGACAGATCCCTGTTCTTAAACCATTTGAGGCGAGGGTGATTGTCCATTTTTGAATGTCTGTTTTTCACTCCCGACCTTCCTGAAGCCATAATTTTTTTAATTTTTCCTTTCACATAGCCGTATGAGGGCTTCTTCGTTGCAAGACAAGTAGTACTTTCTAATGACATCTTTTAATATTGAATACGAATATATGACGCACAGGAGTGAATAATATCAGGTGGAGGTGCTCGCAGTAAAAGAGGATTCGCCCCTCCTCTGGCATATAATTCAAAAAGGAGTAAAAAATACTGGCCACTCACTCTTTATGTGAAACCATGCAATTTATTGAACATATAGATATAGACATTTAAACATGAAACATATATAATTGGTGATAACTTGGAGATAAAATAGTAAAAAAAACTTGTGCTAAAATAATGCAATAAATCGCTAAATACTGATCAAGCTAAAAACATAGTAATATATCTATTGCCCTAACGTATCCACTTGAATGTCCAATGAACACATTAGTAACAAAATGACAACCTAATGAAGAAATAGGGCTTTGAGGAACAGACCAGCCGTTTGAATCGACCTTGCGGCTATTGAATGTAACCTCTGGAAGTCCTTTGCAACACACTAGTTGAGTCCCCTCTTAGTGGTAATGCTGCTGTAGGTTTAGTTACTAGTCCCTAGTGAGTGTATTATCGCGGCGTCCCGCTATACTCACTGCGCAGCAGCGTACCGCTGGAAACTTTCCACTGCTGTGGTTGCGGTCCAATGTTGTGCTGTTGATATTTCTCACAGGCTTTCACTACCGTCACCTTGAGTTGTTCTGGGCACCGCTCCGTGATTCCTGAGAGCCGGTGTCTCCTAAGACTCTAATCACCTTCTCCCACGCCGAATTTGTTCAGCCACGATACCTTGTATCCTCGTGCTGCAGTCTGTAACAGTCGGCGTGTCAGGTCTTAGTTGCTTACAGGGTGTTCACGATTTTGTGGAAAACAGCCTTAAGTAGTTTCAGCATATATTGGATAAAAGTTCATGTAGTTTGTCAAGGGGTCTTACACCAAACATGTTTCGGGGCTTACTATTGCCCCTTCCTCAGTGGTAATCAATCCCCCACAAGCAATTCCTTTTATAAAGCCATTGTTGATTCAAATTCCTCAATCAGGTGTTGGTTCTCCTCTTTTTTGGCAAAAGCTGATACGGATTTTTGTGGTCATTCATTGTGGATTTGTACATAAAATTTTCTGTTAAAACCCACCTTATTAAGATGTTATTTAACTATAAAATCTCACATCTCTATACACTTTACAAACTTTAATCATAATCTTTAATAGTGGACTGTATTGTCATCTTGGTTTGTTCACCATATCCTCCTTCATATGAGATGGCGGGTGCAGGTGACAAAAATCCCTCAGGTATGAAATTTGCAGCAATCGACAAAGTGGATAAAGGATGGAGAGGAGGGGACCATATAAATAAAATGTCAAGACTAGAGACCCAACGAATATATGAATTGAATACACTGATGCTGGGTGGATTGAACGCAGAGTTCGAATTATTCGGATTTCTGTGAACTTGGTGGATGTCCCCCGCGGATGGCAAAACCCCTCCCAGGTTTTTGTTCCCTGGGGGGGTTCGGCCCTTTGCGGGGGACCTTCACCCGCCATCTCATTCCCGGATTGGGTATATTCAATCAACTCCCTTATCCACAGTGACCATTTGATATGCAACTAACTAATATACAATAAAAAAGCTCCAAAAAAACACAAGAATATAAAAAAAAATTTTTTATAATAATAATAATTACATAAATTATCATAAAGAAATATTATGAATTATTTTATAATGAATATGGTCCACAGAATGGATTGGATCACTGCGCTATTATCTGGGATATAGAAATAGATAAGTATGGACATATACATTATAATTAGGCACTAAGGGGTTAAGTCATGATCTGGCCGTCTTCTTGCAACAAAGAATAGGATCATATGTATCATGTAGAAAGGGGTAGGCTGACTAGTAGGTACATATGCATTTTTTCATCCAATTGACTGATAGGGGATATGATAAAAACTGCACTGATACCGCAATAACGTCTACTTTACCATATGAAGGAGGATATGGTGAACAAACCAAGATGACAATACAATTCAATAAAATATCTGTGGATCACTTCAGCTGGACAAGATGGAACAGGTGCTCTTGGTCTAAGTGGCCCACCCAGCCACGAGCAAGTAGTAATAATATAAAGAGAATAGACCAGGCACTCTATATATGTTACTAAAATGAGATATTTATTACATACAGTGACATAAAGACATGAAATTCTAACTACTCCGTCTAGACAATTGATAGTGTGTGACAGTATACAATATATAATATGACAGCAACAATGTGACCGTTTTAGCAGCAATAATACATCAATGCAACAATGTAGCAAATAGTGGAAAATAATTAAGGCAAAAAAGCGCAATCTGTTGATAGCGATATTCCAGTCCAAAATAAACCGCAAATGTGACTGGGGAATCAGGCTAATAACAGCAATAGCAGCATAGATAGTTCCTTATAGAGAACCGCAATAATGTCTTTATAATATTCTTCAAAACCAAGAAGCTTAGGTATACACGATTCCACTCCTACCTCGCTGTGTTGAAGCAAAGGTTGGTGGGTTACCGGTCTTTTCAGTCTTTGCAGTCTGACCACAGGTACAAAACAGTAAGTGCTTGTGGTGGCGTCCCACCCACTTGCACGATATTACCTTGGTCTGGTTGCTTTATTTCTCTAAGGCGCCAACTCACCGATCTGCAAGCAAGCACGTATCTGCTGACTCTGTGTTCAGTGTCGTCAGCGAGTCATGTGCTTAATAGAATCAAGTGAAGTATTGGCAGAGCTTTACTTCGGAAGTCCGTTCAATCCAGGGGAGATTTTTTCCAGCATGCCGGTACAAGGTTCGTCCCATACGCGTTTTGGGGGTGTACCCCTTCCTCAGTGGTGACTGTAACGGCACCGTTTCAGCGGACAAGGGGTTAAAATCCGTTTAGGCGATATGCCCCTTTCCGAGAGACAGGCACAGCTACTGCAGAACACCAACCTCCCGAACTGGATACAAAATAGCACTCCAAACTGGAACCTCGCAAATAGCTGTCAGCAGGCGAACAGGAAAAGCATTCAGTCGGCTTACACTCCTGGCAATCAGTCTCCAACAGCATACAGGGAATCCCCCCAATAACGAGACAAGGCTCCGTGTTGAGGGTCAAGCAGTGATCTGACGTGCTGGCACACCCAGCCTGGTTTTTATTACAGTTTTTCAAATATAGAACAGATACAACATATCCCCACAATGCATCATGGTTTCCTCCTCTCCGCCTGGGAGACGACCGAAGACAATCCAATTATCTCTCAGGACAAAGGGGAGATCACCAATACACATGTGGAGACAACAGGACAGGAATCACCACCCAAACACACAATGGCACACCCCCACAGCAAACACAGACATTTAACATATCCCCAGATAGCTCAAGTCTGAGTGCATATCATTAGGTGAATGGCACTCAGAATACACGAATACAATAATATTAGCTATCTGGGTGCCCTCACATAACATACAATTTAACCGAACGCATCATAACATAAAATACAATTCTACAGACAGATTTAAGCTGTGCGGCCGGTCTGTTTTCTCCTTTAAAGTTACTATGGGCCATAATCCTGAGGCAAGAGGCTTTTAAACAGCCCCCTCCAAAACCCAGTGGCGAGGTTGGTTTCGCCACACATCTCCCCCCCCCCCTGGGAAGACTAACCAGATACCTGACCTCACGCCGGTCGGTACCTGAGTTAGTCTGGCAGCCCACCCACAACCCAATACTGGACCTGCTGAATTTCGTAGCCTGTCTCTGTCCAGTAAGTCCACCAAGGTTATGTTGGAAGCTGGTACTCCCGGTCTCTGTGTTGCTCCCTGGCTTGGAGTGGAGGTTGCTTTGTGGGCAGGGATCAGCGGTACTCTGCCCTGGTGCCAGCGTTACCACGGAAGAAGCCTGGTTGTTGGAGGGGGAAACCGACTGTCTCCCCTTTGGCTAAACTGCCCTGTTGCTGGGGGACAGGAACAACTGTCCCTACCCCCTGTGCTGTAAGTGCAGAGACCACGGTCCCATCTGCACAGTTGTGGGGCTTACTGTCTCCCCCTGGTGCGTTAAGCTGCCGCTGGGGAGAGGGGGTAACGAGCTCCTCTCCCATACATACTTCCAGCCGCTGGGGAGGGCGACCGACCGCCTCCGCTCCCAATACAGTGTCCTGCTGCTGGGGAAAGGAGACTGGGCTCTCTATTCCCTGTAGGACACTCTGCCGCTGGGGGACAGGACCGACTGTCTCTGCCCCCTGTAACTCCATCTGCCGCTGGGGAATGGACACTCAGCTCCCAATTTCCCAAAAATCATGCTGCTGCTGGGGGGCAGGAACAACTACCTCTGCCCCCTGTAACTCAGCCTGCCACTGGGGAGGGAGGCCGCTGTTCTCCTCTCCCTGCACTTCACACTGCCTTCCCGGCATATCACTCTGCTGCTGGGGGGCAGGAACAACTACCTCTGCCCCCTGTAACTCAGCCTGCCGCTGGGGAGGGAGGCCGCTGCTCTCCCCTCCCTGCACTTCACACTGCCGCTGGGGAATGGAGACTAGGCTCCCAATTCCCAAAAAATCATGCTGCTGCTGGGGGGCAGGAACAACTACCTCTGCCCCCTGTAACTCAGCCTGCCGCTGGGGAGGGAGGCCGCTGCTCTCCCCTCCCTGCACTTCACACTGCCGCTGGGGAATGGAGACTGGGCTCCCACTGTCCCGCAACCGTAACTTCCGATGGAGGTCCACCCAACGTGACAGCTGACCGTCACCTTCTGCCCGGTATAGTAGGGTCTTAGACACTAGATTCCTCACGAACTTCACGTATTTCTCAGCTGGATTGGGTCCGAAGAAGTTCAGCCGCAACCACATCATACGGTCAAATTCCTCCACAGAGTATCTGTACTCCACTGCTGGTTCCATCCTGGTGCTTTTAGGGTCACTGTACTGAGACATGCGTTGCCCTTAAATTGTAGAATCCAAAGAAATGGTGTCTCCTGTAGCTGTCCTTCTGGCTGTAGGAACGATCCCGCTGCTTGCCACCAACAAGACGGCACCGTTTCAGCGGACAAGGGGTTAAAATCCGTTTAGGCGATATGCCCCTTTCCGAGAGATAGGCACAGCTACTGCAGAACACCAACCTCCCGAACTGGATACAAAATAGCACTCCAAACTGGAACCTCGCAAATAGCTGTCAGCAGGCGAACAGGAAAAGCATTCAGTCGGCTTACACTCCTGGCAATCAGTCTCCAACAGCATACAGGGAATCCCCCCAATAACGAGACAAGGCTCCGTGTTGAGGGTCAAGCAGTGATCTGATGTGCTGGCACACCCAGCCTGGTTTTTATTACAGTTTTTCAAATACAGAACAGATACAACATATCCCCACAATGCATCATGGTTTCCTCCTCTCCGCCTGGGAGACGACCGAAGACAATCCAATTATCTCTCAGGACAAAGGGGAGATCACCAATACACATGTGGAGACAACAGGACAGGAATCACCACCCAAACACACAATGGCACACCCCCACAGCAAACACAGACATTTAACATATCCCCAGATAGCTCAAGTCTGAGTGCATATCATTAGGTGAATGGCACTCAGAATACACGAATACAATAATATTAGCTATCTGGGTGCCCTCACATAACATACAATTTAACCGAACGCATCATAACATAAAATACAATTCTACAGACAGATTTAAGCTGTGCGGCCGGTCTGTTTTCTCCTTTAAAGTTACTATGGGCCATAATCCTGAGGCAAGAGGCTTTTAAACAGCCCCCTCCAAAACCCAGTGGCGAGGTTGGTTTCGCCACAGTGACCTTGTATTGTTTCCCCTCCTTCTTTTATATTACGCTCTTGGTAAATTTCAAAGGCTGGACCGGAATGACAGTAGTACCTTGGTAAATGCAAAAACCCGGATTTGCTAAGCCACGATTCTTATGCGTTTCCCATGCGGTTTTTATTCTTAGATTGCGGTTTTTATGCCACCACTGCTTAAAAGCGATTTATAAAACAACAGATGTTAAAAATTATAAAATTTCAATAAAATAAGTTGACAATTTGTGCCAAAATAAATTCCAATGCATATTAAATCCTCAATGTGATCACACATATAAGGGAGCTACAGCAATACCGTGATTTTTTTATATATATATTTGTTCAGTTATCCTCAATATTATTTTACATACTTTTAACTGAATGTGGACTCTAATGGGTATATGACAAATCCAGAAAATACTCAATTACTGAAAAAAAATGAGATATTCACTCAGTTTGGGAACATTTAGATTCTCTGGTATGTGTCTGATATATATATATCAAGGTGCTCAGCATCATGTTTAGAAGAACCACATTCATAGGAATCCAAATAGTTCCCAATCCGCATTTAACCCATTTGGTGCTAAAGAGCCGAAATAAAAAATCAGTTTCGATTCTAGTCTGGACATCTTTTTTATAAGATCGCCCCCCCTCCAGTCTGGTTCTACCTTAGCTAAGGCTGTATATGTCAAACCCGCAGGATCTTTATCATGGTATGTTTTAAAATGCCTTGATACGGTATGGTTCTCATAGCCCCGACGTATGTTGGCCACATGTTCAGAGACTCTTTTTTTTAAAAAGTCTCTTTGTGCGGCCAACATATTGTTTGTTGCAAGGGCATGTCAGCAAATAGATGACACCCTTGCTATTGCAAGTTAAGAATGTTTTTATCTCGTGTGTATAGCCATTACTGCTAAAGATGACCTTCGCAGTTTTCTTAGGAAAATTTGTTAGCTTGCAATTAGGGCATGAGTTACATCTATAAAACCCCTCAAAGCATAACCAGTTCTTATCTCTCTTTTGGTTCAGTCTTTTGACTGTAGGGGCAATCTTGACGCCCAGATTATCAGCACGTGTATATACTATCATGGGTTTTGTTGGTAACATGGGTCCTATGATTTTATCTTTTAATAAGAAGGGCCAATGTTTAGTAATACTGGATTCCACTTTTTTATACCGAGTATTAAAAGGCAACACAATCTGGATTCTTTCCTGTGTAGTCAAATCATTTTGAAATTCAATCCCTTTTTCCACAAAAAAATCTTTACGATCTAGACTTTTAACTTTATTCAGAGCTCCCTCAATACTGTGATTTGGGTAGTTCTTGTCCACAAACTGCTGTTTCAAAACTTCAGCCTCATTCACAAATGTATCATCAATTGTGCAGTTTCGTTTGAGGCGTCTAAATTGGCTCACGGGGACATTAATCAGCCACCTCGGAAGGTGGCAACTGGAATGTAGTATAAAATTGTTTTTAGCCGTAGGTTTGTGGTAAGTGCTACAAATCAATTTCCCTGCATCAATATCAATATTCAAATCTAAAAATTCAATCTAAAAAGATCATATATCAGATTGCTTCTCTCATAGACTTCTATGAGAAATTTGCTATGTTTCACAGGCAGGGTCTCTATATAAACATAGCTGTGGCAGCCGCCGATCAATCAAAGGGACCAAGGCTGCTGTAGGGAATGACTGACTCCCCAGATTGCCGCATAGGGGGCCAAACAAGCCCCAGGAGCCCAGCATATCTGAGGGGCTAACTGTCTGCAATAGCCGTTATCACCAATCGCAGACATTACCTCCTGGTGTCTGCTGTATGAAACAATAGAAACCCAGTGGGTCTCACTCCTCTCCAGAGCAGAGAAAACTGACTGAACTTGCTTGCAAAATGGTGCGAGTTTCACTGAACGCATCCGGAGAAAATCCGTATTGTTCGTGTGAAAGAGGCCTAAAGGTTCACATACTTTTGTCACTCACAGATATGCGATATTGGATGATTTTCCTCAATAAATAAATGTGCAGGTCTAATATTTTTTATTAATTTTAATTTTTTGTCATCTTTATCTACTTTTAGGACTTGTGTAAAAATCTGACGTAGTTTTAGGTCAAATTTATGAAGAAATGTGGACAATTTTGAAGGGTTCAGCAACTTTCCAGAACTGCTGTAAATAATGACTATATGAATGAATGATAACATTATTTAGTTATGGTGACCTGAAGGAGACAACATGGGGCAGTTTTACCAGAACTGTCATAGGGATGTCCCCAGTGATTCTGATAATGGGAATAACAGGATCAAATAACAGGAGCAAATCCCAAAACACCAGGCCCGTGAGTTCTTTTGTTCCTCCGCAGTATCTCTGTGTAACATCACCTATAGGTCACTAGCAGTGACATGCGGGTCTTGCACATATGGCTGCTGAGGCCAGTGATTGGCTGCAGTGGTCACATGACCTTATCACTTCTAGTTTGGAGTGAACTAAAATGGCACTGATGGGAGCCGCAACGCCGGAACGGAAAAGTAGTGTTTTTTGTTGGCCGACACACTCTTCCTCTGATGTACGATTATGTCGTTGTGTCTAACAACTCGTTTATGTTTTATTTTTCTGTATTTCTACTAATGTGGATCCTAAGCTGTAATGACCCCCAATAAAGAAATATGTTCCAGGACTACATTATATCTGTTACCTCTATTTCTCTTCTGTTTTATAGGGTTGGTTCTCATACAAGAAGGTAAGTCACCAGCTTTTATCTTCCATCCTTATATATGGAGAACAGTGATGTCAACGTATCACACAACGCACTGTGTAAATTCACACCTGGAGGAGTATTCCACATGCACATTATCATACAGGTAATCTACCATGACATGGACCAGCCTGGTGTATGTATTCCAATGCAGATGTATACAGGATCCTTGTTCCAGTAAAGTAGAGGAAACCTCCACTGAAAAGCCTAGTGTTACAGCAGCAGCGAACCACCACTGTCCCACCCATCCTGTCCAGCTGTCCTCTATGAGCCAGGCCCAGCTGCCAGGTCCACGCTGTTGCTCCTTGCAAGCTGCAGCCTAATTGCCGCCATGGCCTCTCCTCCTGTGGCTGTAGGGAGTGCACACTCCCTATGGCTCTTAAAGGGCCAGTAAACGCGAAACCCAATCTTCAAGAGAAAAGGCTTGCAGTCCTGGGATACCAAAGGCACCTTCCCTTATGAAAAGGTGCCTGAGCAATTAGGTTCTTTAGCTTGCTAAGTTCTTGGTAGGTGGGCTGTAACCTGTTGTCCACCCGTATACCGACCTACGCCTGTTTACTGTACTTTGACCCTCTGCTGCCTGACCTGCGCCTGACATCTGTATTAACTCTTCATGGCTTGCATCATTTACTGTATTGCATTCACTCCACCAAACCTGAACTCAGCCTGTCACTGACCCCTCGTCTCTGATCCCCGTGGGTCATCTTTTTACACTTAGACTATTCCAGGATGTAGGAGCCTGGCAGCCGCTCTACAGCGAAATCCAAATCACTGTATAGGATTTAGGCCTCTTGCACACGACCGTATGCCGTGAGCGGGCCATATGTCCCGGAGCAGCATTGATCGTGTGCATGGCAGTACACAGCATCATAGATTACAATGATAATGTGCATGTTGAGCCGCCAGCAGGGCTATTGTCCCGCACTCATCTGATCTTGTGAGTGCGGGACAATAGCCCTGCGGGTGGCCCGACGTGCACAGCATTATTGTAATCTCTGATGCTGTGTACTCCTATACGCACGATCAGTGCTGCTTCGGGACATATGGCCCGCTCACAGACCATATGGCTCAGAGCGCATACGGTCGTGTGCAAGAGGCCTTAATGGGGGCGGTCCAAAAATTGAGCCAGAAATCTATGGCAGCTCCGAGCAGTTGTAGGTTTCTGTCCGTCTAGGTGCAATATATAGTTCAGGGAAGGTAGTAGGCACATTTTAATCAAGGAGATCCGTCCTGCCATCGGGACGTATAATCTTTTCCATACATCCATTTTCTTCCTAATTTCTTAGTCCTTGGGATTTGGAGTTATTTAAATACCCAGATACTTGACGGGTTCATTGATCTTCTTAATTTCCAGTGCTCCTGGTATAAAATCATTCAGAGGATCAAGCGGGATACAGGCTGATTTAGACCAGTTTATATTGAGCCCAGCATGTTTACCATATTGGTCAAAAACCTGAAAAATCTTCACAAGTTATCTATGAGAACCTACAAACAGCATAATATCATCTGCATACAATGCAATTTTTTCCTCATATTCACCATACCTGAATCCCACAATTTCTTCATCTTGTCTGATCATATCAGCTAATGGCTCTATAGCAAACAGCAGAGGGGAGAGGGGACAACCTTGTCTAACCCCCCTGCGGATGTTTATGCTGTCAGAATATTCCCCATTTAATATCACTTTTGCTGAGATTTCAGTATATAACAATCTTACCCATGATATAAAATTGTCACCAAATCCCATCTTCATCAATACTGTAATCAAGAAGGGCCATTCTATAATCTCAAAGGCCTTTGAGGCATCTATAGTAACAATCAATCGTCCACCACAGTTTGTGGGTTCAAGCTGGGTGTTCACAAAATATTGCATTATATTATCAGTTGTAGTTTTACCTGCCATAAATCCTGTCTGATCCTCATGAACAAGTCCCCGGACCACACCTCTAAGTCTAGCTGCCAAGATCTTGGCCAATATTTTGTTGTCAGTATTGATTAATGAGATGAGGAGATACGAATCCGGAAAGGTCGGATCTTTCTCGGGTTTTAAAGTCAGTGTAATTAAGGCTTCCCTTAATGATTCTGGCAATTTTCATCATCCTCGCCCCATCCCACATCATCAATAATTTCAGGATGAATATTTGCCTATATTGGGCATAGACTTCGAATGGAATACCGTCTATACCTGGAGCTTTGTTCTTTGTAATCCCAGATAATACTTTATCCACTTCCAAGGCATTTAAAGGGGCTTCCAGAGTTTCACATTGCTCTGTTGTTAACCTAGAAATACTAATCCCCTCCAGAAACTGTTGTATTTGGGTCAGGTTCTTATTTATCTTGCTACTATATATATATCTTAAAAATATTCTTTAGGCAGTTCTGATTTGGCCACTTGTTCACTAATTTTATGTCCTGATTTATCTACCAAACCATGGATATAATATTTTTCCAGACAACTGATGTAAATTAAAGGGGTTGTCCAAGTTATTTTTTTGTTCTTTGTATGTTTCTAGCTAATCAAATGTAACAGCTTTACCATGCACTTACTGCATCTACAGTTGCTGCTTTTTCAGATGTCACTGAGGGTCACATGACCTGTGATGTCAGCTTCTCTCCCTGCTCTGATAATGTTTCGTGCACAAGCCTGAGAGAGCAGATACGTACAGGAGATGTCACTATGCTGGCCACACACCCCTGCACTGCCAGCTACTGCTGTCAGCTCTCTACCTGGATTCTTAACCCCTTCAGCAGCACAAACTCAGGGCTGAAGGCTTTACTGAGTAGCTGCAGGCAGTGAGGAGACAAATGCTGGGCACAGGAGCTGACAGAGGAGTTCTGCAGATCATTGCACAAGAACAGATAGGGGAAGATCCAGTGTGCATCAGCAGTGTCATTGTACAGCTGGGACTTGTAGTTCTACACATACAACATGCTGCTGAGTATCCCAGCAGTCAGACATGACACTCAGGGCAGCACTTGTATTCACTCCCTTTGCAGAGCAGGGGGAGGGACAGAGATTGTTGTTATTGCAGGTAAACAAAGGCCAGAAGACAACCAGGAAAATTAGGAAATATAATTATTTTTTCGCCTAAAACTTGCTTAGCTTAGGGTACTTACACACTAGTGTTAAAGTTTTCCGGTACTGAGTTCAGACCTAGAGGCTCAATACCGGGAAAAAAAATGCATCAGGATGTCTTCCGTTCTGTCCCTTTTACAGTATTTGGCCGGAGAAAATTCCGCAGGCAAAATTCCGGAACACTGGAAAGACGGATCCAGTATTTTAATGCATTTGTCAAACTGATCCGGATACAAATTATATCCGTTTGCACATGGATTTCCAGATCCAACAGGCAGTTCCGTCAACGGAACTGCCTGCCGGAATCCAACAACGCTAGGGTGAAAGTACCCTTAGTTATATATTGCTGCCCATCAGATTTACAGTGCTATATATATTTTTTTTTTTATAACTCGGACAACCCCGTTAAGATATATTTGACATGACTGCTGGCCACACCGATTCTGAAAAGTGGTGAAGGCAGCATAAAAACCACTACTTGCGTCAGTTTTTTCAAAAGTCATGCTACACAAAGTTGCAAACACACAGTTTCTGGCACAAACTAAATGATAAATCTCCCCCTTAATTTGTAAGTTTTGGGTGGTGTAACGGATCACCTGGCACCCCGACTGAGTACCTCAGTTGCTGGATGCTCCTAGCGTTTCCTGAGGTCTCCAAGCACTCCGGCAGACACCACCATCACCGAACTGAAGAAGCAGATAAATCCTCTTCAAACATATGAATGCTGTAGACAGTGGAATAGGAAACCATACGAATAGGTTTACGCTCCTAGCAGTCGAACTGGAACAGCATACCATAAATCCCCCCCCCCCCCTAAGAATGAGACGACACTTCACTTTGAGGGTTAAAACAGGAACTCCCTGTACTTCACGTACAGCCTCTTTTATTCACAAACCACCAACATAGTTTTGCCCACAGGGTTTTGAAATACAACCAATCAATATATTACAACACATACAATGTAAGTACAGCAACCAATCGTTCACGCCCCTAGGGGACCAGAAGGGAGACTGCGACACAGGACAGATACAACACATCCCCACAATGCATCATGGTTTCCTCCTCTCTGCCCTGGAGACAACTGAGGAGCAATCCAATTATCTCTCAGAACAAAGGGAAATCGCCAATACACATGTGGAGACAACAGGACAGACATCACCATTTAAACACACACTGGGACAATGGCACAATGGGACAATAGAAACACACCCAGCATATTCCTCCCCTCTGTCTATCCACTCAACTATCTCCCAAGCTGACAAGTTACACTTATTATAAATTGTTACAACTTTGTGAGTTTACATTGTCCATACATATAACTTACATCAATTTAACCAGTATAACTTGGGGACAAACCTATCCAAAATTCACTTGAATAGGTTCAGGGGTTTAAAAGTTAGTATGGGCCATAATCCTGAGGCAAGAGGCTGGTATCCAGGCCCCTCCAAAACCCAGTGGCGAGGTTGGTTTCGCCACAGGTGGTGTTCTCTCTTAGACTGTCTACAATTCCTCAGTGTAATACATGATGTCTTATAGGAGCTTCCATCAGACCTGTGGTGACCTTCACTCCAAACTACAAGAAGATATTCACAACAGAGTCTATAACAATGACCTGTGATGTGGAGGCTACTAGAGGAGAAGATCTGAAGTATATATGGTACAAAGACCATATGCAAGTGCACAGTGGAAAGTCCTATAAAATACAAAATGCTGAAACTTCACACAGTGGAAATTACGAATGTCAGACCAGTACTGGAGAAATAAGCGACCCCGCTAGACTGAATGTTAGTGATGGTGAGTAATTCTACCAGTTCACTAATATAGAGAGCAGAGAACAGGACTGATAAGAGGTCATACACGTCCCCTCGTCTTATACACAGCAGATAACAGGACTGATAAGAGATCATACATGTCCCCTCGTATTATACACAGCAGGTAACAGGACTGATAAGAGATCATACACGTCCCCTCGTCTTATACACAGCAGGTAACAGGACTGATAAGAGATCATACACGTCCCCTCGTCTTATACACAGCAGGTAACAGGACTGATAAGAGATCATACATGTCCCCTCGTCTTATACACAGCAGGTAACAGGACTGATAAGAGATCATACACGTCCCCTCGTCTTATACACAGCAGGTAACAGGACTGATAAGAGATCATACACGTCCCCTCGTCTTATACACAGCAGGTAACAAGACTGATAAGAAATCATACACGTCCCCTCGTCTTATACACAGCAGGTAACAGGACTGATAAGAGATCATACATGTCCCCTCGTCTTATACACAGCAGGTAACAGGACTGATAAGAGATCATACACGTCCCCTCGTCTTATACACAGCAGGTAACAGGACTGATAACAGATCATACACGTCCTCTCGTCTTATACACAGCAGGTAACAGGACTGATAAGAGATCATACACGTCTCCTTGTATTATACACAGCAGGTAACAGGACTGATAAGAGATCATACACGTCCTCTCGTCTTATACACAGCAGGTAACAGGACTGAGAAGAGATCATACACGTCCCCTCGTCTTATACACAGCAGGTAACAGGACTGATAAGAGATCATACACGTCCTCTCGTCTTATACACAGCAGGTAACAGGACTGATAAGAGATCATACACGTTCCCTTGTCTTATCTCATTATGTATTACAGAATGGCTCATCCTGCAGACCCCTCTATATGTCTATGAAGGAGATGAGATGAAGTTACGATGTCACCACTATCCTGCACACTTTGGAAGAAAGACAAGATTTTACAAGGAGAACAAAGTCATTACAGATGGGAGCGCTGATGAGGAATTTCATATTAGTAATGTAGACAGGACAAGTGCCGGGAAATACAAATGTACAAAAGAAATCTATTATATTTTATGGTCTGCACATGTAGCTGAAGCTTCTGTATCTGTAGAAGGTAAATCCAGGCAGGATGTGCACAATACAATTGGAGTAACACGTATCCTGAAGATTCACTACTGTGTGAGGTTGAGATCAGATTAGCCACATTTGTGGTGACTTTTCTATCCAATTATAATAATAATAATAATCTTTATTTATATAGCACCACCATATTCTGCAGCGCTTTGCAAATTCAGAGGGTTCATGTAGGAAACAAAATACATCACAACATAACTGGCTAATACACAACACTAGGAGTGAGGGCCTTGCTCGCAAGAGCTTACAATCTGACACATAAGGTAGTTGATTGTGATATGTAGTAGTCAAGCCATTTTTGTACTGAAAGCAGTGGTATAGATCACATCCAGGCCTAAGGAGTTGGTGGGGGAGGGGTTTACTCGGGAAAGAGTCATTTTAAAAAGCTTGATAAGCCTGGCTGAAAAGATGTATTTTTACAACACGTTTGAAGGTAGGGGAGTTGGGAATTGATCTGATATCCTGGGGCAGAGCATTCCAGAGAGTAGGTGCAGCTCGAGAAAAGTCTTGATGACGGGTGTTCAACTAGCGCTAACGATTGTTTGTGATGGCCAATGGCAGACTCTTGTCTGAGACAATGTAATCTGCAATGCTGGAAAACTTCAGCCGCTCATTGGCCAAAACTGCATGTAGATGGCCTATCACTTGCCATTGTACTCAAGTACCAGGGAGTCCGTTTTTCGAAAAATCGGACACCCTGGTTGGTCAGTTTAGTTGGTGCTGCTGATCACTATCTCGAATGTATGGACAACTTAAGATGCAGTCTGGAGCATAAGGAGAAAGAGAGAGCAGCCAAGGAGGAATTATGGATTGTGGACATAGCATGTAACGCCCATTAGTACTATCACACACCTTCTGTGCTGCCCACCTCTCCTGCTTGTCTCTCCCACTTTAACGTCTTTTTGCCATCACATCAGGATTTCACAGACTGCACTATGCCTGGGCTCATTTTTCACTTCAGTACAGTACTTACCAGTCCCAACCATAGTCAGTACCTGAACTAGCACGTAAAAACTCATGCATCTCCTAAGGAAAGCGGTTCATCTTACCTCATGGACATTGTGCCCCGGGATATGGCTTTAAGAATATTGTAATAACAATAACAATTGGTGGCTTTTGTTCCTCCCTCCATCCAAAAACAAAATAAAACGTGAAGAAAACGTCCTACATACCCTAAAATGGTGCAAATGAAAACTACTGTAACCAAAATGTTCTGCCTTCCATCAAAACAACCAATGCAAATCTTCCCAGTAATATATTGTCATTTTATTCTTCTTTTAGAGCTGTTCAAGACTCCGACCATAAAAGTGACCCCACGCCCAGTTTTTAAGAAGGAAAACATGACCCTAAAATGTGAGACAAGTCTCCATCCTTCGAGACAGAACACTCGGCTACTATTTGCTTTCTACAGAGAAGGACGAATTGTTCAGGGATTTGGTGACAAGGACATCTATGAAGTCTCCATGGTACAGCTGGAGCATTCTGGGAAATATTCATGTGAAGTGCAAACCACAGATGGAAGAGTGAGGAAGAAAAGTGCAGAGGAACCAATCCAGATAGAAGGCGAGTATAGACACTGGGTATATTATCTGAGACCTTTTGTTACCTTGAAAATAGTTTTGGGGGAAATGCAATATCGCTCGAAATAAAATCTATTCCTATCTATAATCATTCATTTTAGAGCAATTCTCATATCCAAATATAACGGTGACCGAAAATCTAACAGCTGAAGGAGATGCCATGACCCTGACATGTGACACGACTATACATATAAAGCCTACAGAAGTGCAGTTCGCTTTCTACAGAGATGGACGGGAGGTTCGAGGATTTAATTCATCTAACAAATATGAAGTTCAGTTTGCTCAGCAGGAGGATTCTGGGAATTATACCTGCGAAGTAAAAAACACAATCAACACTACAATGAAGACAAGTGATAGGTACAACGTATGGGTAGAAGGTAGGTAATTCATATTTTAAGACCAACAATTGTATATTCGTAAAAATCGACTCCTTAACTGTATCTAACCGCTACTCCGATGCCTCCGCAATGTGCCAGACATTCCTCTGGTTGCCCATTCAGAACAGGATTCAATTTAAACAGCTTTTCTCACCCACAATATGTCTACATCTCATCCTTCATTTCTGTCTATCATCCTACTCATGCTCTCCGTTCAGCTCAACATCCACCATAATCGGAACCTCTCACTCCTGTCTCCAAGACTTCTCCAGAGCTGCACCAGTTCTCTGGAATGCCCTGCCCCAAGAAATTAGGTTAATCCATAACATCCATAGTTTTAGGCGCTCCCTAAAACACATCTTTTTAGGGTGGCCTATCACATCCCCTAATATAGCTCTTCTCCAATCACCCCCATCATCATTCTTCAGAACATGATCCATCATGAAAAACTATCCACCATACAACATGCACTCCAAAGCAGTACAAATATCGGCTGGTGACTGGCTCATGCAGCCTTATATTTACTCCCCTATTTTGTAAGGATGGCTGGAATAACGTAAGTCTTTAACTGGTGTGTCACCCCTATCTCCTCCTAGATTGTGAGCTCTTGCTACCAGGACCGTCACTCTTCTTGTTTTATTTGTTGACTTGTTTGTTGGTCTGTTTATATATGAACCCCCTGATTGTAAAGTGCTGTAGAATATGTTGGCGCTATATAAATTATATTATTGTTAAACATGTAAAATGTGGAGCTGCTATATTTAGTGCTGCCATAAAAGGGTTGTCTGGGACTAAACAACTTTCCACAGGTGCCCGCAGTCTGCCTCCACTATGGAAAGATTCATACCTACTTCCCGAAGCTCTGGTCTTGCATGCTGGCTCACATGTCCATCTTCCAGTCCGTTGCTTGTTTAATTCATCCCCAAGACGGGCATTATCATCTGCTCCGCTGCAGCTAATAACTGGATTCAGTGGTGACGTGTCTACAAGAGACATATCACAGCTGAAACCAGTTATTGGTTGGACCTAAGCAGTTGATAATGCCCATCCTGGGGATGAATTAAATGAGCAACGAACTGGAAGATGGACACTTGAGCCGGCACGCAAGACCAAAGCTTCAGGAAGTAGTTATGGTTCTTTCCATAGCAAAGGCAGACTGTGGGCACCTGTGAAAAGCTCTTTATTCCCAGATAACCCCATTAATGCCATCTTCCTGTACTGTCTAGCAGTTCTGAGATTACTGCAGCCATTAGCGGTAGTGACTTTTATGTGCAGCACAGTTTCAAGCATTGTAACAAGGCTTGGAGCAGCATGAAGACACCTAGTGTAAGGCACAGGAGATAACACAGGAGACGTGAGAACTGATTATCACCCCTAGAGCACCCTGCCTGTCACTGATTTTGATAAATAAGGACCTTAGATTTATAGAACATAAAATTTAGGTATGATTAATATTTCTAAATTTTCTACATTTATATGAAAATTAATAAATTATAATATATATTCTTTTCAAGCCAACTCCACCAAAACTAGCTTCGACTCCATAGCCCTTAAATCCATCTTCTTACAATATGGAAACAGTATATATTATCCAACCAGCCCCTTCCCCATTACAGCAGCTCTCCGCAACATAGAAGTAGAGTAAAATACACCACATGCCTTCAATATCCACAACTTCCCCTCTCCATTGTGATTTGTTCACATCTGTTTTTGTAATATTTTATTCTTCTCTAGAGCTCTTCTCCCCTCCAGTACTGAAAGTATCTCCAGAGTTGGTCAACCAGGGGAAGAACATGATTCTAACTTGTGACACAAATCTTAGTGAACATAGGCAGACTACAGAACTGCAGTACGCCTTCTACAGAGACGGGGAAAACATTCAAGGGTTCAACTCTTCTAATAGGTATGAGGCTAAATTCATGAAGGTGGAAAATTCTGGGACATATACATGTGAGATACAAGCATCAAACGGCAGTGTAAAGAAGAGGAGCAAGGAAGTTCAGATAGAAGGTGAGCAGCGTCCATCATCCCGTTCTGGTCACTTGTGTCAATTGAGTATTATCTAATGATGGATTGTGTCTCTCCATAGTGTCATATCACTCTTCTCTAATGATCATACTACCTGTAAGTTTGGGGCTGCTCCTACTCATCGTCATCATCTCTATCTTTGTGTTTGTATACAATAAACGCCGATCATTCAACAATAACCCTCAGCCACCAACAGGTAATTATTATTAGAAGCTATTCAATATACTAAAGCTAAGTCCATAGACTTTGTAGCTTAGTTGACTACCTCTCAGACGTAGAGTCCTTGAACACACATCCTTTAGTGACATAATGACTTGTCATTAGCTGTACTGCATCCAAAAATACCACTACTTGATATTTTTATATTGCAGCCCCAAAAATATATGGGTATCAAATAGGCTGTACGATACAATATAATAAAAGAATGGGTGAAGGGCAGAGAATGTGTTAAAAATAAAGATTGTATACTTACCAGTTTAATCCTCCAGCGCTGCCGCTCCAGTCCTGTCAGTTATCCTACTTTAAAACTTAGCTTTTATCAGATATTATATATAAAATATATGTCCCACAGTAATAATGATGACTGCATGAAACGGAAAACATTCATAACTTTGCTCAGACGTGAATTATTAGGTACTGCGTATGTGTATGTACCACATAATTTTATGCACACACATACGTAGTCCTATCACATAAATATAATACAATGGTATGACCATTTATTATGATCCCCACTCACGGTTTGTTGCATGGGCCAGGTGTGATCAGGATATTCCGACCGTTTGCGTGATCAAGGGGGTCTGTGGTGGTTACCGTTGTCTACTGAAAAAAATGGTTCCAGGTAAAATTCAATTGCTGAGTAGCTTGAAGCAGTAGGTCAGACAGGTAGGAGAATGTCCCTGATAGACTATTATTCTCCTGCCTAAAAGCGGAGAGGTCTCCCGCCTAAATGCGGGAGAATCACCCCCTGCGGAGCGACCCCACTTCTCGGTGGCTTTCCCTGTTATTCTGGCCCTATTGCTATCTTCCAATGCTGGCCTGTTACGATGTTTCTTTAAAAGGTATTTCCCTTCTTTCAAAGGTATTTCCCGAAAGAAGGGAAATACCTTTTAAAGAAACATCGTAACAGGCCAGCATTGGAAGATAGCAATAGGGCCAGAATAACAGGGAAAGCCACCGAGAAGTGGGGTCGCTCCGCAGGGGGTGATTCTCCCGCATTTAGGCGGGAGACCTCTCCGCTTTTAGGCAGGAGAATAATAGTCTATCAGGGACATCCTCCTACCTGTCTGACCCACTGCTTCAAGCTACTCAGCAACTGAACTTTATCTGGAACCATATTTGTTTCAGCAGACAACGGTAACCACCACAGACCCCCTTGATCACGCAAGCGGTCGGAATATCTTGATCACACCTGGCCCATGCAACAAACCGTGAGTGGGGATCATAATAAATGGTCAAACCATTGTATTATATTTATGTGATAGGACTACATATGTGTATGCATAAACTGATGTGGTACATACACATACGCAGTACCTAATAATTCACGTCTGAGCAAAGTTATGAATGTTTTCCGTTTCATGCAGTCATCATTATTACTGTGGGACATATATTTTATATATAATATCTGATAAAAGCTAAGTTTTAAAGTAGGATAACTAATCAGTGATACAGTTTAATTGTTCCTACAACATATTTATTCTTAAACCATTACTGTGATTTCCAGTCCTGTCAGGCTTTATTTACATGGTTGCAACAATGACATCCCAGTATACCCCATTTGTCTACTGCAGCCAATCACTGGCCTGAGTGGTCCCATGCTGTACACCACTGAGGCCTGTGGGGTATACAGGCACATCAACACTACCTTGATGTATACAAAACCTGGCTAGGGAGGACCAGAGCAGCAGTGCTTGAAAGGAGGAGGGGTGAGCCGGTGACTATAGAATCTTTTACTATTTCAATAGATTTTATCCATAGATGAGCACGTTATAAAATTTGTTACGATCCGATTTGTCTTTAAATGCCTAGAAATTCTCTCTCTTTCTTCCTCAAAAAGTTCTTCCCCACCGAATAACAGTCGGGTTGCATTTTGGGTCTACTCGATTCGCTCACCTCTAATTCCATGCTTTTGGCCCATCTCTTTTTTTAATATCTCGATAATGTTCAACATGGAAAAACAGACCAAGGTGCATCCAACTTGAGAAGACTTGTTGATGCAAACATTTCCACCTAAAAAACTCATCCAGAAAAGTTCTTTATGGATAAATTTCAGCTTAGGTTGGACATGGGCTGGATGACCCATTCATCAATTATTACTTCAGATCCATGTTCCTACTCATTGAGCCGTTTCTTTTTCAGACGCTGATGAATACTCTGATGCAGATAATGAATACTCTGATGCAGATAAAATTACTTATACAAACTTTGCCATGACTAGGGGGCCACAGAGTAAGTAACTGAGGATTTAACTGTATTGTGTACAATAATTCAGGGACTTTCTAGACTTTGTTAAAAGGTTTTCCCATGAAAAGTATTTTGGATATTTATCGATAATTTCCATAAATGTCTGATCCCCGTCATTTGGCTGCTTCTTATGTAGAGTCACAGCAGGAAAAGCCTACACTAATCACCAGCCATTAAAACATTTCTCCAACAGTCCCCATTCTCATTTTGTATGTATCCTATTATTGTTGTTGTCTAGGTTAACATGCTCCTAATCTGCTCATTGTACAGTGGATGACTTTAATCTGGTACGTGGTCCGCATGCTGCGGCAATGTATAGGGCATGACCTATATTTTATGGAGCGGCCACACGGATGTGGGAGCACAACACTTACAGTTATGCGAAATGTCCCCTTAGGTGTACAATTTTTGCAAGATTGTGCTAATTTTATATCGTTAGATAATAGATTCCTTAACGAAATTCAAGAAAAGTTAAGGTTTCATGCTCTTGATTAAATTTTTCATCCGTGTGCTATCCACATTTTTGGTATTTATTTCTATGGGGTCATGCACATATCTGTATTTTTTGAAGATCTGTGTGGTCATTCCACAAATGATAGAATATATCCTAGTCTTGTCCACATCATCGACAAGAATAACCCTTTCCATTGACGGGAGTGAGAAAAATACGAAATGCACATGAAGGTATAGGTATTTTGTGGATAAGTTGTTTGAGGACAGAAATACGGCCATGGCCATGAAGCCTTAGAGTAGACATGTGAAGGAACATGTATGTACTCCTATGTTGGATGAATATTTCCAAGTTTTCATTAACAGAAATAGCTCTTATAAAGTTTCTTTTATTGTTCATTTTTAGATGATGTTCCAGAAAACAATGGATCTGTAAGTACAAGTGAATGAACCTGATGTATATTTCGGATTCAACAGATTTTACAATAAACGTCCACCCCGAAAAACACTTTGCAAAATGGTCACCAAAGTCTCATAACATTCCTTAGGAAGTCCGAGTCATGCTCTCCCTTTTATTGCCCTCCATGGATCATGTAAAGTTAAATTTTCACTTTTGATTAAAGGGTCACAAAAAAAACAATAATAAAAGTAGTATAGAGTAAGATCTGGAGCTTCCTCTAGTGGTGGGAGACAGCAAGTACATTGACGTAGATTTCCAAATCCTCTCCAATATAACAGTCTAAAGATGCGCCAAATTTATCACAGTCTCTGAGGCTTACGATACATTTAGTGGGCTATTAGACACTTTTATCTGACTTTACACTAACGAATGCTTAGCTTAATGTGCCACAAAATGGTGGTATACATCGTCAGATCTTTATTTCCACTAAGTCACATGTTTTGCTGCTAAGTCCCATCCCTTTGTCGAGCGAGGTGAAAAAAGTTTGTAAAACACCTGAAGGTGTTGTCCAGCATTTTAATATTGATGGCCTAGGACAGCGCTGTGCACCCACTTCTGGTGCCAGAGCTAGAACAAAACAGTTGGTGTGATAGGTGCTGGGTCCCTGCCAATCTGATATTTAAGGTAAATAATCTGAAAATAGGCCATCAATATAAAAACCCCGAGCAACACCTTTAATAAATGTAGGGCAAGGCATGTGCTCCAGAATTCCGGCACATTTGGCTGACAACATGATGTGGTGGTGCTCGGTCACGTACATTTGAAATCCCTAGGACTTGGAAAGACATGTTATGCCTACATGATTCCGATAAAATCAATGGATTTTTAAAGAAAAAGCATCATCAAGAGATGTTAATCATGGAGAGCTACATTCACTGCTGAACGGAAGTTGAGCTCATTGCCCAGAAAAAGGTACTATTCTCTACTATGGTGGAAGCTGTAGTGCAGAAAGCAGTGAGGCACATACATTTCCACTAAACAACACAGTTCTCCACAATTAGTGAGACACTTTGGTTCGGTGCTGCCGGAGTAGGCCTTATCTTATCAAAAATTAAATACCTCCTCCAGCAGTCCAGGCTCCAAACTGAAATCTATGCCAGGTTGTAGCTAGTTCAGGTTTCAGTTATCATTTCATCATTTGTCGTTTCTGGCATAAATAATGACGTGTCGGGCCGATGGCCTTGCTAACATTGTAACTTTGCTATGCCCCTTATACAGAAACTGTCGGGGGCAGCATAAAAAACACCAGGAAAAGTCACAAAACCAGATTTCTGTGACTTTTTAATGCTAAAAACATGGCATAGGGAATGAGAAATTTGTCCCTTTCTGCTTGTAGATTTATTCCCAGAGATCTCCGCCAGGCTCGTCTGATTAATTACTTTCTTTTCTTTCTTTTTTAGGATGTTGTCTATGCTGTAGTAAACTCCAAGGCTAAACTACAAGCCAAGGCTTCCCAAAGAATGTCTGACACTTCAACCGACGTCTATCAGAACATCGGCTCCAATAGATAAAATCATCTCCAAATGTGACCATCAAGAAAAAAAAACAAAAAAAAAACACAATTGTATAAATCAGCAAAATTGATGCACGTGGTGGAGAACATAGTTTTTGCCTTTTTATACATTACTACACCACCAGAATGATGACCGGTTAAATCTACTTATTATGTACAACTATATCAGTAGTCAGTACAGAAATCTATTTTCCTCAAAGAGACAATCGGCCGTTTTACCTTCCTGTGGATCAACATTGTATTGTATTTAGCTCAACTTTTTAGCCTTTTTGTGCCTTAACCTCCCTGGCGGTAATCCCGAGTGTGGATCGGGGTTAACTTTCACTGCCAGAAGCGGTAACCCCATATCACACTCGGACCGCAAAACACTGACGCCGCACATGGCCGGCACTTACATAGAGAAGTCCTATTCTTGTCCGCAGCTGTGGACAAGAATAGGACATGTTCTATTTTCTTGCGGAGCTGCGGACCGGACGTTCAGGGCCGCGCTCCGGAAATACAGATGCGGATAGCACACTGTGTGCTGTCCGCATCCATTCCTGCCCCATTGAAAATTGGGTACAAAATTACTGACATAATCAGACCGCCAGGGAGGTTAAGAACCACGTGACCACACTGCTACCCACCTATGACAAAGTAATCTACTGATCATACATCTTATTTATTTGCACGACGTATCAAACAGGGGCTTAAGGCCTCAATATTCAATTGTGTATTTTGGCTGAACCTGCAAATATGGATCTGATCACCTGGTCCTTTTGTTTTTCCGGGAGATGCGTTGCCGCCAGAAGTGTCTGGCAGTGGCTTTCTCCGCTCTCCCCATTAAATACACTTACATGTTCAGCCGAGATGAACATTTATGCGTATGGGGTAGCTGGGTGGGAGTTGGAAGAGATAGCTGTTGGGTGAACCAACATTCGGCTGACAGCAGCTGAGTATGTATGGCCACCTTTAGGCCTAGGGCAGACTGAGCAGTAGGACAGTTGGCCACTTTAAACACCCCTACATAAGACAGAGGCCTTCTGTTGCACCTCCATCTGAAGCAGTCACCTCCAGTTTCATTCAGCACCCGTCTAGTACGCATTTGTCTCGGAATTTCATCTGCAAGATCTGAAATGTTGAAACAAAATATGCAACAATGCTGTGGATTCAAGGCAAGCTGCAGATTCTCTTCACCGAATCCACAATGAAACCTGCATATACCACAAGTGGATTTGAGTTTGGCGGAGATTTTTCGTTTGAATCAACAGCGTAATTTTTACTCTATGAACTCAATCCCAATGAGCTGGGTGCCTCACATTAATTATGTAATGTCTCTTGTGAGAAGTCACCAATAACATCTTGAGGTTCATGACAAACTAATCCCAGTCACTATTTCTTGATAATAGGAATGTTTAATCCTCAATGGGTGTATTATAAGAATTAGGCAACAGAATTTTAGTCACCCCGATTCAACCGTGAACATGCATGTCCTAAGACACAAGGGAGACTGGACTGAGTATGATTAAATCTGAAATACCCCATCCATCAATCCCTAATAATAAATTAGGCCAGGTTTAATGTATACAGTATAGCCAGATGAATAGTTGAACCTAGCATCAAAGAAGAAGTCTCCATAGGACTGGGGGGGGGGCATACCCCCCTCAGAGTGCAGAGCTGACATTAAAAGATGTATTTAGGGCAGTTAACCAGTGTGGAGTGGCCCTGACGGTGTTACAGCAGCAAATGGGGTCCCTGAAGCAAGATTTCTCCTTTATGTCACATGACCTGCAGAAAGTTAATGAAAGAATTGTAGAGGTAGAAGCCCATGTCAGTGAAGTGGAAGATAAGTTGCTCCCTCTAACAAGAGCATCCCGCACCCATGAACAGCAGAGCTCAGCATTGATGGCCAAGACGGATGATCTAGAGAACCGCCTTAGACGCAACAATGTGCGTTTTCTGGGGATCCCTGAAAAAGTTGAGGGACAAGACCCTACGTCCTGCTTTGAAAACTGGCTTAAAGAAGTTTTTTGGAACAGACGCGCTTGCCCCACTATATGCGGTGGAACGGGTGCACCGAGTCCCCACCAGACTGTTGCAGCCGAGAGTGGCACCACGACCTGTTCTGATTAAGTTACTTCATTATAGGGAACGGGATGCCATTTTGCGGGCAGCCAGAAACCGCCCTGACATCACCATCAATGGGCAAAAAAATTCGTTTTTTCAAGACTTTTCCTCAGAAGTCCAAAAGAAGCGGAGCCAGTTCTTGCATGTCAAGCGGTGACTTTGTTCCTTGCAAGTGTCCTATTCTATGATGTACCCGGCACGTCTGTGGGTGGCTACTCTGGGATCTGTTCATTTCTTCAATACACCGAAAGATGTGGCGACATGAATTGACCAGCATGAACGTCGGCTGCGACAGGAGGAGAGAGGATCACTGCCTGATTATTTCAAGTTTGCACCCTCGGTTATCACTGAGTGACCTGTTGGAATGTTACCCATCTGCTATTCTACTACTGAACTGCCCATGGAGAACGTGTATCCTTTTATGGTGGGGGACATTTTCACTCAACAGAAGTAGTTTGAAACGTTGCTTTGGTATCCGGTTTCATGGAGGACTTGTGCCTTGGCCTGTTAGATAATCCAATGCAGGCACGATTTTTTGGGTTCTGGGTTGTTTTAGTTTTTTGTTGTTCTCTTTTTCTGGGGACTTTATATATTACAGCCATATTGGTGCTCTGTATCTGTGCTGCTATACCTGCTTGTTGGCACTGTACTCCCATCGTGCTGCTCTCATCTACAATGCTCTAATTATATTATGTTATCAGCTGGGTTATATTTCTGATGTTTAAGTATGGCTATGGCACAGGCATTCCATAGGTCATGGATGAGTTATACTTTCCACTCAGCGTTATCTAGCTATTCCCGAGGGGTTAGCATCCTGGTTCATAAATCAATTCCCTTCCAGGCTCAGTCGTCCAGTATAGATCCTGATGGTCGCTTTATTTGCATACGTTGTACTATCTTCACACAGGAATATCTATTAGTATTATTATATATACCTCCACCTTATAGAAGTGTGCCATTAAAAGGCGCCTTGACATTTATTAATGATAACCCTGATATACCCGTTATTATGGTGGGAGACTTTAACAACACTATTAACCACTGCTGTTATATTATATGGGTGGACGCCGGCAGACGCTGATGGTCTTGTATCAGCCTTTGTTAGATTATGGAGGGTGGCCTTAATAGATTTGTGGCATACCCGGAATCCTAATGTACGTCAGTTTTCTTGCTATACTAGATCGCACGAGGCTTTATCACGCATTGACTTGGCATTGGGAACTGAGTTGGTGAGTAGACAGGTGGTGGAGGTTAAGTACTTGGCTAGGGCTTTGTCTGACCATTCCCCTTTGTTTCTGCGTCTGTCTGCCATACCCGTGGTTCCCATCTCTCAACGTCTGTGCTCAATCCAGGAATTAGTAGAGCCAAACTTATAAGCCAACAGTTTGGAAAATCTTTGAGGGACCGAGTTGGAGCGACAGAAGCGAATTTTGTGGAGAAAGGCGATCAGCTGTCTTTATCTGTCTGGAAGGAGGCACAGGATGCATATGACTCGCATGTTGTGGAACTTGCCCGCACAAAACAATCCTTTCAGCGACAGAAGTATTATGATGAGGGGGAGAAGGCGGGTCACTTACTAGCCCTTGTGGGTAGGGCACAGTCCACATCGGTGTACATCACTGCTTTACAGGGGGTGGATGGGACGGAAATTGTGGATAGTCAGGCAATAATGTCTACCTTTGGCTCCTTTTATGCCAGTCTGTATCAGCAACGTCTAGGGCGTATCATCATATTTACATGGGGTACCCTTGCCCAGGCTGTCAGATTTAGATAGAGTTTACCTTAATGGTCCGCTATAACTGCTAGAAATTGAGGAGGCAGTGTCTTCCATGGCAAATAATAAATCACCAGGTACTGATGGTCTGCCAGTAGAAATTTATAAGAAGCTTGGAGACGTTTTACTACCTCAGTTGCTAAAAGTTCACCAGGAAGCCTCAGAGATAGGGGCGCTCCCGGCATCCATGCAGGAGGCTATTATAGTTGTTCTCCCTAAGCCGGGAAAGAACCCTCTCCTCCCGGATTCATACCGACCTATATCATTGTTGCCCACAGACAAAGATATTGGCTAAAGTGCTAGCTATGCGCCTGTCTAAGGTTATCTCCTCTTTTGTACATATGGATCAGTCTGGATTTTTACTGGATAGATCCACAGCGGTTAATATCAGACGTCTCTATCTTAATATGCAGATTCCGGTAGACAACCCAGGAGATATAGAGTCATCTGTTCCCTGGATGCCACTAAGGCATTTGATAGCATTGAGTGGGAGTATCTGTGGGAGGTACTAGAGAGGTTTGGTTTAGGGATAGTTTCCTAGCATGGGTGCGGTTGTTATATGGTAGGCCTACAGTGCGGGTATGGGTGAACGGATGTTTATCAGAAGGATTCCAGCTATACCAGGGAACCAGGCAGGGCTGCCCTTTATCTTTGTTACTGTTTGCTCTAGCCATCAAGCCATTGGCGGCTATTATTAGGAGTCATGACGGGATTACAGGGTTTAACCAAGGCGGGTCACAAGAGAAAATTGCATTGTATGTGGACGATGCCTTGTTGTTCCTGGCCGAGGCTAGGGAGTCTCTACCGGTGGTTGTGGATGTGATCGGTGCTTTTGGGTGCTACTCTGGCTTGGTGATAAATTGGAGCAAATAGTCTCTTCTCCCTGTGGATAATGTGGATGACTCTGTGACCTATACTCAGACAGGACTTCAGGTGGTGAGTGAATTTAAGTATTTGGGGGTGGTGGTGTACAGGAAACTCAGGGAATATGAGAAGCTGAACTTATCCCCCCTCATAGGCAGATTTAAACAAAAATGCATGTGTGGTCTAGGCTGCCGCTGTCGGTAGTAGGACGGATCAATCTTATTAAAATGCCGCAGCTACAGTACTTTATACATAATTCCCCCATATGGTTGCCTCTCAGGTTTTTTCACTCAATTAATAAGCTGTTTAGGGAGCTCATATGGAGAGGGGGCTCGGCGCGGTTGAGGCTGGAGACGCTGCACAGGAGTAAAACTGATGGGGGATTGGCTCTCCCGAACACGTGGGTGTATTTCTTAGCCGCTCAACTTCAGCATATGCGGGGTTGGGAAAGCTTGGAGGGAGATACCCAAAATAGGTTACCGAGAGGCTTCCTGGTGGTATCAAACCTATCCGATCCAGTAGATCCGAATATATAGCCAAGATTAATTGGCTAATCAACCTGGAACGAGGGGTCTATAGGAAAAGGGTTGCTCTGACCAAATTTCAAAAGCTTTGGACTCCCTGGATTGATGCCCCTGGGCTGGCGTCTAGGGAACTCCAGAGATACCGCTTGGGATTGGTGTGAGGGGTACTACTGCATGCTTTGTATATCTCTGTGGTTGGTCTTGTGGGACTTAGGGAATGTCTTTATACTATCTGTCTGATAACCTATGTAATGTTCTCTACAGGATCCAAGATTTAATTCAAATGTATTGATGGGAGTTGTGGAGGGGAGGGGCACGTATCGTCACGCTGAAATGTTGGTGTGGTCGGGAGGAGTGAGGCGTGGCGGATAGAGAGCATCTTTAGGATATTTTGTTGGGGGAGGGTATGGGGGTGTTGGGGTTTTCTGTATGTAAAATTCATATTCTGCTAATAAAAATGACTCAATAAAAAAAAAAAAAGATGAAGTCTCCAGAAGACTACAGCAAACAGTATACCGCAGGTGTGTTTTTGCTACTGTTATATGAAATAAAAGTTTAATTGACCTCCCCTGTGTATGTCCATTTAATTCCTCATTTGTAACATTTTAATGTCACGATCAGTGGGGGGGACTCCACACTGAACACAGGAGGGAAGGGGAACAGTAACTGGGCCTGGAAACCAGGGAGGAAAACAGGTCACCTCCTGGACAACCCTAATCCGGGCCCTGACTACCTATCAATATGAATAGACCTCGAAGGTAGGAATATTCATAAGCAGTAGACATAGGCCCTGATTTCCCTATAAGGCCCTGGAATAAGTAGAGGACCAGAGACAACCCATTCCTCCCCAGATGGACGAATGAAAGTCTCTGTCTCAGGCACAGATACAATAGGGAAAATAACAAATACAAACAAATGCAACACTTAACTTCTGTAGAGATGGAAGAACAGAAACACCAGATAGGATCTCAAACCAGCTTAGCCAAACCCAAATGAAGCTATCAACCGCATAGTCAGAAGGGTGGAGTGAGACTATAAAGGGTAGAAGTGATGACCACTGAGCTACAGCTGGGAAAAGGGAAGTGGTCATTAACCCTGAATCAAGACTGAATCAAGAGAAATAAATGAGGCTGTTAGATTCCTCCACGCTCAGCCAATCGCCTTAATTTCCTGACATCAGTCACCTGAGAGACTGACAGTACCCTTTCCCCTTCTACGGGTGACCTCCGGGCACACAGGACCGCCCTTATCAGAGTGGGCTCTGTGAAAGGCCTTTAGATGATTTGCATTAACATCGGCCGCTGGAAGCCAAGTCCTCTCCTCTTGTCCGTAACCCTTCCAGTGGACGAGATACTGGAGGGATCTATGGAGAAATCGGGAATCCACAATCCTGCTGATTTGAAATTCTAAATTACCATCCACCATGACAGGAGAAGGAGGCCAGGAGGACGGCTCAACAGGTTTGACACATTTCTTCAAAAACGACTTATGAAATACATTTTGAATTTTCAGAGCATGAGGAAGTTCAAGACAGAAGGCTAAAGGGTTACCAATGACAGTGATCTTATATATTATGGACCAATAAATCTTGAGCCCAACTTCCACATCACTTTAACTACTGCGAATGCTCCGGCGAACGTCTGGTTTTGCGCAGTTCGCCGGAACATGCGCAGTAGTTAAAGCGATGCCGTGCCAACAATGGGCATCGCAGTGCGCATGCTCCAGCCCGGCGAGGCAGTGCACAGTCGCGGGATCTCGGCCGGACCAAAGGATGGCGCAAGGGAATAGGAGGGCGGGCATATGCAGAGGCTGGGGCGGGGGAACAATGAAAAAAGGCAGGGCAGCCTGGGCACCAGCACAGTGAACGCCGCCCCTGGGCACTTGCGAGTGCTAATTTGCATATCAATCAAAGTTCGTTTTTCCAGCTTCTGCAAGTCTAAAGACAAAGACAAAGGTACCATAACATTCATGTATAGATGTGCTATAGGGCAATGTAAGCACTGTATATGGCCATATGGAGGTGACAGACTCCCTTTAAGCTTAGTTTCTTGTGGACAGCCACACAGAATCACCCACTCTCAGGTCCGGACCATTCATACGTCTCCTGTCAGCCACACGCTTATACCTGTTTCCCATCTTTTTCCGTTTATTTAGAATTTTACGCCAAATCGAAGACAAAGAAGAGGAAAATTGTTCCTCCTCAGGAATACCAGAAGTTTGAGAACCAGAAAATGTGACAAACTGTGGATGTAATCCATATACCCCAAAAAACGGCGACTTATCAGTGGACTCCTGTCTACGGTTATTAATGGCAAACTCAACTAACGAAAAGAATGCAGACCACTCTTCCTGGTTCTCCGAAACAAAACATCCCAAGTAAGTCTCCAGATTCTGATTGGTGCGCTCTGTCTGTCTATCTGTTCGACTGAGGATGAAAAGCCGAAGAAAAGGACAATTGTACCCCCAGTCGAGTACAGAACGCTTTCCAGAATCTGGAAACAAACTCAGTCCCCCGAACAGACACCACATCAGAGGAAATGCTATGTAGTTTCACGATGTTATCGACAAACACCTGTGCAAGAGTCTTGGCATTAGGTAGAGCAGGAAATGCTATAAAATGCGCCATTTTGCTAAACCAATCAACTACCACCAGGATCACGTTTTTTCCCGAATAATTCGGTAAATCCGTGATAAAGTCCATCGACAAAGTCTGGACGGGATGGGTAACGGAAGAAGAGATCCAGAAGGCAGAGTATGTGTCACCTTAGCACGAGCACAGGTACAACAGGCTAACACATAGTCCTCAACACACTTACGCAGCCCTAGCCACCAAAATCTGTGAGAGATGAGATCGACAGTGGATCTACTCCCAGGGTGTCCAGCCAAGACATTACAGTGATGTTCCTCAAATACCTTATGACGCAAGTCTGAAGGAACAAACAATTTCCCTGGAGGACAATAGTCCAGAGCATCCTCTTGAGCCTCCAACACCTTAGCCTCAAGATCAGGATATAGGTCAGATATAACTACCCCTTCAGACAAAATAGGACTAGGATCTTTAGAATCACCCCCCCCACCTCGGCAGGAAAGCTGCAAGACAAAGCGTCCGCCTCGACGTTCTTAACCCCAGGGCGGTAGGTGACAATGAAGTTAAATCTGGTGAAAAACAGCGACCATCTGGCCTGCCTTGGATTCAGTTGTTTAGCTGTCTCAAGGTAAGCCAGATTTTTGTGATCAGTAATTACCGTAATAGGATGAATTGCTCCTTCCAACCAATGGCGCCATTCTTCAAAAGCCAACTTAATGGCCAGCAATTCCCTATTACCCACAGTTCTATAAAGAAGGACTGTGCAGCTTGTATATCTTCCAACGGGAAACTGTTCAGTCAGACTCAGAAGCAAAGAGTATCTGTCACTTGTATTTAATTACTGGGCTTGCACTCCAACTCCAATCTCAGTCATTTACTTTATTTACTAGATGTTATTCGGAAAGAGCTTGAAATTGTGAAGTACTGCAAATCATATGAAATATTTCCTCGGTTTTTCCCCTGCCCGACCCGGGTTTCGCTTTCGTTTGCTTCGTCAGGGGCAACGCGGTGTACAAGCTGCGCGGTCCATCTTGATAGAACTTTGGATCTAGTGTGAATTGGAACCTACCTCTCCATAGACCTGCTGCACTTGGAACAAGATTGCGGTTTGAGACATTCTTTTTGATCTTTGAATCAAATTTATCTCTATATCCCTATTACCCACGAGAAAAAAAAAGCACATGGGTGCCATTTACTAGGTGAATGACCTTGCGACAAAACTGCTCCCACCCCTACCTCGGATGCGTCAACCTCTACAATGAATGGCTGAGACACGTCCGGTTGCACCAGAATTGGGGCTGAAGTAAAACATTCCTACACAGCAGAAAAGGCTTTTAACGCCGCCTCAGACCAAACAGAGAAATCGACCCCTTTCCTAGTCATGTCTGTTAAAGGTTTAACAACAGTTGAATAGTTCAAGATGAATTTACAGTAGTAGTTGGTGAATCCCAAAAAGTGCATAAGCGCTTTCAGATTTTCGGGTCGATCCCAGTCCAACACTGCACGGACTTTCTCGGGATCCATACAAAAACCTGAGGGTGAGAGCAGGTAACCCAGGAATTGCACCTCCTGAACATCAAAAACACATTTTTCCATCTTCGCATACAATTTATTCTCTCTTATGGTCTGTAACACCTGTCTCACATGATCCTTATGAGTCTCCATGTCTGGAGAATAAATTAGTATGTCATCCAGATATAAAACAACAAATCTCCCCACTAGATGATGAAAGATGTCATTGATAAAGTGTTGAAAAACCGCTGGAGCATTGTTAAACCCAAAGGGCATGACCAGGTTTTCAAAATGACCCTCAGGGGTATTAAATGCGGTCTTCCACTCATCCCCCTCCCTGATCCATACCAAATTACATGCCCCCCTCAGATCCAATTTAGAGAACACCTTGGCACCGACAATCTGACTAAACAAATCCGGAATCAAAGGAAGGGGGTAAGGCTCATGGATGGAAATACGGTTGAGCTCACGGAAGTCCAGACATGGTCCAAGGGTACCATCTTTTTTTATTTATTTTTTACAAAGAACAACCCAGCAGCCACTGGGGATTTGGATGGTCTGATATGACCCTTCGCCAAGCTCTCGGTAATATACTCTCGCATTGCCTCTCTTTCGGGCTCCGAAAGATTATACAACCGAGATTTGGGCAGTTTAGCTCCAGGAATAAGATTGACGGGACAACCATATTCCCGACGCGGGGGTAACTCCTGGTTACCACTCTCAGAAAACACATCAGAAAATTTGGAAATGAACGAGGGTACAGTTTTAGTGGTGACCACAGAGAAAGATGCATTAAGACAGTTGTCCATGCAAAAATCACTCCAATCAAGAATCTGTCTCGCTTGCCAGTCGATGGTAGGGTTATGTTTGCTTAACCATGGTAAGCCCAAAACCATCGGAGCAGGCAGACCCTCCAATACATAACAGGAGATAGATTCCTGATGCAAATCACCCACTCTTAAATGGATGTCATTTACCACCTGAGACAGGCATTGTTGGGTATGAGGTGCAGAATCAATTGCAAAGACAGAAATGCTTCTCTCTAGTGCACTAATAGTCAACCCATGAATACGAACATACTGTCCATCAATCAGGTTAACCCCAGCCCTCAATAAAGTCCCAGGAGTAGCTCCCCCAACTGCATGGGCTCCTCACAAGGCGTAACCACAGGTGTCTCTTTACCATAAGTGTCAAAGGAAGCTGCCACCTTATTTGACAGTACGTCCTGAGGATGAGGACCCTTAGATCCCCCTTCAGGCGTCTATCCAGACATAGCTGCATCCAATGACTCAGGTTTTCAATGAAAGGCCAACGCGTTCTGCAGCCTCTCAGATAGACCCTGACAGAACTGGCTACGGAGAGCAGGATCACTTCACTCCGTATTCGTAGCCCATTTTCTAAATTCAGAGCAAAAGATCTCCGCAGAGCGTTCTCCCTGCCGTAAACCACGTAACGTCATCTACCGACTGGATGTATGGTGATCCGGTCAGCAGAGAAAAATCCCACGACTGTGCATCATCCTAAGGCCTCATGCACACGACCGTTGCTTGGGTCCGCATCCAAGCCGCTGTTTTGGCGGCTCGGATGCGGACCCATTCACTTCAATGGGGCAGCAAAAGATGCAGACAGCACTCAGTGTGCTGTCCGCATCGGTGGCTCCATTCCGCGGCCCCGTTTAAAAAATATAACATGTCCTATTCTTGTCCGCGCTTTGCGGACAAGAATAGGCATTTATATTGCCGGCGTCCGTTCTGTAAATTGCGGAAGGCAACACGGGCTGCTTCCGTTTTTTGCGCCACACACAGCAATCCTCACCAGAGGGAATCTCCAGCCATCTGGCCACCAATGCTGTTGGCGTCCCCAAGACTTGAAAAGGGAGTTAGAAACTCCGAAATGCGTTGTCCACTGAACAGAATAAATAGCATCGATACCAAAAGTCTCTGAATCCAGGTCTTCTTTGTGCGCCAAAGAGGTACCCACACCGTGTGCTAGCACACAAACGATTCATCACTTCCTAAACAGTCCTCAGGAGGCTTGGCAACTCCATCCAAAAGGTACAGGCAGCACCGACCCACCCCCACCCCCCCCCCCCCTGGTGTTTCTGCTCTTACGGATGTTGTGCCCATACACGCACAACACCAAAAGGTGAGCATATTTCATCCACTTTGTTAGCTGATTATCGTTGCTCACTACCCTATGAGCGCCTCTCCCTATTTTTTCTCCTGCCATAATTGCCATAATCTAAATGTGTAAGGGGGAACTCAAGAATGAAACTTCCAAGTAAGAGACCAAAATTTCAAATACAGCCAGACGATGATGGTTTGTCATCTGATGACTAAAATGACCTTTTCACCCATTGAACGTCCATAATGCTTGAAATCGTTCATTTTCATAAACTCTAGTATAATCTGTACAGACACCTTACACGTGACTGCAGAGTTACAGGGTTTATTTAAAGCCTGTAACCATGGAGATAGATATGTCTGCATAGGAGCGGTGTTCAAAATGTTAGACAACGCTTTTAATGAAGATGATTTGTACTGTATTACAAACAAAGGGGCAAGAAACAAAACTTAATTGCAAAGGTGTATATATTCTTTCAAACTTTGGAAGCACTAAAATGCACATGCTTCAAAATTTATTTAGACTAAGGATATTTTCAAGAAAACGGGTAAAACGCACATTCCATTTTATTAAAAAATGTTTTATTACTATTTTTACATTTCCTTAGACAAATTCTGTTATGGCAGTGGGTGTGGAACCACTGGGTAACCCAGTGTCATCCTGGCAGTCCCCTGGCATTCATCCTTTAACCCCTATAGATGTTCACTGCAGGGGAACTACCAGGCTGCTGTCTCTTCGAGTAGACTCTGCGTCGTTGACAGCTGACCCACTGGGGTCAGGGACACCGAAGCAGAGCACCAAGGGGTCATGATAAATCGCAGTCAGAGACAAGTCGAGGTCAGGGCAGGCAGAGTACAGGCAATCTGATATAGTCCAAGCTCACTGCAGGCAGTAAAGGGTAAACAGGCATAGGTTGGATCAGACAGTGGAGAATCAGAGTAAGGAATTGAGCAGAAGTCAGTACATGGGCAGACAAATAGAACTGCACACCTTCGCAGGAACTAGCAAGTAAGATAAATCTATTGTTCAGGCACCCTCTCACTGGAGAAGGTCCCTTACATACCTCAAGGTGTCCAGCCATAGGCTGGAGGAGGTTAGGGCGTGTGCAAGCTGGCCTTTCAAGAACTGAAGGGCGCGGTGTGAGGATAGAGGGGGAAGAAACTAAGAAGGCAGCAGCCTGTGTGGAGGAATAGAGCTTCCCCAGTGGCCAGACCTGCCGAGAGGGCATGGAGAGTGGGAAGCAGGTCTGCACTGCCAGGACCTGGAGTGCTCAAACAGGTTAGCAAGATAGCAGTAGCCCAAAGCCAGAGCTGCAACAACAACTTTTTTTTACTACTTGTCACTTTTTATCTTAAAGGGGTTCTGCACTTTTATTTAACTGATGATCTATCCTCTGGATAGATCATCAGCTTCTGATAGGCGGGGGTCCGACACCCGGGACCCCCGCCAATCAGCTGTTTCAGAAGGCAGCGGCACTCCAGCAGCGCCACGGCCTTCCCACTGTTTACCGCCGGCCCACTGACGGCCACTACATAAATCTGTGCCAGTTACTGGTGCTGGAGCTACTGCAAAACAGCGGATCAGAAGGTGTGCTTGGAATCAGACTCTCGTCCACCTGATATGGATGACCTATTGTAAAAATGGGCCATCAATAGAAAAGTCTGATAAAAACATAGAGGGATAAGAACACGTGCCACTTAACCTGAACCTACTCAGGGGTGTAGCTATAGGGGAAGCAGCTGATTTGGGGCCCGAACTCAGAAAAGGCCCACCCATGAGGAGGACTAAAAGATTTTTATTGTCAGGTCCCCTCAACAGTATTATACATACATTTTTATAAAGTGACTCTGTAGGAAACCGAAACAACAGCTGCCGGGCTTGGTCTGAGAAAACAATCTTGACTAGACACAGGAGGAGGGGGCTGTGAAGAAGTTGCTGAGGGGGTGGGGGACAGTTCCAAAATTTGCTGTGGGGGCCAGTCATTTCTAGTTACGCCACTAAACCTACTGTTTACATGTTCAGACAAAAGTAGGGGGGGGTAGAAGAGGAGGTAAAATGGAGGCTTCCAGGCAAACAGATTTGGAACAGAACATGATAAAATAAGAGGGCATCATGATGGGGTTTTGATTTGTTTTACCATCATTCACATCAACAATTCACTGGGGTTAAACAAATTCCAAACTTGAAAGGCAAAAAAATAATTTTAGGCACTGCAAAACGCCAAACCAAAAGGAACAGCGTCATGGAAATTTTCTGAGAGAAACACAAAATATTCATAAGTATTAGGCAACATTCTTCGCTTGCCAATATCACATCTGCACACCATAAACAGTCAATGGGAAGGATTCTGTTTCATCCAGAGAACACACCATGAACTTTGTACCAACTTAACTGCAAGGTCATTCTGCTCCACCAGCAATCACAAACCCCTGTCTCTGCAAACACCCCTCCTACACATGAAATAGAGGGGGACAGAGCCAAACTGCAGCTCATACGTTCTGTACAACCCTACAGCAGTCACCATGTATGTGAGATCACTATTCGTCCTTCTAGGTAAGTAAAATGGCCGTTCCTTACAGCTAAGATTACATGCGAGTCCAGTCAGTTACAAAAATGTCTCCAAAGGTATTATAGTAGTTATATTCTTGTACATAGGAGGCAGTATTATAGTAGTTATATTCTTGTACATAGGAGGCAGTATTATAGTAGTTATATTCTTGTACATAGGAGCAGTATTATAGTAGCTATATTCTTGTACATAGGGGCAGTATTATAGTAGCTATATTCTTGTACATAGGGGGCAGTATTATAGTAGTTATATTCTTGTACATAGGAGGCAGTATTATAGTAGTTATATTCTTGTACATAGGAGCAGTATTATAGTAGTTATATTCTTGTACATAGGAGGCAGTATTATAGTAGTTATATTCCTGTACATAGGAGCAGTATTATAGTAGTTATATTCTTGTACATAGGGGCAGTATTATAGTAGTTATATTCTTGTACATAGGAGCAGTATTATAGTAGTTATATTCTTGTACATAGGAGGCAGTATTATAGTAGTTATATTCCTGTACATAGGAGCAGTATTATAGTAGTTATATTCCTGTACATAGGAGCAGTATTATAGTAGTTATATTCTTGTACATAGGGGGCAGTATTATAGTAGTTATATTCTTGTACATAGGAACAGTATTATAGTAGTTATATTCTTGTACATAGGAGGCAGTATTATAGTAGTTATATTCTTGTACATAGGAGGCCGTATTATAGTAGTTATATTCTTGTACATAGGGGGGCAGTATTATAGTAGTTATATTCTTGTACATAGGAGCAGTATTATAGTAGTTATATTCTTGTACATATGAGGCAGTATTATAGTAGTTATATTATATTCTTGTACATAGGAGGCAGTATTATAGTAGTTATGTTCTTGTACATAGGAGGCAGTATTATAGTAGTTATATTCTTCTACATAGGAGCAGCATTATAGTAGTTATATTCTTGTACACAGGAGCAGCATTATAGTAGTTATATTCTTGTACATAGGGGCAGTATTATAGTAGTTATATTCTTGTACATAGGAGCAGTATTATAGTAGTTATATTCTTGTACATAGCAGTATTATAGTAGTTATATTCTTGTACATAGGAGGCAGTATTATAGTAGTTATATTCTTGTACATAGGAGCAGTATTATAGTAGTTATATTCCTGTACATAGGAGCAGTATTATAGTAGTTATATTCTTGTACATAGGAGGCAGTATTATAGTAGTTATATTCTTGTACATGGGAAAAGTATTATAGTAGCTATATTCTTGTACATGGGAACAGTATTATAGTAGTTATATTCTTGTACATAGGAGGCAGTATTATAGTAGTTATATTCTTGTACATAGGAGCAGTATTATAGTACTTATATTCTTGTACATAGGAGGCAGTATTATAGTAGTTATATTCTTGTACATAGGAGGCAGTATTATAGTAGTTATATTCTTGTACATAGGAGGCAGTATTATAGTAGTTATATTCTTGTACATAGGATTATTATTATAGTAGTTATATTCTTGTACATAGGAGCAGTATTATAGTAGTTATATTCTTGTACATGGGGCAGTATTATAGTAGTTATATTCTTGTACATAGGAGCAGTATTATAGTAGTTATATTCTTGTACATAGGAGGCAGTATTATAGTAGTTATATTCTTGTACATAGGAGGCAGTATTATAGTAGTTATATTCTTGTACATAGAAACAGTATTATAGTAGTTATATTCTTGTACATAGGAGGCAGTATTATAGTAGTTATATTCTTGAACATAGGAGCAGTATTATAGTAGTTATATTCTTGTACATAGGAGGCAGTATTATAGTAGTTATATTCTTGTACATAGGAGCAGTATTATAGTAGTTATATTCTTGTACATAGGAGCAGTATTATAGTAGTTATATTCTTGTACATAGGAGCAGTATTATAGTAGTTATATTCCTGTACATAGGAGCAGTATTATAGCAGTTATATTCTTGTACATAGGGGCAGTATTATAGTAGTTCTATTCTTATACATAAGAGCAGTATTATAGTAGTTATATTCTTGTACATAGGAGCAGTGTTATAGTAGTTATATTCTTGTACATAAGAGCAGTATTATAGTAGTTATATTCTTGTACATATGAGGCAGTATTATAGTAGTTATGTTAGTTATATTCTACATAGTGGCAGTATTAAAGCAGTTGTATGTTTGTACATAGGGGACATACACTGAGCTTATGGTTACACATTCATCACAATTATTATTCACTGTATGTTCTTTGTTTTGCAGTGTTAACGGTAGAAAATGTAGGTGAGTATGTTTTTTGTGGTAAAATTTATATAGAAATCTATAAAACTTGGTCACTTTAGGGGTACTTAACAGCAATGCACAACTTAAAGAGAAATTCAGGTAAGATGAATAGTCTCACTTTGTAATCCATAAGTAGGTCCTTTACCCAGGCAACGTTTACTTGAAGAAAAAAGTCCTAAATCGGAGACAGGCAAAGTAGTGAAATCTCAACAGAAAAAATGGGTGCTTTCTCCACCACTCCATAAAACTCAATGCTGTATCATGTACAGATTAAAAACATTTTGCAAGGAACGATAAAAAAAAAATTCTATGCATTTCGGAAGATGGTGTCATTTCTCATTAGTCACAGTATATCCAAAATGTGTTGGGTTTTAATAACTTCCCTGTCTCCAGAGCACAGAGGAGTTTCAGATGGCTTAAATGTATTACTGCAGTTACAGTCTTATCCACAGGGGATGATTACATAGTATTTTATTTGTATGTCTTTGAAGAACACAGCAAGGCCATTTTTACTTTTTGTGTGTTACAGGAGCAAAGGTCGTGGTGACTTTTAACCCAAACTGGAACAAGATCTTCACAGGAGAATCTCTAAATATGACCTGCCATGTGAACTCGACTGTAGAAGATGTCACATATCAGTGGTTCAAAGATGGTTATTTGATATATTCTGGAAAAACATTTACAATATCATCTGCACAAGTGGCAAACAATGGTAACTACCAATGCCAGACAGGTGCTGGTGAGAGAAGTGACTCAACCAGACTGGAAGTCCATAATGGTGAGTAAACTATTAAAAAGGTTGTCCCACAAAAAATATTCTACAGTTTTGAAACCAGCACTTGGATCTGAACACTTTTGTAATTACATATATTTAAAAATTTAACATAGCCACGAGTTATTCAATAACATTTATCTGTATGGCGCCACCTGCTTTTTGTTTGTTTCTTATATCTTTGACCTGCTCACTGAGAAGGCCGCACATGCTCAGTTTCATCCAACAGCTGCCTCCTGAGCTGTGATAGGGAGAGCTGAGACACGCCCCCTGAGCTGTGATAGGGAGAGCTGAGACACGCCCCCTGAGCTGTGATAGGGAGAGCTGAGACACGCCCCCTGAGCTGTGATAGGGAGAGCTGAGACACGCCCCCTGAGCTGCAGCAGAAAAGACCCTCCCCCTGAGCCGTCAGCTTGATATAAATCTAGCAGAGCAATGAATGGGGAGATCTCTAGATCCATGTGAGGCACAGGGCTGGTTCTGGCTTTGTTAGAAAAGGGTTTGTCAGTCACTATATGATGTCTGATATTTATTTTTTACAGTAGTCATGGGATAACACCTTTAAATAAATGTATATTGGTAAATTACTTCACAGGAGTGGAGATCAATATGATAATGGTACTTTTTTATTATATTTACTGTTATTTGTGAACCCTTTTGTATCATCGCTTGAACAGGCCCCTTTAAATTGGAACAGCATTAAGACATGTAACAAACACCAATGGGTTTGCCCATCACAGCCTTTGATATGTCACTACTGTCAGATAGAAGAGGGTCCCACCTCTGGGACCCACTTCTATATTCAGAACGAGCCCCCTAAAATGAAGGAGAGTACACCACAGATGAGTGGGTGTTCTTCATTCACTGCTATGGGTGTTATGAAAATAGCTGAGCAAATTTTCTTGGCTATTTTGAGAAGTCCCATCGCAGCGAATGAAGAACACACCAGATATTCATGGCTACCTCTCCATTCACTGCTATGGGAGTACTAGAAATAGCCAAGCCAGTGCTCAGCTATTTTCTGAACTCCAACAGCAATGAATGGATTGTGGCCACGTTTACACAGAGCACTCTCCTTCACTTTTAAGGGCCCATTCTGGACCCACACCTATCATTAGCTTGCGATGCCATCAATGGCTTAAATGTCTGAGATGGGAATACCTATCTAAGAATAAAACTTTCACTACATATGGCACCTAAACAGCACACTTGTTGGTTCCCAGTTCATGTAAAATACTCAATAGCACACAATGATTAATAGTATTCCACAGCTACCACTGGGGTTTTCTGGTGGCCATTATTGCTAGGGGACTCAAAAAAGTCTTGATAGATTACCTAAAGAACCAGTGCTTCCCAGGTGAATTTTGGGGGGTTTAACAGTTATGATGTTCCATTACAGCTGAACTGCAAACATTGCAAGAAAGGGGAATGGGGTTGTATATCATAAAACCAGTCACCAAATGTTCTACCATCACTTAGTTGGGTTAGTTATGGTTCATAAACCAGTGAGCAGTAACATATCATTGGGCGTTTATTGACCTCAACATCACAGTCCTCCAGAGAAAAGGGGCTCACACGCCTTCAATGACTGTCAGCCGAACGAGGCAGCTCTCTCTCATGACTAAATACTTCACACACAGATTGGTCAAAAGTGTATTCAATGGGGAGATAGGAGAAAGCCAGACATCTCTGGAAATGGCTTATCTTCTGAAGAACAAAAGCATCAGACATTAAAATTCAAAGCATTCAATCCTTTTGTTGTTTGTGAGAGTTTGGATATCCCTAGACATATTAGACTGTCGGTTAATCCTGCCAAAACCAGCAGCAATAGCCTAATGTGTATGAGGGCCTTTAGAGATGCTTTTGTTCCAAGGCTAAAAGGTCATATGTAAAGGCTTTGTCTAAAGTAGATGACACCGTTAAATCAGCCTTTGAATGTTTTCTGATATCACATGGAAATGTATTTTTTGCACTAAGGCCACATGCACATGGCGGTATCCATATTTTTCTCCCCAAACTATGGATTCACAAAATACGGATACCAGATATATATTTTTTTTTATTGAACTCCAGAGTAATGTGACTTTCTTCACCCTATGCAACAAACAAAATCCACTGTGCCACACAAAGAGTGCACAAGGTCGCGGTCTATCACAGGCCCTCTCTGCAAGAGAAGGTCCCCACATAAACTAATCCCCAACCCTCCAGGCCAGAAGGCTCCCGCAAGGGTCAGGGGCTAGTGGCTAACTTCAGGCGAAGCCGAGGAAGTGCCCGTCTTTGCTCTGGCTTCCATCAGAGATGCCACCTCAGGTGCTGGCCAAGAGTTTCAATTTAGGTCTAGCCTCTCCCTGAAGGGAGAAGGCAAGGGGTTGGGGTGTGAGAAACCTGATGGCCACACACACCTCTAGACCTCAGGGGGTAGCCTGTTAGGGTGCCGCAACCCAGAAAAGTCCTAGTGACAAGCAAACATGGAAGGTAAACACACAGTGAAACACAAAAAATAATAAAGTGAATGTGTGCCGATATGGCACGAAAATAAAAAAAAAATCCCTATCTTGCCAAGTCGCGAAGTCCGGGCAAAGAGAGGCTAGTGCGCTCAAAATGTGAGAATGTAAAGATCGTGCAAATGTGCCATCAGTCAGTGGGCTCCTACACCCAGTGAGTTCAGGCACCCCAGAGTCACTCCTGGGAAACATATGCACCTCGGACTTTCAAACAACGCCCCTGGCTAGACAATTGTTTCTAACTTTACACCCTCTATTAGTTGGCTTACTTTTGTCCAAAATGTTGGTTCATATGTTCATGTCTTAAGCAGGCCTCCTTTGCGATAAGCCAGGCCTCCTTTTCGATAGGCCAGTACTCCTTGTTAAAATGTGGATTTCACAAAAATGTCACAATCACATTGCTAAATTTTCCCTATTATCTTGCATTTTAGGCTACGTTATCTTACAGACATCTCCGTATGTTTATGAAGGAGACAACCTCACACTACGATGTCACCATCATCCTGGATACCTGGCAAAGCAGACGATATTTTACAAGAACAATGCCGTTATAAAACACTGGGGCCCTGAGGATGAATTACATATTGAGAATGTCGACGTGAATTCGAATGCCAAATACAAATGCACAAAGCAGGTCAACCACCATCTACTGTACTACCAACATACAGATGAAACCTCGGTTTCTGTTCAAGGTAAGGTGGAATTCTGTTTTGTATTTATGATTTTATGGCTGTTTGGCCTTATTTTTTACTTTTAAGTTAGTGTCAAGTAGATTTTAGCTACCAAAGCGCATATACACTACTCACAAAAAGGTAGGGATATTTGACTTTTGGGTGAAAAGTGCAGGCCACTCCATTTGAGGTCCCCCCAGTCTCCAGCAGCCGTTCTCTAATGATGCGACCTCAATGATCTGGCGCATTGTCGTCCATAAAGATGAAATTAGGCCTGTGTTCACGCAGAGGCACAATGACTGGATTAATGATGTTATTCAAGTAGTATAGGCTTGTCATAGACAAAGTGTAGGGCAGTTCTGTATGGATTAGACACACCTGCCCACACTGTAACACCACCACGACCAAAGGCTCAGGAATGGCTGATGTATAGCGCTCTCCTTGACGTCTCCAACATCATTGGTGGCCATCATTTCTGCTCAGCGTGAACAGCACTGAGGCCCACGAGTCCAGCGTAGATGCTCCTTGGCCCATGCCATACGATGATGCCTGTATCTTTAACATAGCTAAGACGAATCTGTCATTAACTCAATTGAAAGTCAATGGAGGACGGATCCGTTTTCTATTGTGGCAGAGAAAATAGATCCGTCCCCATTGACTTGCATTGGGGGTAATGCCGGATCCGTCTTGCTCTGCATCTCAGGACGGAAAGAAAACCGCAGCATGCTAAGGTTTGCTCGACGGTATGAGAACTGAACGGAATGCATTTTGGAGGATTCTGTTCTGTTTAGTTCAGTTTTGTCCCCATTGACAATAAATTGGGACAAAACTGAAGTGTTTTTTTCCGGTATTGAACCCTTATGACAGAACTCAATACCGGAAAACGTAAACGCTAGTGTGAAAGTAGGCTTAAACTACTTTACTTCACCACCAGAAGAAGGATTTAACTGAAATATTTGTTAGGGTTGGTGCCATCCATTGAACACCTTTGACATCGGGTGTGTAACTTTTTTGGGGCACAAATCCAGACAATGCTCTATGGGACAAATAGCATCCACATAGACCCCGGGCTTCTCCGGGGTGGTCAGGAGATGGTAGCTTTCCATTATTCTCGGCAGGCAGAGGCCCTTGTGGATGCTGGTGAGGAGGAGGAGCCCTGGGACTGGTACAAAGGGAGCTAAACTGTGAATAGGCTCCTAGTGCATCTTTGTGAGGGGTCAGGGTGGTTACCACACCAAGAATCGACCTGTGCATTCTTGGTGCAGTCTTAAAAAGCACGCAGGAAAGACCATCAGTTGCATGAACTGAGGCACAGACTCCCATTGAAAATAATGGGAGGTAGTTTCAGAGCAGATTTGGCAAGGTTTTCAGCCCCAAATCCGCACTGAAAATCCTCTTTGTGAACATACCCTACGGGTACATTCACACGTTCAGGATTCATGTGCAGAGAATCCGCAGGTGTTCGCAGGCAAATCCGTGCAGTCAATATAGAACTGAGGACAGAAATGGCACTTTCACACTTGCGGCAGAAGATTCCGGCAGGCGGTTCTGTCGCCGGAACTGCCTGGCGGATGCAGCAATCTGGACGCAAACAGATGCATTTGTGAGACGGATGCAAAATATGCATAACAGATGCACAGGATTAGCTTTTTTGTCTTTATTTTTCTGTTCTTTTGACATATTGGAAGAATGGAAAAATAACAGTGGTGTAAACGCTCCCTTAATGGGACGGCTCATGCTTGTGATAAGGTTACCATAGATATACCTTTAACCTCTCTGATTTGCATACATTCCCATAATGCACTGCCTCATAATCTCCTTATGTTTAATAGATGTCTCATAAGAGCATTTTTTGAAAACACCAATGGCATTGCTGGGGAATCCCATTGCTCACCTCCTAGTGTCTTATTTGTTGGGCAGTGTGGGAGCTCCAGTGGTAAGTGCTGGTGTCTTAGTGTGGTGAGGTCCTTGGTTCAAATCAGATCAAGAGCAACCATTGCATGAAGCTTGTGTGTTTGCCTTTAGCTAAAAGGATAAGCAAAATAAATAGGATTTGAACCAAGGATCCCAGTGCTATCCCCTAAGCCGCCATGTTCCCCAACACACAAAAGCATTTTTAAAAACACCAATGGCGTTGCTCGAGAATGCCATTGCTCACCTCCTAGTGGTCTTGCTTGTTGAGCAGAGTGGTGGGGTCCATCGTTCAAATCTGATCAAGCTTGTATGTTTACCCTTGGTTAAAAGGATGAGCAAAAACAAATTGGACTACGGATTCCAATGCTATCCACTAAGCCACCATGTTGCGCAACACACAAAAGCATTTTTGGAAACACCGATGGCGTTTCTGGGGAATCCCATTGCTTACCTCCTAGGGGTCTTATTCATTGGGCAGAGTGGTAGCTCCAGTAGTAAGTGCTAATGTCTTAGTGTGGTGAGGCCCTTGGTTTAAATCTAACCAAGAGAAACACTTGCATGATGAAGCTTGTGTGTTTGCCCTTGGTTAAAAGGATAAACAAAATAAATTGGATTTAAACCAAGGATCCCAGTGCCGGTCCACTAAGCCGCCATATTGCCCAACACACAAAAGCATTTTTGATCAAGAACCGCTCGCGAGAACTTGAGCTCATTCTCCCTGGCTAAGAGCAGGGCGCTCTGATTGGATGCACTCACAGCCAGGGAGAAGAAAACCACTCCCAGGGATAATACAAGTCTCCGCCTAGTATAACCGAGTCGCCTCATTATAATAGAAGGCGCTAAAATATACGGGGCCAACAGAGGGCGAACGGGGGGGTTCTTTAGAGAAAAAAAAAAAGTGTCATGGCATAAGTGGGGGCGGCCCTATAAGGTAGGATAATAATTAGACTAGAGCTAGCCTGATAAAAGGTCCTCTTTAAAGGGGTTTTCCCATCTCAGCTAGGATATGCCCCCATTGTCTGATAGGTGCAGGTCCCAGTATCGAGAACGAAGCCCCGAAAGTGAAGGAGGGCGCACTGTATAGAGCTGAGTACATGGGTTGCTAGATGGCCGCTAGCACATCCGCAATATCCAGTCCCCATAGCTCTGTGTGCTTTTATTGTGTAAAAAAACGATTTTATACATATGCAAATTAACCTGAGATGAATCCTGTCCCGGAGATGAGTTTATTTTATATTTTTTTGTTTGAAAGTCTGATTTGAGGTCTGATGGGGTCTGAGGGGGTTAGAACTGAGGTTGAGTGGGGCTGATAGGGTCTGATCTGAATCTGAAGCGGGCTTGACGGTCTGGTGGGTGCTGGGGAGTCTGATCTAAGGCTTAGTGGGGCTGGGGGGGTCTGATCTGAAGCTGATAGGGTCTGGTTGGGGGACTGAAATGAGTCTGATGGGGGCTTGGGGGCTGATCTGAGGCTGATAAAGGCTGGGGTGTCTGATGGGAGGCTGATGCAAACTGGGGGGGTGGGTCTGATCTGAGGCTGATGGAGCTTGGGTTTCAGAATGGGTTGGATGAAGATTGGGTATCTGATCTGAGGTCGGATGAAAAATGGGGGTTTGATGGAAAATATTTTTTTTCTTATTTTTCTCCTCCAAATCCTAGGTGCATCTTATAGTCCGAAAAATACGGTACTTGCATCTGACATCTAGTAAAGCCTCTGATACTGTTACCTTGCCATCACTACTGGTCTACTGACCTGATATACTCACCACCTTAAACCCCTGCATTATCATTAGGAGTTGCATACTCCATACAGGACCTACACGATGACACACATGAAGATTCATGTGGGAGAGGAACGACCTGATGGATACTCCCTTATCCCCATGATTCGCTGCAGCTTGGGTTCGGTCCTGAGAAGGGGCAGGACTTTACCCCATAAAATGGTTCAGTTCCGGCAACAATAGCGTTGGACACCCTGCCACTGAACATGCTGAGTGGTGAGCGCGATGTTGCTTTGCAAATACTATCTAGGCTCATGGGCTCCTGATGACACACAGTTGGCCATGTAGATAGCATTATAGATAAAATGGATTGACTTTGAGACGGACTAGCAACAATGATTAATGGTCAGCAGTTATCTTATATACCCATAGTGGGGTCAGGACAATAGGACAGCAAGCCTGCACACAAGCTGGTAGGAGGTTAATTAATTGCTGGATTCTGTACCTCAATGGTTAAGATGGGTTCTGGGGGAAGTAAAGGGCCAAAAAAAAAATGCCATATCGCCCATACGCTGTTCATCACATAGGAGAAGTACTTTTATATTTTAAGTTTGGGCATTTTGGGATGCGGTGATACCAATGATCTTTATTTTTTTACTGTTCATTTTTTTTTTTAAATGGGGAAAGAAGGGAGATTTGATTTTTTTTAAGTTTATTTACACTTTTTACATTTATTTTAAAGGGCATCTGTCAGCAGATTTGTACCTATGATACTGGCTGATCCGTTACATGTGTGCTTGGCAGAAAAATTATGTTTTGATAAATGCAAATGAGCCTCTAGGAACAACGGGGGCATTGCTGTTACAGTCTCAGCTCTCTCAGCAACTGCCGTGTCCTTTAAGTCCCCCTAGGACTTTAACATGCAATCATCTGATCGCTTCTTCCATAGACTGCAACGACAGCAAGAAACACTATGCTTCCATAGAGACCTGCAATAGGCAGAAGCTAATAGGAACTTCACTATGGCATATCTTGGAGCCTTCAGAAGGTCTGAGGCTGCTACAACAACCTAACGGCTCCCTCGATCTCACTGCATGGGAAACACTCAGTCTCCGGGAGCATGGCACTCCCAGAAAAAGACTGCTCAGATTCCATGGTTGCAATTGACCACGGCATCTGATGGGGTAAAAGTCGATCACTGACTCTGTTACTGGGTGTCTGCTGTGTAAAACAGCCGGCACCCAGCAACTATGGTGCCCACGCAGCTCCCGACATTCGCTGTAAATTTGTGGTGGCTGGTCGAGAAGAGGTTCATTTATCTACCCCTGTGGATCTGTTAAGAATAAAAAAAATGGATCTTGTATCTTTCAAATTCGTAACCTCTTAATATCTACTTTCACTTCTCCTTTGACCACAAATAATCTCGAAATCTCTAAGAAATAAGAGAAGTACCTCCATCTGGTTACATCTACTTCCGGACTATTTCTAGACAGCATCACATGTGTGATCTTCAAATTTGTTGAGACTGTCATTCAAAGAAAACGCTATGTGATATAGTGTCAGGAGATATGAGGCATCTAGTACTAATTGTTCTACAAGGTTATTTCAAGAATCAAGCACTTCTCGGAAATCTGACTTTACTGTGAAACTTTCACCCAAATGTAAAGTCTGGCTCGTATAGTAGAGTAGCAACCTAAGAACTTTCCCCCTCTATACATCAGGAAATGTTGGAGTATATCAATAAAAGTTTTTTTTGATCTTAGATAATAATGCTATATTTCCTGGCAATGCCATAAATGTCTGATAGATAAGGGTGTGACAATCGGCGTCCCCCGACCCCCATCCACTTCTACGGGAATGAAGGACACATCAGAGTAGGCTGGAAGAGGGTTGGGAAACTTCTGTTTTCGACGCAAGTGCAGGACTGTCAACCAACCACCTTCCAAACTAACTCCTAAATAAGGGAATGGTGAGAACTTCATCTTTTGTACATCCATTTCGGAGACAACCGAACAGGCTAAAAGAAGGTAGGGTGATGTCTGCCTTTGACATAGATGTAGCACTGTCAAAAAGATAAGTCACCCAACCACCTTCCAACTCCTAGATAAGAGAATGGAGAGAACTGCTTCATCTATCAGACATTTAATGTCTTGTGAATATGCTATAAATGTCTGAGATAGGAACACTACTTTATTGTACCTAGAACACCACCGATTCTATAGTCCCGTTAACAGTGTCTACTGCTTAGGTTGTACATTTCTTCACGTTTCTTTCTCTCCTAGAATTGTTCTCACTTCCAGCAATAAGACTGAGCCCATATCCACTGACTGAAGGTGACCACATGGCCCTGACATGTCACACAATACTTAGTCCTCTCAGGCAGACCACGGTATTGCAGTTTGCCTTCTACAGAGATGGACAGAAAATTAAAGAATTTAGCTTGTCTAATAAATGTGAAATTCAGTCTGTGAAACAACATGATGCCGGGGACTATAACTGTGAAATCAAGACGTCTAACTACAGAATTAAGAAGATGAGCACTATGTTGACTATACAAGTGAACAGGAACAGCCAGAAGGGTGAGTGGGAACTTCTGAGAGAGTAACTGTGCTTTTGATCATGTCTTAAGGAGTTTTCTGAGTGTTTAATACTGATCATCAGTGTCAGTTATTGGTGGTGATCGAACACCTGGCGGGTGCCAATCAGCAGTTTGAAGAGGTTGCGGCCTCCTCGCAGCTTACCAAGCACATCGCCATCCAATGGATAGAGGCTCTGCTTAGTATTGCAGCTCAGCCCCATTCACTTGAATATGAAAGAGCTGCATTTAGCCCATGTGACTGATGAATGTGACATCACTGGCCTAGGAAGAGGCTGCAGCTCTCACTGGAACAGTTGCTGGGAGTCAGACCTCCACCGATCACATACTGAGTATTAAACACTCGGACAACTCCGTTATACTCTAGTCATAAATATACAAGCAATTAAAAATAATTTTGGATACTGATTGTTTTTATGTTACAGATTAAAAGTTATGTTTTAGGGGCTTTTTTCTGCAGTGGTTGATAAATATATATATATATATATATATATATATCTTGATAACCTTGTATTATTCTATGAATACTTAGCGACATGAGCTCAGGGTCCATCAATGTAATCTTCTGATATGTACCTATAAGTCAGAATATATTTGGCTGCATTTCTCCTAAAAATACAACTATCCAGACATTTTTTTATCAATTTCTTTTGTCAAATATTTTCTCTCTTTTAGAGTTGTTTAATCATTCGGAGACAGAAGTGATGTCTAAACCAGGTAATTTTCTTATTTAACCAAATCCCAAAATTTTCACCTGAATCCACTACAAGCTCTTGAATTTATACATATAAACCAGAAATTACAATGTGCTCTACATTCCAGTCTCCAGACGTATCCAGAGCTACAATCACAGTTATGGGCGTTCCTGTAAGCTTCCAGGGTTCAGGACTAAATATCTTAAAGGCTATATCTACACCATTGTACACCTTTTTTATTATTGCATTGTACCTGTTTTGAGCTAAAAATATTTTTTTCAATTGGTCTTTATTAAAAATGTTGAGCCCTTTTCCCTGCACAGCCTTGAGATTCTCCAGTAGCAGGATCGGAATTTTTACTCTGTTCCGTCAGGCAGCTCAGCTGACGGCTCCTGATCGGTGAACGCTGACCTTATAAACACTCATTAAACCTCAATGCCCATCTTATGGCTTATGACCTTTTAATAGTTTAGGGATAAGGGTTAATAGATGACTGCCACAAAGTGAAAGTACCATTCATACAGCTAGACAAACAGTTAACCCTTTGTGATAGAAAGACTTAATATTTTTAATAAAGACCTATTTTTTTTTTAAACTGATTTTTAGCCCAAAATGAGTAACATATAAATCATTAAAAAAAAAATCCCCAAAGGTGCACCTAGACTTTAATGCTTACTCCCTGCTGGTTCAGGGTCTGTATTTCCTGGTATGCCTTTGTGAGATTTATGGTATTTACAGTAGCGCTAGACAGTAGTAGGGGGGTTGATGAAAATACAAGTCCTAAAACACATGTTGTAGGAAGAACAATTATGAAAAGAAACAGAGCGTAGTAGAGTAAACCTCATCTACAAACATTAGATTGTACCGATTGCACAAATCTTCACTGGGACCCTCCAAGAATCTTGGAGATAGCTTTGTGTATTAAGGGTCCCTTTACACAGACCGGGAATCCACCAGATAATCGGAAGGAGTGCTCACGAGTGATTATCTGGCAGTGTAAAGGTGCCGCTGATTACATTAGTTCAAACCAGGATTTTTTTAACATGTTTGAAGATGAACGTTTGCTCGGAGTTCACACTTCAGTTATTTGGTCAGTTATTTCCATCAGTTATTGTGAGCCAAAACTAGGTGTGGGTCAGAAACACAGAACAGCTGAAGTTCTTTCCCCTATACCTTATCTCTGTGTCGGCTCCGCTACTGGTTTTGGCTCAAAATAACTGATGGGAATAACTGAACAAACAACTGAAGTGTGAACTCACCCTTACACTGCCAGATGATTGCTAACAAGCATTCATAAGATCATCTTAACAATATTCTGTCCGTGTAATAGGGCCTTTACTCTTTCGGAGAGCAAATCGATTAGAGATAAGCAAACAAATAGAAGAATTTAATTTGTTAAAAAAATCAAAAAAATCTGCCTCCTTGAGCAGCAAGGATTCCTCCTCCCCTTGATTGACACCTCACTTGGCCCTGTCAATCTCACGTCTGCGCCGTTGCTCCGAGGAACAAGTGTAAAGACTCTGCTGTTGCCACCTGAGCAGTGCAGATGTCGACTGTGCATGTGCCACCACATGGGTGTGCCCAGACGTGAGCGGCACATGCTCAGGTACAAGGAGCAGAGCCTTTGCACTTGCATCGCTACTCGGAGCACCGGCGCAAGCATCAGATTGACAGGGTAAGGCAAGACGTCTGGTCCTATAAATCAAGAGGGAGAAGAAAGACTCCCATTGCTGCTTTAAGGAGACTGTTTTTTTTATGAATTTGATTCACACGAATGGATTCGCTCAGCTATACTAAGAATTAAATGGTTGGCCAAATAGTTTTTTCTCTTTTCTACCCGCACAAGTGTCAGCAAAGGTATCTAGCCATCTTTTGCTTCAAATGTTTCTGAAGTGTCAATTCTTAACTCTCAGACAGTAAAAAGCAAAGATTGAAAATATAAAATCTTACCACATTCACTGTGTGTGATCAAAATATCTTTAATGCAATAAAGTTTCATTAGTTTTGGGAGGTCAGGGGGAAAGTGCTGCCGACATACGATAATTCTATCATTCACATATAAGATGCAAACAGCTGAAAGACAAGCAGAAATGTTCACACAAGGCAATGATAGGGAACATTGGTTCCTCCGATCACTGTCCCATCTGAACTGTCCCATCTGGGCACATGCACAGTCGACATCTGCACTGCTCAGGTGGCAACAGCAGAGTCTTTACACTTGTTCCTCGGAGCAATGGCTTTAAGGGAGTCTCTCACCTCTTTTTTACCAATATAACTAAGCACTGCCCCACAGAAGATTGCAGACACATCCCAAACATCCCTGTGTGCACTTTGTGCCTTTATTCCATGTCCAGGAAAAGCTATTTTATTCTGCTGGAAAACAGCTCCCAAGTGCCCAGCTCTGCTGCTGCAAGTGCCCAAAGCAAACCAAACCGGGCAAGTGCCCAAAGCAAACCAAACCGGGCAAGTGCCCAATGCAAACTGGAAAAACGTTTGCAAACTGAAAACATTTGTTTCCGGATCCGGATGCGGATCTGTTTGACAAATGCATTGAAATACCGGATGCTTCTCTCCAGTGTCATACGGATCTGGTATTTATTATTTTCATTTTTAAAGGTCTGCGCAGATCCGTCAAGGCGGCAATTTTAATGTCGGATCTAATGCCGGCACTAATACATTTCAATAGATTTTAATGCCAGTGCAAGTGCTCCGGAATTCTGGCCGGAGAAAATACCGCAGTATGCTGCGGTATTTTCTCCATCCAAATACGGTTAAAGGATTGAACTGAAGACATCCTGATGCATACTCAACGGATTGCTTTCCATTCAGAATGCATTAGGATAAAACGTTTTTTTTTCCCAGTATTAAGCCCCTAGGATGGAACTCAATACCGGAAAACTTTAACGCAAGTGTGAAAGTACCCTTAGCTACTCATATTTTAGGATTGATACAAGCTAGATATATGGGCCTGACCTTGTTTGAAAGCAGGCATTCTAACAGCATCAGAAGATATAGCCGTTAGAAATCGAGTCAGGAGTGAAAGCTGCTTTTACTTTCACTTTCAGCCGGGCACTTGGGAGATGTTTTCCAGGAGAATAAAAGTGCTTTTCCTGGACATGGAGTACAGACACAAAGTGCACACAGGGATGTCTGGGATGTGTCTGCAATCTGCTATGGGGCAGTGCTCTTAGTTATAGTGCTGTGAGGTGACAGACTCCCTTTAAGAGATCTGTAGCGATGTTTTGGACTTGATGCTCTTCTTCCTGTTTCTATAGTCACATACATAATGTGTGTAGGACATCTAAGGCAGAGGGCTGGATACAGATGGATATTTAGGTGGCTAAGTGATAGTAATCACAAATAGGGACAGTACAAATCATTAAAATAACTACTTTTCTGTTGTTTATTTTTTTTTTTAAAGGGAGAAGTCTCTTTATCACAGCAGTTTCAGTAACGTCACTGGTCTTAGTTCTAGTCCTCGTTGGTACTGGTTTGATCTTCCTGTACAGAACAAAGCATTTTCTGCCTGTTAACCAATCGCCAAAAGGTAACCGAACACAAGAAGCCGAAAAAGGGAATAAGTGTGGCCATGCACATCCCATATCGATCGCACAGATATCTCTCTCGCCTCCATCTAGCTCCCCCAAATAGTGATGGATGAACATCGGCTGGGACGTTTCGCGAACCGCGCGTTCGCGGCAGGCCCCAATCACTTTAATGGCAGGCGAACCTTAAAAACCTTCAGGTCACATTTGCAGCCATCAAATACTTACTAGAAGTGCACAAATAGTCCCACAACATGGACAGTGACATACCAGAGGGGGATCAATGGCAAAAATGGCTGCGCATCAGTAAGGTCTGGGAATGGATGGGAAAATAATTCCTCTGACTCGAGTGGAGGGGCTATGGTGGTGGTGGTGTCTTTGGGGGTGCACACAGCAGAGAGTGAAGAGGGTGCAGATAGAGAGGATGAGGAGGGTGCAGAAGCGGAAGGCTGAGTGAGCCACTCAATCAATCCTTTAAAATAATCGCACGCACCTTCTCCAACTGGTGCACCTGCCCGACCCCTACCACCCCTGCAGAACGGCCTGCCTCTTCCTCTGCCTGTCATTTTCAAAATGACCCTGTGCCAAAGTCCCTAGAGAAGAGCAGTATTTGTGGAAGCAGGTATATCGCAGGCCTCAATCAGTATTTTGTGGAAACAGGTATATAGAACCCCTGAATCAATATTTGGTGGAAGCAGGCATATCAAAACCCTTAATCAGTATTTTGTAGAAGCAGGTATATCGCACCCCTCAATCCGTTTTTTGAGGGCCAACAAGTATATCACACCCGTTGCAAATAGTTGTTCCGATAACACTTGTCCCTCTATATACCTGCGGTATCGCAGCAGAACCGCACACAACTGCTGCACAATACAAATGCACTATAATATATTCTATGTTAGAAAGTATATTATAAGTATATCACACCCCTCAGTATATCACACCTATTGATAGCACACCTATACCAGTACTTAAAAGGACTTTTGTGGCCCTATTAGCTAGCGTTTGGTGTCCCTAACAGTCTGTCTCTTCTCCACAAAGCAACCTCTCCCTACACTGGCAAAACACAGAATGTAAAATGGCGGCCAGATCGGGTTTATTTATAAGGTAGGGTTATGTCCATGTGCTGAAACGTCTCAATTAGCTGTCCTGTACCACCTGATGGATGTGTTATGGGTCAAAGTTCGGCGCAATGCAAAAGAATACGGCGCAATGCGAACATCGCCATATGTTCGCATGTTCAGCGAATCGCGAACGAGAAAAGTTTGCCGCGAAACGACCGACATGCGAACCGCAAGGCCATCTCTACACATAAATGTTCATTTCATAAATGAGAGCGGAGAAATCTGCTTCCCGGCACTTCCTAAGGTGGTTTATCTACTGGGAGTTGGGAGATCCTCATACACATTAGCTTGTTGGCTGAACCCGTCTTTTTCGATAGGTTTGGCCATCAAACACACTGATGTTTGTGGGGTCCTTAAAACTTGCAGGTGCCTTATCTTACCTTAAAGAGGAACACTGCAGATACATCCTACATTTTTCCTTGCACATATATATTAGTGCTGATACATGTCTTTTTCACATTTATACATCGCTATATTCTGTCACTTGTCCATGGACACAGATGGTGGTTTTTCTCCATCTTCCTGTCAGACATGTGACAAAACAGGATTTCTCAACACACTTCAACAGAAGCCGCTGTATAGGCATACTCTCGGCTTTCATTCATTCACTTTATGCATGAATGATGCGAAGGCACACAAAGCCTGGTTACTGACAACCTGTTCATATCAATCTCAAGAAAGATTGGTTACTATAAAGCATGCCTACAAACAAGATTTAGAAGACCCCAGGAGAGGTGTGATAGAGATGCGTGAAGCTGTAAAATGGTCAATCCACTATTAGACAAATGGAGACTCCAAAATCACAACTGGCAATCCTAAAAGAGCGAAGAAAAAACTCAACGGTAACAAGAAAAGACTTACAAAAGTCTCTACAAACTGCAGAAATCTATGTTCACATGTCCACTATTAGAAAAACAATGACCAAGAATGGTGTTTGTGAAAGGACAGTATGAAGACAGCTGCTGCTGTCCAAAAATAGCATTGTGTTAGGTCTCTTGTCACCTTAAGACCACCTTGATATTCCACAGAGCTTCTGGAGAAATGTTCTATGTACAAATGAAACAAAAGTTATAGTTTTTAGCTTAAATGCACAAAGGTATGCTTGAAGGAAAAAAGAACGCTGCACACTAAAACCAAAACCTCATCCAACTGGAAAGCATGGTGTTGGGGCAGCATGGTCAGGTGCTGCCTCAGGGTCTGGACACTTTGCGATCATTGAGGGAACATTGAGTTCTAAGGTCTATAAAAGCATTTGACATGAAATGTAAGGGCAGCTGGAGATGTTGGGTGAAGCAACACTACAACAACCAAAATCATACAAGCAAATAAAAACTAGGTAACAAGAAGATTATTTGTGCTTTGGAATGCCAAAGCCCTGACCTTAAACCTATAGTTAAAGGGGTATTCCCATCAGAAACAATGGGGGCATATCGCTAGAATATTCCCCCATTGTCTGATAGGTGCAGGTCCCACCTCTGGGACCCGCACCTAAAATGAGAATGGAGCGGGGAGAGCTGTGGCTGGAGGACCCTGGATTTCCCAGGGTCCGTCCACCACCAAACGCTGCTCCCATAGAAGTGAATGGGAGCGCACAGCGCACGCGCGGCCCCTGCTCCCATTCATTTCTATGGGGCAGACGGAAATAGCCAAGCCAGCACTCGGCTATTTTCGGCGGCGCCATAGAAATCAATAAAGGGCGGCTACACATGCGCAGTGCGCCCTCCGTTTATAGCGATCTGCCCCTATTGTCTGTGATGGGAATACCCCTTTAAAACATATAGTTACTTTTTCACCCTGCACATACTCGGTTCTCAATTACAAGACATGAGCGATACAATTTACTGCATTTGTCCATAAATGTGACCTAGATATCAGAACACATTTTATTTGCATGCCGAAACCCTGAAATGTCTGTCTGGTTGTGGCCTTCCACAGCATAACCAGGTATTTGCCAGGAGCTCCACCAATGGCGTTCAGCTGATCACTACAACGACTCTTCTATGAACTTGAGGGATTTATAAAGTAATTTTACATTTTAAATGGGACATATTGCTATAAAAAGTAGAGTTGCGCTTTAAAATAACGTGCTCTCTCAAATAGTATGTTTTCTAATCCATTTTACTGTGTCCTTATAGCTGAAGTTGAAGAACGTGATGAGGAAACTGAGAATATTTATACAGAGGCGGACATTAATAACAGATGGCAAAGTAAGTGCAATGATTAACCTTAATGTTCACCATGGATAAGCCCACTTCATACAGGGTGGGCGCCTGCTAAGTAGTACAGCTGGCACCCAGCCACAATCACCAGGATCGGGGGGGGGGGAAAGGCTCCATCTGTCCTCATATCAGAGCCCCCATAGCAAAACTGCGTGGCTCCCATCAGTTGCTTTGACAGCCTGGGGCCTTGAGAAGCAGACAGTAAGAATCCCATGTACCTCAATAATATATTATTGCAGACTATGGCATAAATGATCAGAATGTTGCATGCTCAAGTCCCCTAAGGAGACTAAAAACTACAGTAAAATAATGTTTAAAAAAAAAATATTTGAAATTACTTACATATACAAATAAACAAAAAAATAAACATACTTGGTATTGCAGCATCTGAAAATGCTACTAAAATATATATTTATCATGTAACAGAAAAAACTGCTGATTTGCCATTTAGTAGGAACCTTGCCCTTTAAAAAAAATCTAATAAAAAGTGGCCAAAAAGTTATATGTACCCTAATATCATACTAATAAAAACTATGGGTCATCCCATAAAAAAAGCTCACATACAACTCTGTAGATGAAAATATATATAAAAAAAAAAGTTATGGCTGTCAAAACATGGTAGTGCAAGGAAAAAACATTTTTTCAAAGGTTTTTATTTTTTTAAGTAGCAAAACATATTAAAAACTATATAAACTTAGCATCACTGTAACTGAATCTTCTCTAAGAATAAGGCCATACCAAATTTAGCAAAGTAAATGCCATAAAAATAACCCAAAAGACAATGGTGGAATTGTGATTCTTTTTTCCTGATTTCACCCCACCAATTTTTTTTTCCTGCATCTTCCATCTGACCCTGGGTCTTGATGAACCTATAAACCTGAGTTTAGGTGGAAATTGGAATGCCGCCCTCCCCTGTATAAACAGGAAATGGTATAGGAAAGCCCTACCATACAGAACTCTGGTCACACCTTCTTAGGGTACTTTCACACTAGCGGCAAGGAACTCCAGCAGGTGAACTCCAGCCTGCCACCATTATAGTCAATGGGGCCGGAGCGGTAGTCCGGGGGCACGCGTGCACTAGCGGCAGCACGGATCCGACAAGCTGTTCACCCGCCGGAACAGCCTGCCGGAGTTACTTGCCGCTAGTGTGAAAGTAGCCTTAACAAATCGTGAAAGTTTGAAATGTACCTTATTAGAGAAAAATGCCTCTTTCTCCACTTAGGAGCCACATCTCCTCTCCCACCTCAAGATCATCTACTCTAAATACACAGCTAGATACTTTCTTAAAACTTTATTCTGAAAAGTCACCTAAAATGATAGGCACATTTTAAGATATAATAACCTTCCATATCATTATATAAGCAATTTTGACCATTATTTGGTCATCAGTACGCTAACACATAGAAATGAGTGGGACGGTAAGACAAATCTGCTGTGGTCCTTCTTGTGTGCAGTTGGAAAGATTTCAGGTTTCCAAGTAGACCTGAGCAGGACAGTTCCATGCTTCCGTGCTCACCTGGAGCCCTTCAATTCATTCCTATGTACTCATGACTAGCGGGCTGCATGACCCAAGTTCCATGGGAGAAAGCACTGCCCATACACTGACACAGGAACATCCCTGGTGACCGGGTTACTTGACAATAGAAGAACCCAAGTCTGTTAGACAAGATTATCACAGGAACGTCCTCTGGTATTTTGTTACTAGACTGTAATTGCTGAAATGCGTAACTTATGTGGAGAAATCTATAGTACTAAGATGTCGGTGGGGGCACTAAACCTTAAAAACCTGAGTATGAACGGCAACTGAGATTCTGCTAATCAAAATTACTATTAAGGGATGAAATGATTTGGCTCTCCAAGCATCACTGTGTATTGTAATACATATCAGGATAACCGTCGTGTTTGTTCCCACAGACTTGTCCCAGAAATCAAACGTGAATGATCTGGTGAAAGAAAACCACTTCATCCTGTGTTAATTGCATGGATTCTTCGGTAAGGCACTCCGCAGATTTGTACGTTTTTATGAAGTCCTTTCCTGAAGATATCTACATAAAAGACTAAAATGGACGCTCGCCAAGTGGGTTCCGAAGCTCAGACGTCACAGTAATATTAGTGATTGTCCCGCACCTTTTATGCACCATCCTAATAGGCCTGAATAAATGGATTTTTGTTACTTGCCGTAATTTTTTTTTTTATCTTCCATTCATTGGGGTATAGCTACTGCCACTAGGAGGTGGACACCAGGCATGAAAAGTATCCAGTCCTCCCACCGGGACTAAGCTAAATCAGACTGTGCTTAAGAAGTAGGAGGACAAGAGAACATAGCCAAAATAACGTAGGAATTCAGAACAGAAATGGTCAGGCCAGCGAGCTCGGGAAAACGCCATGGCGGGAACTTATCATTATGAGTTGGTGTACTTTATGTCACAGGTTGTTTGATAAATTTGTCTTATCCTTAAACCCAGGGATGCTCAACCTGTGGCCATCCAGCTGTTGTAAAACTACAACTCCCATCATGCCCTGCTGTAGACTGATAGCCTACTCCACCCCAATACTGGAGTGAGATTGTGACTTTTTAAAAAGTCTCTGATAAATCTGGAGTAAAACGTATTAACATAGCTCATCATGCCCACTTTTATACCCACATTACAAAACTAAAGTGAGTGGTGTAAAAATGCAAACGATCGCAACATTTTTGCACAGGGCAGTGTAAAAAGTCACAAAAGCCCTATTTTGAGACTTTTTGATGCCACGATTCTAGGGCCAGGGCCAAGTTATCAATGAGCGGCAGCCAAGTCCTCCAATGACTGGTAAAGAATGAGTGAGGTAAGTAGTAACATGGAAGGGGGGCCCTACCTTTAGAATGGTTTACCTTGGATATGGTTGAAGGATCCAAAAGGAGATAGTGGATTTAGATGTCACAGGGCCCTTCCAAAGTCCCTCAGGAATAACAATAGAGGCAGCTGCCCTCCCTCCAATGGGGCCCACGATTCATGCAGAGATAGAGCTAGAAGAAACGGGTTAGGAAGCAGTAGGGCAAGGTTCCCATGAAGGATGGCTTCTTTGGTTCTCCTGAGCTGTCTCCAACACTCTAGGGCTTGAAAAGCACCAAAAGTAAGGTCTGGTCCTGACCTGTTTGGCAGGGGGTGAGCGTGTTTGCCCCCTGGTGGCATCAGAAAATCCCATCCAGTAGCAAAGGGAAGGGCCATAACTATGCACTTTCTTGGAAGCATCATCAGCTGCCCAATAGGAAAGCCATAGGGTTTTGCAGATAGCCACAAGAAGTGCAGAGGAATGGGACATCAACTCGGCAGCATCTAGAGAGGCTTCAGGATTGTAGTAGCTAGCATGAAAAATATGAACGGCAAAATTGGCCAATTCCTCTGGGGATTCCCATGCCAGGATACCAGTGCAAAGGCAGTTGGCCGATTTGGCTGTGGCTTTGCTGACCCGACAACTTCACGTGACTTAAAAAATAATTCCAGCTTCCTGTCCCTTTGGTCAAAGAAAGGATCCAACATGAGCAGGGTAGTATGCTTAGCCAGGCAGGAAACAGATGGTTCCATAGTGGAGGGTGAGGACCACTTTTTGATGAGGTCCTCAGAGAAAGGGTAGAGCAGAGCCAGGTATTTGGGCGCAGTAAACCACCGGTAGGAAAATTCTATTCCCTGGAAAAAGATTAATAAAAATCCATGCGATTTGGAAAGTGCCAAAACAAGAACCCTTCAACAACTGCTGAAATAAGACTGTCAATCATAGAGGAGGCTGCCAAGCATGTCCACAATGGCTATGTTGGTAAACTAAATTTCCTGCACTGTTTTGGTAAGGGTGTGCATGCAGTTCAGGTCCACCATAATTTGCTTTTCTTGGAGGGAGAGGGCACAAGATGGGCAGAAGGGCTCTGACTGACCACCCTGAATTTGTGCGACAGGAGGAACAAACAAAATGAGAGGCTCCAGAACAGAACCTCACCTCACAGGCAGATTGGGATCTCAGTCAGTCACTGTAGGAAGGGGGGAAGACAGCAAGGGAAGATCTCACCCAGTCTGCAGAGGAGTCCCACAAAGAATGTAAAAAGATGGAGCCATTTGAGGATCCTCAGAAGAAGCAGAGCTGAAGGTTTGAAAGCATTTTTCTGTAGGAACTGAAGGACTGGAGATGTAGCTGACAGAACATGGGGCAATACAGTAGTGCAGCACAATATACTGCCCCAGCAGAACCAAATACCACAGTGCAGCACAATATACTGCCCCATCAGAACCAAATAACACAGTGCAGCACAATATACTGTCCCAGCAGAACCAAATACCACAGTGCAGCACAATACACTGCCGCTTGCTCTGCAGTATTCAACTGTATCACTGTCCTGAGGACAATGTCAGATAGATGCAGGTTCCACCTATGAGACCCGCTTCTATCTCTAGAACAGGCCCCCAAGTAAAGGAAGAGCAGCTGGGCATGCGTGTCCACCCCAGGTTCACCAGATTGAGAGTTCTGAAAATAGCCAGGCACTGGCTCAGTAATTTCCAGCGTTCTCATAGCAGCGAGAGGCGGCCATGCCTCGGTGAAGTAAGAGCCGGTATTTTATGTGTCAACAGCAGCTATTGCCAATTGACACCTGGAGATTTAGCAAGGCTGTCATAGCTGATCCGAGACTGCTTTCTGGGAGTAGTCAAAGTGCTGGGTGGGCAACTACTCCCCATGTTCAAAGCCGGGTTTTGCCAGGCATAAAAAACAGTCAGCACTGCTAGGTGTGGTGGATTTACCTCCCTCTGACAGTGGAGCTCAGGAGTCTGTATGCTGTGAACTAGTGGGGGGGGGGGGGGGGGTGCTGGGATTTGAGGTTTGAGCTGGTCTGGAGGACTCAGGCCCCTCTAAAGGCGAACAGGCCGCCTATGGAGTTGATGAGGCTGAACGACTAACAGGGTGTGAATTAACACCCATGAGAAAAGGTGACTTTTATTGTTCATGGACTTTCTGCGTTTTATGATACACCTTATCTGCATTTTGTTATCAATGTGTGAATAAACACCGCAGTTTGATTCAAAAACTTGTACTTTGCCTCTCTATACAGCATCCGCTAGTCCTAACTACCAGAGCGAATCCCCACAGCATTCATGTTGTTACCATTACATACATATTATATTACCTATATCATTACCATACTGTGATGTGGATGGTAATTTGAACCCGCACAAGGCCTCCATGACAAAGGGGACATGTCTTCAGAATGTGTTAGGTTCTAAGTGTGACTTCAAGCGATCATATCTCAGCATATACATAAGACATTGCAAAATGGAGTTCCATTCACTGCATAAAAACCCACTATAGCCAACAATATAAGACAGGTACTAACCTTATTTGCGTATTATGTCCATCTTCTTATCGAGGCCTCGGTCACTCACCTTTGAGTTTGTAGATCCAGGAACCAGATGTTGATGTCATCAATTACAATGTGCACATGTGGCATACACTAGACCTTGTCCTCACTTGTACCTCTACTTCTCACATACATTACTATGCAAATGAATTAGGCCGAACAGGATAACAAAGAGACAAAGGGAACGTAACAAAAGCTAATTTATTTCACAACTTTTAGTACATGGGGTGTCCTCTTTTTGCTGCTTTCACTTTTTTATGCTTGACCCATACTATGATCACACTTGAAATCATCTTAATTTTTGATGCACAATCCATGTTTCAATTTGTGATGTCCTAATTTAGCCAAGGGTTGTTTCAGCGGGTTCCAGCCGCCGAGTTTCCAGGCTGCTCCATCTAATGCTAGCTTGTGTTGTGCTGAAAACTCTTTGGTGTACCTGGATTCACAGCGGGATGGCAGGTCTTGCTAGAACATGGCATCGCCATTTGGACACCTCTTCTGCAGTGTTGGTGGCGGTTTCATCTTCGGAAAGGCCACCTATTTTTCACGGTTCATGATGCCTGCAATGCGATGGAGTCTCTCTGGTCCAAAACATTACTTTGGTTGGGTGTCTTGTGGCTTATTGACTGTTCGAAGAGGTTCTCAAGAGGAGCGCTGAATGAACTTTCATCTATGCCCTTGAAATTCACAGTCCAGTCTTGGTGATTCTTTCTCATGACACGCGCTTCTTCATCATTGAGGATTTTAAAAGTTTCTTCTTGACCGGTTGTCTAACCCTGCGGCCACATTCCAATAGACGGCAGTGAACTGTCGAGGCTGGACATGTGATGCCGTTTTTCTCCCGATATCCCGCTTATCTTTCGAGCGTTGAAGGTGCTCTAGTCTCCAAATTCGAGAATCATCTCATGCAGGCGCTTTTCCATTTCCTTTCATGTGTCCTTCATGAAAAGTTCTTGTTGTCCTCACAGTTTTATGCAGGAAGGATACCACAACAGTAGATTTTATGTCCTAATAAACTTGCACAGTACTGGAACGGTAAATTGATGGATCAAGGTCTTACAAGATATGCTCTGCAGCTAGTATAAATCGATTCATTCACCAAGTAGAGTTCCTCAGCTTGTGAGGGGCTGTCCCCGCTGCTGAAGATGATGCCACCCACCCAACACCTCATCTGGCCCTAACAATCTCTCGCCTACACCGCTGCTCCAAATAGCGGAGCAAGAACAGAGGCTCACTGGTTCCAATACCAGAGAAGCAACTGTTCATGTGCTGCTACACTTCCAAGTAGCGGCGCATGAACAGTTGCTGTTGGTGCAGGAGTGAGATGGTCAGGCACAGATCTGTCTGCCAGCAATATACATGCTGAGACTTCCTGCTCTTAATGCAATCTGATTCATGCCCTAAGAAATACACCGCCTCTGTCATGCCTGCATAGTCCATTACACACGATCAGGAATGAAGGAGGAGAGCGCTGTCAGCAGGCAGACATGTTCCCACACTCATCCATCAGAATGTGAGATCACCAACCTGTGTGCCTGCCGTACAGCTCTATCTCTCCCAGATTCTCCTCATCCTCACCTTCCTGGTTTCTTCTTTGTGCTCCTGGATATGATGTTCAGAGGACAAGCGTCCACTTCCTGAAAGCTAGAGATGGACTTCACATAACAACCTGCAGTATAAGGCAGCACAGCGGGAAGGAAGACCCCTAGTGGCCACCAATGTAGGGCGCCTTTTGTTAAATAAAGTGATCTCCATTTTGGCTATTGAGGACATCAGACAAACATAATTTGTTTGACAGTAAAATGACCAAGCCACATGTTCTTTTCTTCTCTACGACGTCTACCATGATGCTGCTCCTTCGGACACCCCGTCTGCACCACTCGCCTCAAGTACTGGCTCAATATGCGCGCAACAAGGCAACAGATCCAGCACCTAGCACTTTAAGGGGTTCAGGATAGGCCATCAGTGGGGGTCAGTGCTCAGCAACCCAGGCTGTCAGCTGTTTGATGGGATGCTGTATGTCCCAATAAAGCAGAGGGTATGACTACCCTGCGGTGGATAGACCAGTGAAGAGACCATCAGTATGGTCGGGACCACAGTGTAGTGTCGGGACCACTACAAACAGCTGATTGGTGGTGAGTTGTGAGAGTCAGACCCCCACCGATCCTGCGGACAGGCCATCAATATTCTGAACTCGGAAAACCCCTTTAACTCCTGCTTAAAATGACCATGAACGGATGGACTATGATACGGCAATACAACTTCATTTATTAATGTGATACATAAAAGTATGTGCCCCCCTCCTTGTGACCAAGGAGCTCCTGCGCCCAGAGTGTGTACGATCCCCGATCTGGAGATTTGGACCTTGCCTTGTGATTACAGGAAGGAAGCTGATCGCTTTAAGTAAGATTTAACTTCCCACAAGACCTCAAAACAATTTTCTACAGACCCCCCAGCATGGCCGGCCCTCATGCCCAGCTGGTTCTGCAGGTCCTGGGTCTTCCCATTTCAACATGGGTCACATGACACAAACGCATGCTGCGGCCTGTCATTGGCTGCCGTGGTCACGTGACCTGCGTCCAACAAGACATCGGAGCAGGGAAACTCGGGACCTGCAGAGCCGACGAGGCAGCAATGGAGCCGGAATCCATGGGAGGGGATGAGGTCAGTATGGTTTACTCACACTGGGAGGGGAAGTCTATCGAAAACATATCCCTTTAAACGGTTAATGTCATCTTGTACAGTGATGTTATGTGGCTAGGATATGGACCCCTCCACTGATCTTGAGAATGATAGATCTGCACCTCTTTCCCCGCACAATCATCTTCCCGGGGCATCGCTCTGCAGGGAAATACAGAGAAGGAAACACTAAAGTAACGCAGTGGCTGCCTCGTTCTTAGGAGGGGTGGGAGCCCAGAGATCAGACCCCACCCCTCTTATACCAAGGGCATATCCTAAGGACATGGCATCACTTCACAAGATGGGAATCGTATCTCACGCAGGGCCAGGACGCCCTGTCACCGTCAGGCTCTGCAGTGTGAAAGCCTCAGCTTTGCCTCCTGGACCAGTGTATGAAATGGGGGAGACGAGCCTGGAGGTTGTGTGCGGAGTCGCTCTATACTCTTCAGTCCCCGATAAAACTCTAAATAAAATCCAAGTGTGTGATTGCCCTGCGCTTACTCTCCTACCCTCAAGTGACTCGAAGTGATCTCTTCCAGGATGCCAGCTAGATGATGGACGCCTTTAGCAGCTACAAGGACCAGATTTCTCGGGGAGAACTCAGGTTTAAATAGAGGGATGACTTCACAGTGAAATCCTGAAAAGAGAGTACGGTATAAGAAAATGCACAACTGCAGCGGTATTTCCATCTTGTAGTCATGGGATACTGCAGGGACAGGCCATCACTGTATGACTGCGCAGAGTCCAGAGGTCAGATACTGAGGACACCACTGAGCAGGGTACCTACAGCACAGCTCCTGTACAGCGGGTGACCAGGACGCCTCTGTGCGGGGACAAACAGTACAAAGGCTGCAGGGCTAACCCAGCCTCGTCATCCTCAGGACTGATGGAGACCCCCACTGGTCACAAAGTGAAGCCATATCCTAACAATAAGAAATCCCTCTACAAGATGGGAGTACCCTTTAAAAAGCTGGAAATATTTGCCATTTGGGGCCGTCTCGCCCATGACATGTCACCAACCCTGCTCTTGTAGGAAAATCATCCGATCCAGCAGAATCAGGGTTTCCACCAGTGGAGCCAGCAGTAGCGCCAGACTGAAGAAGGCCACAACTTTCTGGTGCTGAGCCAACATGTCCTCCACAAGGGTGTGATCGATGGGTGTATCAGGAACCAGGCCGACACGTTGCAGACCCTGCTTGGCGTATCTACAAAAAAAAAAGAAAATCACATAGAAAAATATTAATAGAGCAACAAGAACACTGCATGGATGCAACATGGCTGGGGGCCCACTCCATTAAAGGGGTTTGCCAGGAATCCCATCTGGACTCTTCACAGCATACCAAGCACAGCGCCGCTCATTGGGTAGTGGTTGTGCTTGGTACTGTAGCTCAATCCCATTCACTTACATGAGACTGATGGATGTGAGGTTACAGGCTGCAGCTCTCCCCCAAGCATTGTGGTCCTTTTCAACAGCTGATCGGACATGGGGGGGGGGAGAGTATCAGAGAGTGAACTGCTGGGATTTTCATATTGATGGCCAGCAAAAGGAGACTGGTGGGAGTCTGACCCCTGCCACCCGGACCGAACAGCTGGTGAGCGCCACCGCCTCTGTATAGCGTCTGTACTTGGTATTACAGCTCCTAGGCCACGTGACTGATGAACGTGACATCACACGGACTAAGAAGAGGGTGCACGGTGCCACAGCCTCTTTGAACGGCCGATCGCCAGGGGTTTAGCCATCGACATCAGTATGCCGGTAAAAAAACGGGAAAGGGACCTTGTACCTAGTACGTCAGGGGCCATATATAACACCTTAATCTTTCTACGTACTCTCTGAAAGGAAGCTTGTGAGCGTTCTTGATTGTCTGGACCCCGATGCGTTTCATGTTGGGATCTATCCCTCGGATGACAGTCTCCAGCGCGGCTCTGTAACAATGAACCCGCAAGATGTCGCTCTCGCCCTTGAGGCGCTCTATATAGTCCTCGATAGCATGGCAGGCCACCTCTCTGGACTTGTAGGAAAGTTTGTGGCCATGGAGTCCAGAAACCCAGGAGCTTACAGGGTAGCCATACTGCCGTAGGTGCGAGTCACTCCGGTGAGACGGAGCCACGACCCCGGGAGGCTGCGGCACTTCGCACGTGGTCAATTTCATATAGCAGCAAGCAACTGAGGTGATGCCTACCACGTTGGGACAGCTGGCAAAGTGGCGTAACATGGCCACACTGAGGTCTCCACAGGCATGGAGTCCGGTTAATAAAAAATTGTTCCAGTGGTGCTGGTCCAAAGAGCTTACACTCTGACAGGAGGCTGCTTGTGAGTTCACTAGGTCTTGTGGACCAGTACTGGACCCGCTCTCCGTCTGGTCAGTTAACTGGTTTATAAATTCTTCCCATGAGGCTTGAGGGTCCACACAGGCCAAGACATGACGGGGGGGTCTGGCTGATGCGATGCTGGTAATGTCACACGCAGCGATCTTAAAGGCAAAGAAATAAAAATGTATAAATGAAGATAAAGGACTCCACAGATCATCTCTTTATTGCACTGTTAACATTTCATTGGTTGCTATTGGTTACAGAGTTTCTAAAAAGAAAAAAGTATATTTTTTAATCAAGGAATCAATAATAATAATATCTATAATAGAAAAATCTTCAAAACATTAAGCACGGCCTGATAAATGAGGGATGCTGGCCTAGGGCGAAGGAATAGGCCTTGTACCTAAGCACAGCGTACCATAGGGGCAGCAGGATCACCCCTAGGAGATATGTGTGCACCTCCTGGGGAAAGGTTGAGAACCTGGAGGCAACATGGACGAGACAACCCCTTCATAGGCAAAAAATGATCCCCCTTTTAAGGGCATCTGTCAGCAGCTTTGTACCTCTGACACTGGTGACCTGTTAGGTGTGTGTGCGTGGCAGCATCCGTGTTGGTCCCGTGTTCCTATGTGCCCGCATTGCTGAGAAAAATTATGTTTTATCATATGCAAATGAGCCTCTAGGAGCAACGGGGGCGTTGCCGTTACACCTAGAGGCTCTGTAACAACCGAGCGTTTTCCACTTTGATTGACTGGGCCAGGTTTGATGACATTTTCACTGTGCTGTGTGGGCCTGTTGCAGAGAGAGGAGATCCTCTAGGTGTAACGGCAACGCCCCCGTTGCTCCTAGAGGCTCATTTGCATATATTTAAACATCATTTTAAAATATCACGGGGGGTAAAACACTGTGCACCCCTTACTGATCAGCTCTTCTACGGTAGCTCTGGTGCCAGGAATTACACGGCTCCATTGGTATCTGAGCAGCGTTCACGTCAATGGCAGCAGCGCTGCAGTAATGGATGGAGCGGTGAAGGTCCGGCGCCAAAGCTGCGGCTGCGGGGTGTTGTACCCCGAGGATAGACCATTAATATCTAAGTACCAGAAAAGCCCCTCTGAAGTTCACCTTGTAACAGCTCAGGATGAACACTTCCCCTTCCAGAGCGGCGTTACCTTAGTTGGTCTGATTCGCTCCTTCTTCAGCATGTAGACGAGATCGTGGTCGTATTTGGTGGCGGTGGTGTTGAGGCTGGGGTCGGCTTCCACCGCTGTCACATTGAGCCCTTGACCAAAGGATAAGACCCTCGACAGGTGACCCTAGAAAGACACGTAGTGGTGGGAGCCGATCAGCATGAGGCTAGCCATGTTTGCGTCATCTGGGCGAGGGTTAAAGGGAGAGGCGAGCGGTAAGTCCACGGACACAGAAGGCAAAAGTACTAACCAAGAAAAGTCATCGCCATACCTGACCACTGCCGACATCCACCACATGATCGCACCCCGTCTCCTCACTCAGCCTCGTCACCAACTGTGGGAGAAAAAGAAGTCACAGGCTGAGCTGACAGTGCTCCGTCTCTCCCTCATGATTTACACTGCAGCTCAGCAGTGTATGGAGAGGTATAATGATAATAAACTCCAAACTAAGGGTGCAGACGGAGAAGACAGGTAGCAGACCATCCGGGGCAGTCAATGGCCGCATGCGCTCATTGGCTAGCCCCGTTTGGCGTGGCCTGCCGCATGCAGCGTTCGCCCTTACCCTAAGAGAACCGGACAATCCTTGGGTGACTGCTGCACACAGACGGATGGGAAGATTCCTTGTGTCAGACAGAGACCTGATCTTAAACCTGGGTCATATATACAAAATGGCGCAGGTTTTGAGGCCATTGAAGCAGTTATGTGCTCATCCGCCATCAGGTGAATCGTAGACCCTTACCTTCCCCAGCCGCTGGATTTCGTGCTGCTTCTTGGGCTTCACGTGTTTCCGAAAGAGAGGATCCAGCAGGGAGCTCTGGCAGCGGTTGGCCTGGAACTCGGCCGGTCTCTTCTTATCCGCGCTGCCCATGTCGTGACGTGGCGTTCGCTGGAAGGCTAAGGACTGAGCCGTCACCTTCAAGGCTAAGAGGCTGAGCGGCCACACTGACCTGTAACTGCACAGAAAACCTTAGTGGCGGTACGGCCTCGCCTGTGTATCTATATGTCCGTAACGTGTTCATTCCTCTCTGCCACCCCGCCTGCAGTACCTTAAAGGGGTTCTGCACTTTGTTTAAACTGATGATCTATCCTCTAGATCAGGCATGGCCAACCTGTGGCTCTCCAGCTGTTGTAAAACTACAATTCCCACCATGCCCTGGCATGCTGGGAGTTGTAGTTTTGCAACATCTGGAGAGCCTCAGGTTGGCCATCCCTGCTCTAGATAGATCATCAGCATCTGATCGGCGAGGGTCTGACACCCGGGACCCCCACCGATCAGCTGTTTGAGAAGGCAGCGGCGCTGGCAGTAGTGCCGCGGCCTTCTCGCTGTTTACCGCAGGCCCAGTGATGTCATGACTAGTATCAATGGCCTGGGCGGGGCTAAGCTCTGTTCACTTGAATGGAGCTTAGCCGCGCCCAGGCCAGTGATACCAGTCGTGACGTCACTGGGCCTGCGGTAAACAGCGAGAAGGCCCCGGCACTACTTTCAGCGCCGCTGCCTTCTCAAACCAGGGGGTGACGGGCGTCAGATCCCCATCAAGCTGATAATGATTACTTATTCTGAGGCTGGGTCATCAATAGCTGCAGTCTGGACAACCCCTTTAAGGCCAAATTTCAATGTAATACTGGGAGATATTTGGCCGCAGAGCCCAGGCTTAAAGGGGTTGTCTCACCTTGGTAGCACATCTCCAGGATGTACCACCAATGTCAGAGCTCAAAGAGAATGACACAGCGCAGCCGCCCTACAGGCTTTTCTGTGGGGGCGAGGAAAATAGCCAAGCGCTGGCTCAGCTCAGCTATTTCCGACCGGTCCGTAGAA